>NW_004444074.1:3767371-3791471 GCF_000243295.1 Trichechus manatus latirostris
GAAGAGCGTAGTCAATGTCACTGAACTGTGCATGTAGAAATTTTTGAAATGGTGTATCTTTGGCTATGTGTATTTTCACCAAAAAAAAAAAAGGTCTAGAAGGGAGAGGGTTGACATGTTGTGGGGTTGTTAACCAATGTCATAAAACAATATGTGTATTACTATTTGTTTTGTAAGCCTTCACCTGAAGTACAATTTAAAAAAAAAGTTAATTCTCCATAACTTCATGATCTTGGGGTAGGCAAACATTTCTTAAACTGGACATCAAAAGTGCTAAGGATAAGGAAAAAATAGATAAATTGAACCTCGTTAAAGTTAAGAATATCTGTTCATTAAAAGATACCTTTGGGAGAGTAAAAGGGAAGCTACAGAGTGAAAGAAGATATTTGCAATTTATATAATTGACAAAGATCTTGTATCTAGAATGCATAAAACAAAACTACAATAAGAAAAAGGCTGGTAACCCAATCAAAAGATGGGCAAAAGACCTGAATAGGTCCCTCACCTAAACAGGATATTTTCATTGCCAATAAACATATGAAATGGGCTCATCTTTATTAGTCATCAGAGAATTGCAAATTAAAACTACATTGTGATACCACTACGCACCCATCAGAATAGCTAAAATGAAAAAAAGACAGACAATATCAATAGATCAGAGTATTGGCAAGATGTGGAACAACTGGAACTCTCATACAAGCTGATGGAAGTAGGAATTGGTAGAATCGCTTTGGAAAACTCTTTGGCAGTGTCTTAGTCTGGGTTCTCTAGAGAAGCAAAACCAGTGAAGAGTATATACACTGGTTTATATATATGCATAAAATCCATTGCCATCCAGTTGATTGTGACTCGTAGCAACCCTATGAGACAGAGTAGAACTGCCTCAGAGGGTTTCCAAGGAGCAGCTAGTGGATTCGAACTGCCAACATTTTGGTTAGCAGCTGAGTTCTTAACCACTGCACCACCAGGGCTCCATACATATCAATAAAGACAGAGAGGGATTTAACTCAAGGAAATGGCTCATATGGTTTTAGAGGCTGGCAATTCACATAGCTGCAGGGGCTGATGAATTCAAGATCAGCAGATCAGACAGCAGGCTGCTGGTTCACAGGCTGTGGAGGCCGACAGATCCCAAGATCAGCAGGCAATATGGCTGGCTCCTGGCTCAAGTTTCAAGAACCCAAGGTGAAATGATGACAAGCCAGATGCAGGATCCAGAGCGAGCAAAAGCCACTGAGCTTTGCCAGAAAGTTCATATATTGGATGCAGGCCACACCCCGGAGGAGACTCTCCTTACAACTGATTGGCTGATCACATCATGAAAGTGATTACATTATATCACAGAGTGGAGGATAACTACATCATCACATAACTGCCAAACTACATCATTACATAACTGCCAAACCACTGAGAATCATGGCCCAGCAAAGTTGACACACAACCGTAACTATCACAGGTAGTATCTACTACGGCTGATCATATGTGTACATATTACCCAACAATCCCACTCCTGGATATATATCCCACAGAAATGCGAGGATATATTCACTAAAAGACATGTAATAGGTTGAACTATATGTATAAAATTATCAATGTTTGACCATTGTTGATTTACCAAAATGGCATTTCCACACGGTTCAACCTAATATAAGAATGTTCACAGCAGCACGATTTGCATTGGGATTGTGGATTTATTTGTTGAACAAAAAACCTTTAACTATACATAGCAACATGGTTGAATCTCAAAGGATAATGTTGAGTGAAAGAAGCCAGATGCTTTTATAAAGTACAAAACCAAACAGAACTAATCTATAGTGATAAGAAACAGGATAGTGGTTATCTTTGGGAGTTAGCGACTGGAGTGGGGATGGGAGGCTTTCTGGGATGCTGGTTATGCTTTTGTTTTTTTAAGTCTGAGTGTTAGGTAAACACTCGTGTTCACTTTGTAAAAATTCATCAAGCTGTACTTTTATGATTTGTGTACGTTTCTGTAGATATGTTATTAAACTTAAATAAAAGTTTATTTAAATGTTTAATTCTCCAAATTATTTTTGAGTTAGATATGCATCATATAAGGTTCAAATGTTTATTTAGTGATATAATCTACTTAATTTAGTCCCTAAGATGATTCACTTCCTCAGTGCAGCTGGGATTCTCGAGAAAGGGCTGCTGATTCCTGGATAGATCATTCAGGGCAGGGAGCACACTGACGTCTTTGACTGCCCTACCTCCCACCCTCAGTGATATTTCGTGGCAGAAAGATAATTGATCCTCCTAATCTCAGTCTGAGAGAAGTTTTGGATTTTAAAACTCTCCAATAGGGGAGAATCCCAGTCTTCAAATCAAATTTCCAATAGATGTCACCCTAATCCCTCCACTTGTAGCTATGACTAACTTCCCATTGCTCCAGGTAATGATATAAGATGTGAACAGTCTCGATTATCCTGTGTCTATTCAGGATTTATTTTCTGGCTCTTGGGATTTCACAACTGATCTGAATCTCTGTTGGCTGTTGTAGTTTATTTGGAATGCAAACTCCCATAAGCTTTCAACTCTATTCAATTCAACCAACTTTTTTTTTTTTATTATTGTGGTAAAATTCACATTCCATAGAATTCACCATTTTAACCATTTTTAAGTGTACAATTCAGTGGCATTTAGTACGCTCACAATGTTGTGCAACCATCACCACTATCTAGTTGCAGAATATTTTCATCACCCGAAAGGAAACGCCCTGCCCATTAAGCAGTCATTTTCTCTCTCCCCATCCCTCCAGCGCCTGGTGACCACTAATCTGTGTTCTGTCTGTATGGATTTGCCTATTCTGGATATTTCATATAAGTAGATCAACCAACATTTTCTGAGCACCTACTGTGTGTCAGACCCAGTGCTTGCTAGGCACCAAAGGTACAAAGATGAATAAGACAATTTGTTCTTAATGAACTCATTGTTGACTGGGACAAACACAGGTAAATAAACAACTATAGTACAGTGTGATCATTACTGTGATAGAAATATGAGCATTGTGGGAACACAGGTGAGGGCAGTGAGAGCTAGCTGTAAGAAGTGAGATTTGAATTTAGGCATGGAAGCAGGAGTTTGCTAGACCCCTGGGGGCCGGGCAGGTGGGTGAGGTAGAGAAGGGGAGGTGGAGTAGAAGAGGGAGCTGCCTGACCAGGCACGGAGGCATGGAGTTGAACAGCTCTGTGCTCAAAGGTGGGAGACAAAGCACATAGCAAGCACATTACCATTCCAGGACCTTTGTGCTCCCTGTTCTATTCCCCTGAGACACCCTGCTCTCAGATAGATGAGGGGTGACTCAAATCTTCCTTCAGATCCTTGCTTAAATGTCGCCTCCTTAGAAACGGCTTTCTTGCCCACTCTATCTAAAATAGTGTCTTCCATTCCTCTCTATCCCTTTACTCTGTTTTTCTTTACAGCACTAACTGCTGTCTGGCACCATACCGTATAGATGTATATTTGTTTCTCTGTTTATTTTCTCTCTCCCGCCCATGAAGTAAGCTCCGTGAAGCCAGGAAATTTTGTTTTGTGTATAGCCATATTCCCAGCAACCATAACAGTGCCTCGCACATAGTAAAGTGATACAAAACAAAACCAGTTGCCATGGAGTCCATTCCGACTCATGGCAACCCCACGTGTGCAGAGTAGAACTGCACTCCGTAGGGTTTTCAAGGCTGTGACCTTTCAGAAGCATATTTCCAGGCCTTTCTTCCAAGGTGCCTCTGGCTGGGTTGGAACTGCCAACCTTTCAGTTAGTAGTTGAGTGCTTAACAATTTGCGCCACCCAGGAACTCCTTGGCACACAGTAGGCACCCATTAATACTTAATGAATGAATGAATACTTTGACAGTATTGTAATGGGCAGTCCCTGTGGGCTCTGAGTTGGTTCCTGCTGTTGAAGGCAAAGTGATACTCAGCATAGAAATACGTAGGGTAAACTCCATCAGATTCATCATGATTTTCAGTTGTTTCACTTGCCTACCTGTTATTTCTTTCCCCTAAGTTATCTCACTTTACTGTTGATTATTTTTACTGCTATTTCTTCATTTACTTAACAAATACTTACTGAATCCCTGTTATGTGGTAGGCACTAGGCGAGAAGCTGGGGAACACACTGACTGGGCCCCAGTGGTGCAATGGTTAAGTGCTCAGCTGCTAACCCAAAGATTGGCAGTTCAAACCTACCAGCTGCTCTGTGGGAGAAAGATGTGGTAGTCTGCTTCTGTAAAGATTTACAGCCTTGGAAACCATATGGGACAGTTCTACCCTGTCCTATAGGGTCACTATGAATCGGAATCGACTCAATGGCAACGGGTGTGGTGCTTGAAAATACAGTTTTAAAGATGGACAAAGCTTTGGGCACAAAGATACATACTATAAAAATGGTGTGGCATCTGACCTCCTCTAACTTCAGGAGGGGGAAGGAGAATCAAGTTCAGCATCAGCCCAAAGCTGACTCCTGTGAGGTGAAGGTCAGGCACACCTCCTCTCTCCAACATTTTTACCCGTTATGACATTAGCTGTCCCTCCCTCGGCATTCTCTGCTTCTCTGCTGAGTTTGATAATTGTTGGCAACGGCCACAGACTGTACCCACAGTTAGGGGGTTTATTAGGGAAGTAACAGATACAACTTGGGATCCGAGTCAATAGACTACAAGTCAGGATCAGGTTCAGGAGGCATGTAGGCAAAGTCTGCAAGGCTCCCTCGAGGTGGAGAGCACATCCCTCCCTTCTTCAGTGCAGGACAGCCCTGTCAACTACTCTTGGCCGTGCAAGCAGGCCCTTCTCTCTGCTGTGCATGCCCCCTCAGGACAGGCTTCTCTCAGCCCTGGCCTTTGCCCTGCTCAGGCAAGTGTTACAAAGTTCTTTAGCTCCACAGGTAGGTGCCTGGAGACACCCTACTCCACCAGGAAGCCTCCTGTCCAAAGGTACTCAGCTCTTTCGCTCTGTGGGCTGGGAAGCCCACTGTGCCGTCTTGCACCTGTCTCCTGGTTCCTGCTGTCTCACGCTGCTGCTGCCTACAGTGTTACTGCTCTCTCTCTCCCGGGTCTAGGAGGTTCTCAGGGCAGGAACCCTGGATCCAAAAGATACGCTGTGTTCCCAGCTCTTCCTGATGGTAGTAAGATCCCCTTCTCTCTCTCTGGCAAAACTGACCAATCCCCTACAAGGATTCCATGCACCTTATTTGCATAATCCCCCCCACACATAAGGGGGCACTTTATTTTCATTATTAGCAGGCTGTCCAATCCTCTTGGTGAGCCACAAGTATCTCATTTTCATACTCATTGCCGTTGAGTTGATTCCAACTCATAGCAACCCTGTTGGGCAGAGTAGAAATGCCCCATAGAGTTTCCAAGCCTGTGAATCTTTATAGAAGCAGACTACCACATCTTTCTCCCGTGGAGTGGCAGGTGAGTTTGAACCGCCAACCTTTCAGTTAGCATCTGAGTGCCTAATCACTGTGCCATCAGGTCTCCTATTTGCATAGTCCCACCTAATCATTTTGTGGCAGTCACAAGACCATGGCTAGAAGGGCTATATTAAAGCAATTCAGTACACTGCAGATACCCATCACAGCATTATGTACAACAGCAAAAAATCAGCCATAATCTATATGTCCAACAACAAGGAAATATATGCATATTTATCCATGGAATGTTACATAATCATTAAAATGATGTCATGAAGCATATATAGTATGTTAAAAGGCTAATGTACAGAAAATGCAAAACAGATATAAAATTGTATGTGAAATATAGTCCCAATCATATTACAATATGCATAAAAGACAAGAAGGAAATTCACAAAAATGTTAATGATGATTGGTAGTGTTGTTGTTAGGTGCTGTCAAGTCAGTTCCGACTCACAGTGACCCTATGTTCAACAGAACGAAACACTATCCGGTCCTGCGCCATCCTCACAATCGTTGCTATGCTTGAGCCCATTGTTGCAGCCACTGTTTTAATCCATCTCGTTGAGGGTCTTCCTCTTTTTTGCTGACCCTCTACTTTACCAAGCATGATGTCCTTTTCTCTAGGGACTAATTCCTGCTGATAACATGTCCAAAGTATGTGAGACGTAGTAGATTGGTAGTGGGACTTGTTAAAAGCATAGTACTGGGTTGAACTGCGCAACATGGCTTTTTTTTTTTTTTTTATAAATTTCATACGGTTCAATGTAACGGGGCTCAAGATAAACTTGGATTTGAATTCCAGCTCTTGCACTAAGCATACATTCATCTCAGTTGTCAAATCTTGGACAAGTTTACCTAACCTCTCTCTTGGCCTCAGTTTCTTCATCTGTAAAATGGGCATAAAAATAGCCCGTACCTCAGGGTTGTGGTGAACATTAAATGAAATAACGTATGTGAGGAATCTGACATACAGCAATCCATGATACATCGTGGCCGTAATTGTGGGTAATTATTTCTTTCTTCTTTACTCTATTTTCCGAATGTCCCGTAAGTATCCTTTTTTTTCTATCCTGAATTTAGTAAACATAATTATTTACATTTTTTAAAGGGTTGTAGTCTATTCCCTGGGGTCCTTGAGCCTGTCCCATCTGGGCTGGGAATGTGGTTGGAGGCTTCCTTCCAGTCCTGCAGTGGCTCAGCTGGCTGGTAAGAAACAGTGTTCTTGACAGCAGGATTGGATGTTTGAACTCTGAAGGACCCTGGGAGATTTATTTACAGAGGACAGTCTATCCCAGGCCCAGACTGTCCCAGGGCCCAAAGAAAGGTTAAGTAAACTTGTCGAAGGTTTGACAACTGAGATGATGCACACTTAGCTTAGCACCGGAGCTGGGATTCAAATCCAGGTTTATCTTGGGCCCCTTTCCCCAGTATGTTACATAGAACCATATGAAGTTGATGATAAAAAAAAAGCCATATTGTCAGTTCAACCTAGTACTATGCTTTTAATAGTCCTACTACTAACCATCATTAACATTTTTGTGAATTTCCTTCTGGTCTTTTATGCATATTGTAACATGATTGGGACTATATTTTTCATACAATTTTAAATCTCTGTTGTATATCTCTCATCCCAGCAGCTGCTGTATGGACTGCCTCTCAGACTCTGGTCCCCTGAAAACAGTGTTCAGCATCTGCCTCAGTCACAACAACCTTTAACATAGCGCTCTTCCTCTAGGAGAAGTTTCTGGTTCCCAAACACAGAAGCTGAGCTCAACTTTTGTCATGTCAAATACCCAAGATGAGAGGACTAAAGGAGAGCAGGCCTGACCTGTGGCTGGAGGCAACCACTGTCCTGTGGAGGCCCATGAAATATCCTGGGACTGCCTGACACCACCGCAGGAGACCTGGATTTAGGCCCCTGTTCCACTCCTTATTTGGTTTCATGACCTTGGGTAACTTAACTCCTCTGAGGCTCAGTTTTCTCTACTGCAAAATGGCATGACAGGAGAAAACAGACCTGGCAATCTGCTCCCCTAAAGATTACAGCCTAGGAAACCCTATGGGGCAGTTCTACCCTGTCATATAGGGTCGCCGTGACTCAGAATTGACTCCCCAGCAAGCCACAACAACATGAATAATAAAAGTCACGTTTTCCTTTCCACTAGGAGCCCTGGTGACCCAGTGGTTAAAGCCCTTGGTTGCTAACTAAAATGCATTTTATTTCTGATTGTGTCAGCTAGCCCCTTGGTTCAATGTTGACTAGAAGTAGCGGTTGGCAGCCTTGGCTTGTTTCTGACTTAAAACGGAAACACTGCTGACTTCTCATCATTAAGTGTTCTGTTTGCTGTAGGTTTTTGTTTGAAGATACCATTTATCAGATTACGGCAGTGTCTTTCTCTTCCCTAGTTGGTTACTTTTTTAAAAAATGCTTAGAATGATATTGAATTTTAAAAGAGGATTTTCTTAATTTATGATAATAATTCTTTTTACCCCCTTAATCATTAATATGGTGAATTATATCCATATTACATTAATATGGTGGGTTTCTAAAGTTAAACCCACCCTTCATTTCTTTTTATTGCTAGGTAGCATTGGATTTGTAGATACTTCATAATTCATTTACCTACTTAATTGTTGATGGACATTTGGGTTGTTTGCAGTTTTTGGCTGTTACAAATAAAGCTGTTACAAATATTCACATACCAAAAAAATAGCATGATAAGGGGCAGCCCTCAGAGGGCTGACATCGAATGTGTGAAAGCCCTCCGTAAACCACAAAATAATTGTTCCCAGGGCTGCCGTAACACAGTACCACAAACTGGGTGGCTTAAAACAACGGAAATTTATTGTCTCACAGTTATGGAGGCAAGAGGCCTGAAGTCAGGGTGTCCCACCATAGGCTCTAGAGAAGAATCCTGTCTTGCCTCTTCTGGCTTCTGGTGGCCCCAGGCGTTCCTTGATATGTGGCTGCATAACTCCAATATCTGCCTCCGTCTTCACATCACAGTCTTCTCTGTGACTCTGTGTGTCCTTATCTGTCTCTCATAAGGACACTCTCATTAGATTTAGGGCACACTGGAATCCAGCATAATCTCATCTCAATCCTTGTCTTAATTACATCTGCAAAGACCCTATTTCCAAATAAGGTCACAGTCTGAGGTTCCAGGTGGACATGAATTCTTTGGGAGATGCTATACAACCCATTCCGCCACTCGTCTATCATTTTGTTGTACTGTGGTGGCTTGTGTGTTGCTGTGATGCTGGAAGCTATGCCACTGGTATTTCAAATACCAGCAGGGTCACCCATGGTGAACAGGTTTCAGCGGAGCTTCCAGGCTAAAACAGACTAGGAAGAAGGACCTGGTGATGTACTTCTGAAAAAACTGGCCAGTGACACCTTATGAATAGCAGCAGAATATTGTCTGATATAGTGCTGGAAGATGAACTCCTCAGGTTGGAAGGCACTCAAAATATGACTGGGGAAGAGCTGCCTCCTCAAAGTAGAGTCGACCTTTCTCTCTCTCTTTTTTTTTTTTTATTGTTGTGCTTTAAGTGAAAGTTTACAATTCAAGTTAGTCTCTCATACAAAAATGTACACATACATTGTTTTGTGACCCTAGTTACTCTCCCTATACTGTGACAACACACTCCTCCTTTCCACACCGGATTTCCTCCTTTCTGCTCCTGACCCTCTCTGCCTTCTCATCTCACCTCTGGACAGGAGCTGCCAATTTAGTCTCATGAATCTACTTGAGCTAAGAGGCACACTCTTCACAAGTATCATTTTATGTCCAATAGCCCAGTCTAATCTTTGTCTGAAGAGTTGGCCTCGGGAATGGTTTCAGTTCTGGGCTAACAGAGAGTCTGGGGGCCATGTCTTCCAGGGTCCCTCCAGTTTCAAATAAACCACCAAGTCTGGTCTTTTCACTAGAATTTGAGTTCTGCACTAGAGTCAGCCTTAATGATGTGGATGCAGTCAAGCTTTCGGGACCTTCATTTCCTGATGTGGCAAGACTCAAAGTGAGAAGAAACAGCTGCAGACGTCCATTAATAATCAGAACATGGAATGTATGAAGTATGAATCTAGGAAAATTGAAAGTTGTCAAAAATGAAATGGAACGCATAAACGTGGATATCCTAGGCATTAGTGAGCTGAAATGGACTGGTATTGGCCATTTTGAATTGGACAATAATATGGTCTACTGTTCCAGGAATGAGAAATTGAAGAGGAATGGTGTCACATTCATTCTCAAAAAGAGCATTTCAACATCTATACTAAAGTATAATGCTGTCAGTGATAGGATAACATCCATACTCTTATAAGGAAGACCAGTTAATATGACTGTCTTAGTCATCTAGTGCTGCGACAACAGAAATACCACAAGTGGTTGGTTTTAACGAAGGGAAATTTATTTCCTCACAGTCAGAGTAGGCTAAAAGTCCAAATTCAGTGTGTCAGCACCAGGGGAAGGCTTTTTCTCTCTGTCGGTCTTCTTCTCTTCAGTGTTCCCCTGGACTAGGAGCTTCTCGGTGCAGGGACCCCAGTCCAAAGGATGAGCTCTGCTCCTGGCACTGTTTTCGTGATGGTATGAGGTCCCCCTCTTTCTCTGCTCACTTCTCTCTTTTATATCTCAAAAGATTGCCTCAGGACACAATCCAGTCTTGTATATCAGGTCCTGCCTTACTAACACAACTGCCACCCATCCTCCCTTATTAACATCATAGAGGCAGGTTTACAACATACAGGAAAATCACATGGTACCAGGAATCATGGCCTAGCCAAATTGATACACTCATTTTTTGGGAGACATAATTCAAACCATGACAACGACTCGTATTCAAATTTATGCACCAACCGCTAATGCCAATGATGAAGAAGTTGAAGATGTTTACCAAATTCTGCAGTCTGAAATTGAATAAGTCAGAACAAGGCCAGGGGTTGACTGCGGAACAGATCATCAATTGCTCATATACAAGTTCAAGTTGAAGGTGAAGAAAATTAAAACAAGTCCATGAGAGCCAAAGTACAACCTTGAGTATATCCCACCTGAATTTAGAGACCATCTCAAGAATAGATTTGACACATTGAACATTAATGACCAAAGACAAGATGAGTTGTGGAATGACATCAAGGACATCATACGTGAAGAAAGCAAAAGGCCATTAAAAAGATAGGAAAGAAAGAAAAGACCAACGTGGATGTCAGAAGAGACTCTGAAACTTGCTCTTAAACATAGACTAGCTAAAGCTAATGTAAGAAATGTTGAAGTAAAAGAGTTGAACAGAAGATTTCAAAGGGCAGCTCCAGAAGACAAAGTAAAGTATTATAATGAAATGTACAAAGACCTGAAGTTAGAAAATCAAAACAGAAGAACATGCTCAACATTTTTCAAGCTAAAAGAACTAAAGAAAAATTCAAACCTCAAGTTGCAATTTGGAAGGATTTTTGTGAGCAAAACATTGAATTCACAGGAAGCATCAAAAGAAGATGGAAGGAATACACAGCGTCACTGTGCCAAAAAGAATCGGTTGACATTCAACCATTTCAGGAGGTAGTATATGCTCAAGAGCTGATGGTACTGAAGGAAGAAGTCCAAGCTGCACTAAAGGCATTGGAAAAAAACAATCCTCCAGGAACTGACAGAATACCAATAAAGATGTTGCAACAAACGGATATAATGCTGGAAGCGCTCACTCGTCTATGCCAAGAAATTTGAAAGACAGCTACCTGGCCGACCAACAGCAAAAGATCCATATTAGTGCCCATTCCAAAGACAGGTGATCCAACAGAATGTGGAAATTATGGAACAATATCATTAATATCACATGCAAGTAAAATTTTGCTGAAGATAATTCAAAAGTGGTTACATCGACAAGGAACCGCCAGAAATTCAAGCCAGATTGAGGACGTGGAACAAGGTGTATCACTGCTGATGTCAGGTGGATCTTGGCTGAAAGCAGAGAATACCAAGAGGATATTTATCTGTGTTTTATTGACTATCCAAAGGCATTTGACTACGTGGATCATGACAAATTATGGATAACATTGTGAAGAATGGGAATCCCAGAACACTTAATTGTGGTCATGAGGAACCTGTACATAGACCAAGAGGCAGTCATTCAGATCGAACAAGGGGATACCGCGTGGTTTAGAATTAGGAAAGGTGTGTGTGAGGGTTGTATCCTTTCACCACACTTATTCAATCTGTATGCTTAGCAAATAGTCCAGGAAGCCAGACTATATGAAGAAGAACACAGCATCGGGATTGCAGGAAGGCTCATTAACAACCTGTGACATGTAAATGACACAACCTTGCTTGTTGAAAGCGAAGAGGACTTGAAGCACTTACTGATGAAGAGCAAAGACTGCAACCTTCAGTACGGATCACACCTCAACAAAAAGAAAACAAAAATCCTCACAACTGGACAAACAAGCCACATCATGATAAATGGAGAAAATATTTAAGTTGTCAAAGATTTAATTTTGCTTGGATCCACAATCAACGTCCATGGAAGCAGCAGCCAAGAAAGCAAACGGCGCATTGCATCGGGCAAATCTGTTGCAAAAGAGGTCTTTAAAGTGTTGAAAAGCAAAGATGTCACTTTGAAGACTAAGGTGCGCCTGACCCAAGCCATGGTATTTTCAGTCACCTCATATGCATGCAAAAGCTGGACAATGAATAAGGAAAACTGAAGAAGAATTGATGCATTTGAATTATGGTGTTGGCAAAGAATACTGACTACACAATGGACTGTCAGAAGAACAAACAAACTGGTCTTTGAAGAAGTACAACCAGAATGCTCCTTTTATACAAGGATGGCGAGACTTCGTCTCATGTACTTTGGACATGTTATCAGGAGGAATCAGCCCCTAGAGAAGGATATCATACTTGGTAAAGTAGAGGGTCATTGAAAAATAGGAAGAACCTTGGCAAGATGGATTGACACAGTGGCTGCAACAATAGGCTCAAACAGCAATGATTGTGAGGATGGCACAGGTCAGACAGTGTTTTGTTCTGTTGTACACAGGGTCACTAAGAGTGGGAACGGAATCAATGGCACCTAACAACAACAACAATGTATAACCCATTAAATGCTCCTGCAAAAGGAAAAGAAAGAGAAAACACATCACAAACAAAGTACCGTAATACCATTTCCGCCCCTCACCCAGGATGTGTAAAATTGCACCTTAAGGCTTGAATCCCTGTTGAAATGGAAACCTCCAGAAGAAAGGGAGGGAAGAGGAGAAAGTAAGGGAAACTCCCAATCTTTGGCTCCCTAAAGTGAATGAGATGCTACGTTTCCCCTTGTGTGGGTTTTTGTGGGACTTCCAGGGAGCTGACAATGACAATGCCCAAGGAGAGCTGCTCAAGGAACAAAGGAGCCTAGACTGGGGAAGGATGGTCCAAGAACCACTTCCAGCATCACAATTTTCCCTGCATTGGGCAGAGGAGAAAGTATGTCCCTGTCCAGTCCCCTCTTCTTTCCTACCTCACTCCCGTCACGCCTTAAGTTGCTGTTCCCATCTTTCTCCTGGGAGATTTATTTCTGCCCCCTCTTTCATCTAAAGCAGTGGAAATGAATCATCTTTGAGCCTGTTTAGTAAGCAGTCCTCTGACCCCTGCTGGGCTCTTTCTCCTGTTCCTCTGAGGCTGCTCCTGGCCTAAGCCTCACTACCCCAGTCAAGACCCCTCATGGCTAGTTATTTTTAGTAATGCCCCCCCTGCCCCAGGCCTGGCAGCTTGACCTCCTCCACCCTGGGGGAGATGGGAAATGACACGCAGCATTCCAAATGATGGTCCCACGAAGCCGATCAGAGAGGCCTGGGGAAGCAAGGAAGTCACCGAGTTTTGTGTGTGTGTTTGTTTTAATTTTATTATGGTAAAAAATATATATAACAAAAACTTTGCCATTCTAATAATTTTTAAATGTACAATTTAGCAACATTAATTACATTCCCTGTGTTGTCTACCATCACCACTATCCATTTTCCGGAGGTTTACATTCCCCCCAGGCAGAAATTCAGTACGCCTTCAGCCATAACTCCCTCTCTCCCTCTGCCCTTCTGCCCCTGGTAACCACTAATAAACTTTTATTTCTACGTATTTGCCTATTCTAGATATTTCCTATAAATGGGATCATACAACATTTGTCCTTCCATGTCTGACTTATTTCACTCAGCACAATGTTTTCAAGATTCATCCATGTTATAGCATATATTAAGAATTTCATTTTTTTTTACAAATAATATTCTGTGTATATACCACGTTTTGTTTATCCATCTATCTGCTGATGGACAACTGAGTTGTCTCCATCTCTGGGCTATTTAGAATTGGTGTACACTATCTGTTTGGGTCCCTGTTTTCAAGTCTCTTGGATATATACCTAGAAGTGGAATTGCTTGATCATACAGTAATTCTATGTTTAACTTTCTGGGGAACCACTAAACTGTGCCTGCACCATTCTACCCTCCAGCAATGCGTGAAGGAGCCACTTTTTTGAGAACTTTGTGTGCCATGTGCTGCGCCCGTCGCATCTCAATGACCATATTAGGTGGGTCTGGCAATCCCCATTTTACAGATGAGGAGGCCAAGGCTCAGAGAAGTGAAGGAACTTGCCCAAGGACACATGGCTAGGAAGTTATGGAGCCAAAATTCAAAGTGCGTTCCTGGGTTCATTCTACGACACTATGCTGCTGTGTGTGTGTGTTGAACTGGGGATATGGGGAGGTCAATTGGAATGTCAGCTGCAATCCATGTTTCATGAGGATGGAAACAAAGTCCATGTGCATTAAGTCATATGCATATGGATAGATTGGTGTTTTCCTACAGAGCAGATGGCAAGTGTGTGCTTTACCAGAAGCCCTGTGGGTCACTGAGCATGATGTCAGGGAGTGACAGGGATGGGGAATGGGAGTGGAGACAGGAATTGGTGAAATGCCCAGATTCAAGACCACCTAGGCCCTGTCCACACCTCGCAGTGATGGAAATTCACAAATTAAAGTGCTCAGCGGTGCCCACGTTGAAGACACACTTCCTGGTACACACAGCCATGCAAGTATTTATTGAGCTTCCAAAAATGCGTAGGTGCTGTTTCCAGGAGCTGGGAGGGACACAGGAATAAAACTGCTGACATCTGAACTCTCTAGTGTGGCCAGATGTGTGTTTGGGGGAAGGGTTAACACAAGAATATAAACAACTGTGATGAAAGGTGAGTACAGAAACCGCTCAGGGCCAAAAGGGATGGGCTGATCCTATATCGGTGTAATAGGAGATCAGAGCCTAGAAAGATTACTTGAGGCTGGTGTATGAAAGAGGGCTTCCTAAGGAGGTGGTATTTGAACATAGCGAAGGAGCCCTGGCGGCACAAGTATTAAGCAAGTGCTTGGTTGCTAACCCAAAGGGAGGTTCAAACGCACCCAGCTGCTGCACAGGAGGAAGACTTGGCAATCTGCTCCCATAAAGATTACAGCCTAGGAAACCCTATGGTACAGTTCTACTCTGTCACAGGGGGTCACTTTGAGTGGAAGTCGACTAGAAGGCACCCAACAATAACAACAACACGTCTCTAAACAGATGTAGACTTCTATAGCTGTAAACTCTTGTTTAATTTTCAAAAAGGCTCTGAGACACAGACATACGTCGTTATTCCCTTTATATAGAGGAGAAAACTGAGGGCCAGAATTTGATCCGGGGTCATTGCGACTGACTCGAAGTCCTGCGCTCCGGCCCTTCTCCATAGGGTTCCCTGTGGGATTCCCCGCACTCCTTGCCCGCCTCAGCTAGGAGCAGAGTCGGCGAACTTGGGGCGGACTGGTCGAGGGAGGGGCGGAAAGTTCTGGAGGGGCGGGGCAGGCGGCCGCTGGGGTCGGGCACGAGGCGCTCTGGCTCCATTCTTCCCCACCTACCCGGGCGAGCGCACCGGCCATGGGCGGCCGCGGGCCAGGGGGCTGCTGGGCTGAGCCCCGCTGAGCCCGCCGGGCCGGCCATGAGCGACCGAGAGCGCAACAAGAAGCGGCTGCTGGAGCTGCTGCAGACGGCGGGCACCGGCAACGCGCACTGCGCCGACTGCGGGGCGCCGGGTAAGAGCGCGGCGTCTAGGACAGCCGGGCCCCGGGGGCCCGGTGCGGGCGAGACCCCCGGCCATCCAGACTCCTTCCCGCCGACCAGACCCTTCTGGCCCGCTCTGGACCCAGACCCCCGCCCGTCCAGACTGTGACTCGCGGACCCGGGTCCCTGACCGTCCTCTCAGGATCCAACACGCCGCTCACCCGGACCGGACCCCTGACTTCCCCAGTCTGGACCCGGGCGCCTTGACCATCCTGCTCCTCTCCCCGCCAGACACTGTACCCACCTGGACTCGGGTCCCTGAGGTCTTCACTTTGGAGCCAGGCACTTCCCACCCTCAGACATTCCACACACGGAGGGACCCCAGACCGCAGACCCAGGCCCCCTGACCGTCCTGTCCCCCTCCCTCGCCCCCGGACGACAGTATGGGTCCTGCCCCCATACCCTCTCCACCAGCGCTCCGACCCCGCTGAGGCCAAGGGGGCCCTAACCCAGACTTCCCCACCTGCAGCTCCCGAACAGGCGCCTCGGGCCGGCCCCTCCCTCGTCCCCCTCCTTTCGGTTCCTCCAGAGTCCTGTTACTTCCACGTCCTGTCCGCCTCAGCTCTCACCCCCATCCCCTGGACTCCCTCCGAGATCATTATCCCGGTCGCCGCTCCGCTGTGGCCCGGCAGGTTGACCAGAAGGGTCCATGCTGGTAGCTTAGTTTGCCCAAGGCAAGTGAGGCCAGGAGAGAAGAGTTCAAGAGTCTTCCCTGCCAGACCCTGCCCCTCTCAGCGCCCCACCCAGCCCTAGTTTCCTTGCCTTTCTCTCTGCCAAGCTTCTCTCCTGCCCTTTCGCCCCACAGATCCCGACTGGGCCTCTTACAAGCTGGGAATCTTCATTTGTCTGAACTGCTCTGGCATTCACCGCAACTTCCCAGACATCAGCAAAGTTAAATCCGTGAGACTTGACTTCTGGGAGGACAGCACTGTGGAGGTAAAAAGGGGTGTGCATGCAGAGCCTTGGGACAGCAGAGCTGGCCTGAAGTGGGTGAACAGGACCCCCCATTCTAAAGAGGAGGAAACTGGGGCCCAGAGAGGGGCAATAACATTAGAGCTGTAGTTTAAACAGAGACCCTGTGGACAGAGGTCCTGAGTTTAAATCCTGCCTCCATCACTTGCTTACTTACAAGCTGTTGTAACCCTCACAAGCTGTGTTACTTGACTCTAGTTGTGGCCCCTCAATTTCCACATCTGTTTTGGGGATACCACCACCCCTTGACAGGACTCCTATAAGGATGAAATGTAGGCACAAAATTTTATTATTGAGGAGGTTCCTAGACTGGAGCAGAAGTATCCTGTTTCATGGTTTATGGTTCCCCTCCACTTCCCCCAGCCAGGAAGGGACAGCTTTGTGCTTGTGACCTCTGGGGATGGAAAACATTTCCAGCCTGGATGATAATACCATTTTGGCCAGAAAAATCTTCAGTGAGCAGGCAGTTTTAAACCGTGCTGGTTCACTGAGGGTGTACTGGGGAAGCAGGCCGGCATTTACAGAGTGCCTTTGCCAAGTACTGTGCTCAGCACCATTGGGCTAGATGCTTTCCTTATTTACTCATGCAACACATAGTGACTGTAAGCCTGCTGTGTGCTGGGTATACCGGGAGAGAGCTATGAACAAGACAAGGTCTCTTCCCATATGGAGCTTATATTCTAGCGCAGGAGAAAGACAGGAAACCAGCAAACCAGTACATAAACCTGAAGTTTATTTGCATCATGTAACTCCTTTTCCAGGTAGATGTGATGTTTTTCATTTTACAAGTCAGGTCCCTGAAGCTCAGGGGGTTAAGTATTGCCCAAAGCATCATGCAGAGAATGAATGGCTGAGAGTGGATTTGAACGCTGCTCTCTTAGGATCCCAAACCCATGCAAATCCCTTGATGCAGTCCACTGGCCCCTAGGGAGCGGGAAAGTAGGGTTCACTCTGCCTGAGAAATGTGTCTTAAAACCCTGGTATTCCTTCCCCCTTCCTCACCCCAGATATGCTACCACTGTTGCTGAGTGCTGTCTCTCAGATGCCAGAGAGCTCCACTCATCATCTTGACCTATGTACTCTGTGGAGCCAGCACCCACTGATTCCATCTTCCAGCTACATCTGTCTCCTGCAGACTTGCAGAGACTACTGCTGGAGGTCCTGGCTGTATGTGGAGGGGGTGGAAGAAAGAACATGGGCTTTGGAGTCAGACAGGTCTGGGTTCCAATCCCAGTTCTGCCACTTACTAGCTGGGCTACCTTGGGCAAGTCATCTAAGCTCTCTGAGCCTCAGTTTCCTCATCTCTAAAATCGGGGCAGTAATATTAAAATGATGGAGAGGATCCAATGAGCTAATGTGTGAGAACTGTAAAGTGCTGTGCCTAGATGGGGCATGGTTACTATTGCGCTTCAGTTTTCAGGCTGAGGCTTCCCAGCAGCATGGATGACCAAGCCTGGTGGGATGTCTCCCTCCTGGGGTCAGTGCCTTCTGACCCAGCCTAGGAGCCAGTGGGACCGACAGCCTTCTTAGTAGACTGTGGTTTCATTTCACATTTTTTGAAGTTCTCATATTACCCAAGTTGCTGTTGTCTTGCAGTTTATGACCCGCAATGGGAACCTCCGTGTGAAGGCCAAGTATGAAGCCAGAGTCCCTGCTTTCTACTATATCCCTCAGGCCAATGACTGTTTGTGAGTAGATGATTATTTAGGGGCTGGGGGAGGGGGTCTTCCTTGTCCCCCACTCCTGCCCCTACCCTGTCTTCAGTGCCTCTGTCTGTGGTGGTTTCCTCTATGGACTTGGTCAGCGGGTGACCCAGGAAAGCACTGGCTACCATCAAGGAGAGCACATAGTTTGGGAGGACAGGAGACCTGCTTTAAGCCCTACTCTATCGCTATTGCTTTGGTGTTTCACTTCTATTCTCTGGGCTTCAGTTTCCACAGCTGAGAAATGGGGTTTTCTCCCTGTAATCCATCCCTCTGCCTCTGATGATCTCGTTGCCTGCCTGCAGATCATGGCTAGCTTGACAGAGGAGAGAAATACGGGTATTTTAGTAGAACAAGGATGTTTGAGCTACTTCCTAGCTGTGCCTAGGTCTGTCCCACCTAAACTCAGCTTGGTGTCAAAGCAGTTGCCTGCGTCCTAGCTCCCTAAATAATAACCAAAAAAATAATACTAGATGCTAATTTTGATCGAGCTTTACCTACATGATGGGCCCTGTGCTAAACGTTTATGTGCATTAATTTGTTTAATTCTCTCAACAACGCTTTGAGATAAGTACTGTTATTATTCTCATGATACAGATGAGAAACCTGAGCCTTATAGAGGCAGAGCTGGGACTAGCTTGTCTGACTGGGTCATTGGAAGAATCCAGTATAACAGGGGGACTATGAAGCAGCAGGGATTCAAGTCCCCTGGAAGTGAGGGGTCAGTGGGACACTGGTCCCTAGTGACCGCCGAACCTCTGCAGACTTACTGCCTGAGCCTTCCTCCCAGGGACTCAGCCTCCTCACCAGGGCCACTGAATAGCACCTCGCATAAATGTGGGAAAAGGCACCCCTCTAGGCAGACACAGCCTCACGGGGGGAATGGCTTATAAGCTTTCTACTCAGAAGACCTCAATTTTGATTCCTGGTTCTACCACTACATAGCTGTGAAATGGTGGGCAAGTTACTAAACCTCTCTGATCCTTGGCATTCTCATCTCAGAAATGCAGATAATGATACCTGCATCCTAG
The DNA here is from genome assembly GCF_000243295.1 of Trichechus manatus latirostris. Taxonomy (NCBI): domain Eukaryota; kingdom Metazoa; phylum Chordata; class Mammalia; order Sirenia; family Trichechidae; genus Trichechus; species Trichechus manatus. The sequence goes on from NW_004444074.1 coordinate 3,786,621, forward strand.
CATGGTTGTAAAGATTAAATGAGATAATATATGTAAAGCATCTCACATGCCACAAGACACATGGTAGGCTTTTCATAAATACTACTTTGAATCCAGCCCTCAGCGTGAGCCTGGTCCCTGACCCAGCAGCGGGATGTGCCGGGCTCAACTTGAGTAGGCCCGTCTCTTCTTGCCTCACTGCTGCCACTCAGCCCTTTGCTCCAAGGGAAGAGGAATGGGCACCTACTATGTGCTAGAATTTCTGCCAGCACTTCACAGACATGACTTGCTGTGGTGCCAACAATAGCCCTGTACTTTAACCCCTTTTAACTGAATATTAACATTTTCCTCCTCCCAATTCTAAAACTCTCACTTTCAGGACCAGGATTGATGGCCCTTGGCCTTCATTTTCTCTTCCAGCTCTAATCCTGTGGCCCAGAGTTCTCCCCACTGTCCTGGGGGAGGTTAGTGACTCCTCAGTATCCTGGGGGTGAGGGCCATGCATCAGTCAGGACTTCTGATTGTAAGTGACAGAAACTCAGTTTAAACCTAGCTTAGGCAAAAGGAGATTTTATGGGTTCTGGGGATCAGGCCACAGGAGGGACAGCTATGGAGCCAGACTCAGGAAGGACCAGGTGAGGGGCTCAGACACCATCAGGTCTTTCATACTCTCTCTAGTTCTTATCACTGCTTCCTTCTCAGCTGAGCTTCCTTCATGCAGCTGGGAGCAAGGCTTTGCCAGGTCCCAGGCTTATACCTCCTAGCTTGGTCCCAGAGAGGCTCCTGATTAATCCTCTTTGGGTTAGCATTGAGCACCTACTATGTGCTGAGCATGGCAATAGGTCCTTTATATACGTTTTAACCTCTCAACAATCCTGATGAATAGGCAGGTATAATATTATTGCCATATTACCCAAGTTGAGAGTTAAGTAACTTGCTCCTGTCACACAGTTGCTAAGTGGTAGAATGGGACAAGGTGGTTTGACCCCAAGACCACAGCTCTGTCCAGTGTAGCATGCCCAGATTTCATGAACAAGCCACAGGGAGAGAAGCGCTTCGACCTTCCAGCTTAAGCTTATGAACGTGCCGTGGTAGGAGGCAATGTAGATGGCCCAGGGGAGCCGGTACCTGCCTCATTGATCCCAAGGCTGAGGTTGAGGTTGGAATGACTAGTGGTTCTAAACTGGGGGAATTTTTGCCCTCCACTCCCACCCAGAGCATATTTGGCAAGGTTTAAAGGCATTTTTGGTTGTCACAATTTGAGACGGGTGGTGCTACTGGCACCAAGTGGGTAGAGGCCAGGCTTGTTGCTAAGCATCCTACAAAGCACAGGACAGTCCCCCACAGGAAAGAATTATCTGGCTCCAAATGTGAATAGTTCTGAGGCTAAGAAGGCCTGGATAGCCTAAGCAGGCAGTAGGGCAACTGCTGTGATGCCCCTACCCTCAGCTACAAGGGTCTTGGAAAGTTACTACTGGGAAGAAGATGCAGCAGACACAGCTGACCAAAGGTTCTCTCTGTTAAGGGTCTTAAAGGAACAATGGATTCGAGCTAAGTATGAGAGACAGGAGTTTATGGCTGATGGGAAAACCATCCCACCCCCAGGTAAAGTTATTTTCTTCATTTTTCAAAGTCTATGTTCTAATGAGCTCTAGAAAACAAAGTTCCTGAGTATTAGGAGCAAAGTCCAACCAAGAGATGCCTCCAGCCCTTGCTCTGGCCACAGAGGACAACACGTGGGTTCCTCTGCCACTGGAAAGATTAGCAATGCATTAGTTGGCGGGGTTTTATGGTCTGAACAGCAGAGAAGTATATTTGTCTCAGGTCCTTGCAGGGCCTTTTTACAAATTGCGGAAAGATTCCCCTGCTGGGCAGACCAATTAGAAAAAGGTATCCCTGCTCTTGGCTGTTGTAGCCCCTGGGCGGGTACAAGGCTTGGTAAGGAGTGTGGGCTGGATTTCAGCCGCCTTTCCTGCTTCTGTGCAGGGCACAACTTCACTAGTTGAAGTTTCTGCCCAGCTTCTCTGAATCTAGGCTGACACTGGCCCAGAGAGCAAAGTGTACAAAACCACTCTTTCAGGCTCCCCCACCCCCTCCCCCCAAAAAAACCCAACTCAAACCTGTTGCCATCAAGTCAATGCAAACTCATGGCAACCCCGTGTGTTACAGAGTAGAACTGTGCTCCATAGAGTTTTCTTGGCTGTAATCTTTACAGAAACAGATCACCAGGCCTTTTCGTCCACAGCACAGCTGGGTAGGTTCAAACTGCCAACCTTTAGGTTAGTAGCCGAGAGCAAACTATTTGTGCCACCTAGGGACCTTCTTGAGGTCCAGAGGCAGCCAGTTCTCAACTCTCCATGCTAGTGAAAAGGACCAGGAGCACATACTATCCTTCAAACCAACAGATGCCTGAAGGTCAGTTGCTGTTCCTAAATTCTGGAAAGTTTCATTTGGTTCATGTCAAAGTGAAGTTGAGTCAGGACCTTATATCTTTAGACCTCTTTCAGTATCAGCCCAGTTCCTCAGTACTTAGGCTTCTTATGGGCCTATGCGGCAGCCTGATACCCTGAAGAGACAAGGTAAAGAGGCTCTGCAAACTGTTGGTAGCCCCACTGAAAGGATCAGGCACCACAAAATTGGCCTCAGTTGGGACTCCTGTGTCCTACGGCTGCAATACCCAAGTTAGATTTGAGGCATTTGGGCTCAGGTGAAAGGTGTGTTCCACCCCGAGACCCTGAGGTTAGTGAGCTGTGTGTTCACCTTAATTAAGGTGGTGAGTGTTCATTCTTTCTCATCCTTGGTTGGCCAAGGTAACCGAGAAGGGTTCCTGTGGAAGCGGGGAAGGGACAACGCGCAGTTCCTGAGAAGGAGGTTTGTCCTCCTGTCGAAAGAAGGTCTCCTGAAGTACTACACTAAAGAAGAGGTAAGACGCCAGGCCAGTGAGGGGTCCCCTCCCTCAGCACTGGGCTCTCACCCTACTAAGGTCTACATTTTAATCAATGGTACCTTGTGGATGAAGGAGCCCTGGTGGTGCAATGGTTAAGCACTTGGCTGCTAACCAAAATGTCAGCCGTTCGAACCCACCAGCCGCTCCGTGGGAGAAAGATGTGGCAGCCTGTGCCCGTAAAGATTTACAGCCTTGGAAACCCTACAGGGCAGTTCTAGTCTGTTCTATAGGGTTGCTATGAGTAGGAAATCGACTCGATGGCAACAGTTTCGTTTGTTTTTTTTGTACCGTGTGGATAATCTCAGCCAATGAGAGTTAAACCCAGCATTCTGCTACTTTTCTTTGGTTATACAATCATTGCAGCCCACTAAAATACACACCTTCTGTTTACCTAGAATCTACCTAGACTGGTCCATGGCCTTTGATGACCATTTGATTTTATTTCATTTACTCATTCACTCAAGAAATGTTTGTTGAGCACCTATTAGGTGCTAGACATTGTTCTAGGCACTGAAAATACAGTGATGGACTAAACAAAGCTCTTGTTCACATTCAAGTGGAAGGAGACAGGCAGAAACCAAAGCATAAATCAGTATGTAATGTATCAGGTGGTAGTAGGTTCTATGAAGAAAAATGAAAGAGGGTGAGGGGTTAGAGAGTGTTGGGGATTGAGGGAGTGCTGAGGGAAGACCATAGAGTGGTCAGGGAAGGCATCTCTGATGACATCTGAACAGAGAACTGAATAAAATGGTGAAGAGTGAGTTTTGTGAATATCTAGAGGAGGATAGAAAGGGTAGAGGGAATAGTATGTGTGAACCCTGAGCAATGGCCATGGTTAGCACATATACCTTTGTGAAAATTGAGAAAAGATGGTCCCTCTGGGAGGGTGCAGACCATTGGGCCCAGTCTGAACAAGAAAAAGGCCAGGCTACAGTTCTCACTCACCCTCTCAGCCATGGGTTTTTTGTGCAGTACGCAAACTGCTCAGCCATAAGCCATAGTCCTGGCCCTGAGGTGGGAATGTACTTGGTGACTCTGAAAGGTATCAAGAAGACCAAGGTGACTGGTGCAGGGTAAGCAAGGACAGGTTGGAGGGAGATGAGGTCACATAGTGGAGGGCCTTATAGGCAATAGCAAGACTTTGTATTTTTTTTAACAGCTTTATTGAGATATAATTCACATACCATACAATTCACCCATTTAAAGTGTACAATTCAGTGGCTTTTAGTATATTCACAGATATGTGTAACCATCACCACAATCAATTTTAAAATATTTTCGTCACTTCAAAAAGAAACCCTACACCCATTAGCTGTAATCTGTTATCTCCCCTAGCCTTAGACAACCACTGGTCTACTTTCTGCTTCTATAAATATGCCTACTCTGGACATTTTGAATAAATGGAATCATGTAGTCTTTTTTGACTGGCTTCTTTGACTTAGTGTAATGTTTTTAAAGGTCATCGGTATCGTAGCATCTATCAGTACTTCATTTTCTTTTTTATTGCTGAATAATATTCCACTATGGATTACACCTCAACATAAACAGAATAAAAATCCTCACAACTGAACCAGTAAGCAATATTGTGATATACAGAAAATATTGAAGTTGTCAAAGATTTAATTTTACCTGGATCCACAATCAATGCCCATGGAAGCAGCAGTCAAGAAATCAAATGACATATTGCTTTAGGCAATTCTGCTGCAAAAGACCTCTTTAAAGTGTTAAAAAGCAAAGATGTCACCTTGAGGACTAAGGCGCACCTGACCCAAGCCAAGGTGTTTTCAATCACCTCATAATGCATGCAAAAGCTGACAATGAAAAAGAAAGACCAAAGAAGAATTGATGCCTTTGAATTATGGTGTTGGCAAAGAATATTGAATATACCGTAGACTGCCAGAAGAACGAACAAATCTGTCTTGGAG
>NW_004444074.1:3791651-3828963 GCF_000243295.1 Trichechus manatus latirostris
AAGTAGAAGGTCACTGAAAAAGAGGAAGACCCTCAACGAAACGGATTGAGATAGTGGCTGTAACAATGAGTTCAAACATAGCAATGATTGTGAGGATGGCACAGGACCGGGCAGTGTTTTGTTCTGTTGTACACAGGGTCGCTGTGAGTTGGAACCGACTCAAGAGCACCTAACAATAACATATGGATATACCACATTTTATTTATCTGTTTCTCAGCTGATGGACATTTAGTTTGTTGTCACTTTTTGGCTAGTATGGGTAATGCTGTTGTGAATATTCATGTACAAGTTTTTGTGTGGACACAGGTTTTTATTCCTCTTGGGTGTATATCTTGGAGTGGAATTGTTGTGTTGTATGGTATCACTATGTTTAACTTTTTGAGGAACTGCCAAATTGTTTTCCTCAGTGGCTGTACCATTTTACATTCCCACCCGCAATGGACAGTTTCCAACTTCTCCACATCCTCGCCAACACTTGTTATTATCTGTCTTTTTTCACATCCTGGTGTGTGTAAAGTGGTATCTCATTGTGGTTTTGTTCTACATTTCCCTGATGGCTAATGATGTTGAGTATCTTTTCATGTGCATATTGGCCATTTGTATATTTTTTTCAGAGAAATGCATATTCAGATCCTATGCCCATTTTTAATTTTTTTAAATTTCATTTTATTGTACTTTAAGTGAAAGTTTACAATTCAAGTTAGTCTCTTCATACAAAAATTTATACGTACATTGTTATGCGACCCTAATTGCTCTCCCCATACTGTGACAGCACATTCCTCCTTTCCACCCCTGATATCCCGTGTCCATTCAACCAGCTCCTGACCCTCTCTGCCTTCTCATCTCACCTCTGGACAGGAGCTGCCCATTTAGTCTTATGCGTCTACTTGAGCTAAGAAGCACACTCTTCACGAGTATCATTTTATGTCCCATAGTCCAGTCTAATCTTCGACTGAAGAGTTGGCCTGTGGAATGGTTTTAGTGCTGGATTGACAGAGAGTCCGGGGGCCATACTCTCTGGGGTTCCTCCAGTCTCAGTCAGACCATTAAGTCTGATCTTTTCACCAGAATTTGAATTCTGCACCCCACTTTTCTCCTTCTCCAACAGGGACTCTCTGCTGTGTTCCCCGTCAGGGCGGTCATTGGTGGTAGCCAGGAACATCTAGTTCTTCAGGTCTCAGGCTGTTGCAGTCTTCGGTTTATGTGCCTATGCCCATTTTTAATTGAGCTATTTGTCTCTTTATTATTGAGTTGTAATTGTTCTTTATGTATTCTAGATACAAGTCCCTCATAAGATACATAATTTGCACAAAATTAGGCTTTTGGATTTGTGCAGTGTAAAAATGTGAGTGAGTGAGATGAGAAGCCACTGGAGGTTTCTGAGCAGAAAAGTGACCTGATTTGACTTCAGCATTTTAAAGGGAGGGTTCCTGGGGAAGAAGAGGAAAGACCAGAAGCAGAGAGACCAGTCTGGAGGCTATTTCAATAGCCCAAGTGAGGAATAATGGGACTGGAAGAGTGATGGAGGAGGTGGTTAGAAGATCCAAACCAGATTCTGAATATATTTTGGAGGTAGAGCTGATAGGATTTACTGAAGGATTGGATGTGTGGCATGAGAGTAAAAGCAATCAAGGATGTCTCCTAGATTTTGACCTCTGCAACTAGAAGGATAGACGTGTCATTTGCTGAGGTAGCAAAGACTTCGCTCCCTTACGGGATGATCAAGAGTCGTTTTTAGTTTGAGATGCTTATTAGTCATCCAAGTGGAGATGTTGAGAAAGAAGTTGGATTCGTGAGTCTGGAGATTTGGGGAGAGTTAGGAACTGGAGTCTTCAGCACATAGACTGGTTCAGCAAGGGGACTGGCTGGGATCACCCAGATGGGGGTGTGGAAGGATGCCTGAGCACTGAATGTTTTAGCTATTTATTTCTGTGTAACGAACTACATCAACACTTTAGTGGCTTAAAATATCTATATTTATTTCTCGCAATCCTGTGGGTTAGGAATTTGGGCAGGCCTAGACTGGGGGAATCTTCTGTTCTATGAGGCATCAACTGGGCCACTCACTCTGCTGCATGCAGCTGGAGGGTGGGCTGGGCTGGAAGGTTACTTACAAAATTAGATTTTTTTTTTTATTTTTTAAAATTTCTCATAATAAATTTTTAAAAATTTGCTGAGATAGCAGACTTAGCTCCCTGACCAGATGATCAAGAGTCATTTTTAGTTTGAGATGCTTATTAGTCATCCAAGTGGAGATGTTGAGAAAGAAGTTAGATTCGTGAGTCTGAAGATTTGGGGAGAGTTAGGAACTGGAGTCTTCAGCACATAGACTGGTTCAGCAATGAGACCGGCTCATTGCCAGTAATCTTCCAATTTAACCATTGTTAAGAACATTGCTATAGATCCATCTATACTTTTTATGCATATACAAATATGCATACATTATACATTATATTATATGTTAATATATAGGATACTATATATTAATGGAGCCCAGGTGGCACAGTGGTTAAGAGCTATGGCTGCTAACCAAAATGTCAGCAGTTCGAATCTACCACCCGCTCCTTGGAAGCCCTGTGGGGCAGTTCTACTTTATCCTATAGGGTCACTGTGAGTCAGAATTGACTTGATGGCAATGGGTTTGGATTTTTGGTTTATGTATTAATATTTAATACCTTATATATTAATATATACTATAAGATATTATATATTAATATTGTATGTTGCATATTATATATGATATTTATATACACATATACTCACATATGGTTGTTTATATTAATAGTTCCTACTATACATCCTGTTCTGAGATCTGGTATTATTTCTCACACATGGATATCATATTAGTAATACTGATCTAAATTATCCTTTAACAATATTCTGTGGTATTTTATATTGTGAATGTATCATGATTTATTTAACCCATTCTCATTTCTCATTGATGGACTTTTAAATCAATTCCTTTTTTTTTTTTTTTGCTATTATAAGCCAAACTGCAATGAACATCTTTTGACATGTACCTTTGTATAGTAATCCAATTACTTCCTTGGGATAAATTTTTAGATGTGAAATTGCTGGATCAAACCAGAACACTCAATATTGTAATAGCTATGACCAAATTTCCCTCTAGAGAAGACTGACCAATAGAACTTTCTTCAGTGATGGAAATATTCTATGTCTGCCCTGCCCAACACGGTAGTCACTAGCTACTAGTAGTTACTAAGCACTTGAAATATGGCTAAGTGTGACTGAGGAATTGAATTTTAAATTTTATTTAACTTTAATAAATTTAAATAGCCACATGTGGCTAATGGCTACCATATTGGACAGCACAGGTCTTGAGTGGGTAATTTTGCTCTCATATCAGTTATGTAGGAATGCAGCAATGCATTCCCATGCCTTCTCTGCGTCAGTTAGTGTTCTGGGTTTCCCTGCTAACTGTCAGCATCTTGATTGTCCTCTTTCTCTCTTTCAGGGTAAATATCCCAAAGCTGTCATCAGCATCAAGGACTTGAATGCCACCTTCCAGACAGAAAAGATAGGGAACCCCCACGGGCTGCAGATCACCTACAGGAAAGAGGGTCACACCAGGAACCTGTTTGTGTATCATGAGAGTGGGAAGGTGAGATGACTGTAATTTTCACCCCAGCCTCCAACTCAGCCCCCCAGGACTCAGCTGGCCCAACCCATGAACTCCCTTGCTCATTTTGTGACATACTCAACTGCCTGTTGAGATTTGCTACTGCTCTTTGCCTTAATCTATTGTCACCTCTAGGTCGGGGGCAGAGGTAAGAGGAAGGCAGAGCAGCGAGATCAGGGAGAGGAACCTGGCAGGTATCACCAACAGGAGTCCAGTTAGCAGAGGGGACTGTGCCCAGGGATGGCAAATCCAAATAGGGCCAGAGATTCTGAATCTGGGAGGGGGAATGGGTAGACTCTCAGGTCGGCAGTGCACTCTAGGTCCTGGCTTGTCAGCATGTTGTCGTGGACCAACAGCATTGGCATCACCTGGGAGCTTGTTAGAGTCTCAGGCCCAGCCCAGACGTACTGAATCAAGATCTGCAATTTACAAAATCCCTGAATGATTCCTGTGGACATGTAAATTTGAGAAGCACTGCTTAAAGGTCCAGGAAATCAGCTCGGTCAGAGAAGAGCAGGCACTAACATAGGTTCAAGAGAATAGGCTGGTTCACATCCTGAGCAAGGTCATGTGACTGGGCAGGGGACAGAGGTGCTAAATGGGAAGCGGGAGATATGAGGTGGGGGCTGACATTTTGTGAGTATTTATTTACTCTGTGCCAGGCGCTGTTCTTGGTGATTGTTGCGCATCATTTCTTAATCCTCAAAACAATCTTGGAAACTTTTTGTCGCCATGTTACTGAGGATTGGGCATGTTATTATTGGCCATGCAAGTTATGGCCCAGGCTCACACAACTGAGGATTCCCGAGCCCAGCGCCCATTTCACCATCTTGTGTGCCTCTGCTGGAGTGACAGCCCTTGGCAGCAGGAGCCAGAAACCAGATGCAAGCACTGGAACCTTCCAAGGGGCTCTAGCATCAGATGGTGACCACAGATGGTAGGCTAGAGGTTGCCTGCCCCTCAGCAGGCTTCATGCTTTCTCCAGAGTGTGGGCAGGGGCCTGCCAACTGCGATCTGACACCAGAAGGTGTGGTATGAAGAGCAGAGGTTAGAGTCAGAAGTTGGAGCCCTGGCTTTCTTGCTCCCCAACTGTGTCACTTGGGCAGATCCCTTCCCCTCCTGAGTCTGTTTCCTCGTCTGTAAACAGGATTATAACATCCGCCTCCCACAGGGGTTTTGAGGGTTGAGTGGACCGTGGACCATGAATGTAAAAGCATTTCAAAACAGTGAGGTGCATTACCAACATTAGCTACTGTTTGTTGCTGTTGGTTGTTATCTGCTAATGATTGTGGCAGATGTAAAAGACAAGGTCTGGTGGGCATTTTCAAACCTGTCTCATTTACTCATTCATGAATTCACTTTTCCAACAAATCCATACGGAGCTCCTGCAATGTGCAAATCACTCTGCTTGGTTCTAGGGGGTGTGGTAAGGAACAAGGCAGAGTCGTGGGGCTCAAGGATCTCCGTCTAGATCGGGAGACAGACAGGGAAGTAGGTGCAGCGTGATGGGGCGGTAGTTGTGCTGGGGGCACGAGAAGACATGTCAGTGGTCTAGTCTGGGGGACAGGGGCAGTCATAGAGGCCTTCCAGAGAAAGGAGCTTCTGTTTAAGAATCATGCAATTACTCTAAAAAGGAGCACACACAAACTAGCTTAAAGGGGACATGGGTGGGAAAGATAGAGGGAGTATTTCAAGGGCAGGGGTATGACTAGGCCTTCTGAGAGATTAAAATCAGAGACTGTGGCGTGTGTGTGTGAGACAGACAGACAGACAGATGAAAGGGAGGTGCATTCTCTCTTTGCAACAGGCACAAATTGTTCCATAACACCAGAGGTGCAGGTAATGCCACACTTCTTTGTTTTCCTAAGTTCAAGGATTCCATTCCGCAAGGTCAGTGAGAACTTGGCTATCAGTCATCTTTCATAGCTCCCTCCCTTGATTTTACCAAAATCTTGGAACTTGTGCTGTCCAGGAGACATGGAGGAGATTCCTGGTTCTCAGCCCATGGTGGGCTGTCTACTGTTGCCCCTTGTCCAGGTTGGCTTGGTCCAGAAGGTGGTGGCCACCCCTCCATGCCAGTCTCTGTTATGAGGACTTTTGCTGAGGTTCCCATGGTCTCTGACACTTAGGGTACCTGGCTGCCTCCCATTCACCCAGGCAAGGTGCGTCCAATGACCTGGGCCTGGCCATTCTCCCCTTTCCTTTGCTGCCCCAGCTTCTCCATTAGCTAGCCATAAGTGGGGGCTGCAAACTCACATCTGCAGGGGCCAAGCAGGTCATTTAAAAAGAGTAAAGTGGACAGGTATAAGGAGTTGGGGGTGACGGGAGTTGTGGCAAATAGGAAAATCTGTTACAAGATTGAAACAAACAAAACTCTGGGGGCCAGACAAAGCATTTGTGCAGGCTGGATTTGGTCCCAGTCCACCAGTTTGTGACTGGGAGACCTGCCAATGTAAAGTCCTGGGGATCTTTTCTAGGATGGTTCCATTCCCCTAGTGCTGAAAAGCAAGGTTTTTTAACAACCTCTGGGACAAGAGAGTTACGAACTCCTGAATACCAGGCCTGGGTGCTTGACCTATGAAAGAAAAGGGAAATAATGTTTCATTTCTTTGACACCATATTCAAATGAATTTCTCAATCACCATATTACATAACAGCCTAGCACTGTAGCTATTTGACCAAGTCTTGCAGCCTCCCAATTCCAAATTCCTGGGAGAAAGAATCTGATAGGCCCAGTCCAGCCTCTACATTGGTCCAGCCCTGGTCCAGTTGCTGTGGCCAAGGAGGGGGTTAATCATAGTAGCAAATGTAGATGCAGCTGTGGGTGGTAGGTGGGCAGGGATGGGTGGTACAGTTCTTATAGAAGCAAGGCTTGGGCTGAGCAGACATCCAAAGTTGTATCTATTATATCATCTAAACTAATCTGCAGGATGAGTAGGATGTTCTAGGTAAAAGGTATATGTGGGATGAAGGTAGATATAAGGCAGAGTGTTCCAGAAGAAGGGAACAGCATCTGTTAGGGAGACTGCAAATGGTTTTGTATGGAAGGAGCTCAGAGGGCAAAGTGAGTCATGTTAAGGATCTTAGACTTTTTTCCAAAGGCAGTGGAAACGACTTAAGGCCAGAGACAATCAGATTTGCAGTTAGAAAATCACTCTGGCATCCGTGGGGAGGACCCAGTGGAGAGCAGCAGAGAAGAGGCAAGGCTGGCTAGATAAGATTGGTGTAGTCTCCAGGTGAGAGATGATGGTGGCCAGGACTTGCAGGCCGTGCTTTCTCCCAGAGCAATGGCAGAAAGGTCCAAGGCAGCCTAAGTTGCACAGCAGGCAAGGAGCATCCCCAGGGGCACCTGCCCACCACCCAAAAGCCAGTCTTTGACATTTGAGGACAATGCTTTCTTAGGCCCTTGCTTCTCAAAGTGTGGTCCCCAGACCAGCAGCATCAGCATCACCTGGGAACATGTTAGAAATGCAGAATCTCAAACCTCACCTCAGACTTACTGAATCAGAACCTACATTTTAACAAGACCCTCAGGTGATTTGTGTGCACGTCAGAGTACGAACAGCACCATCCTAGGCCATTGCAAGGAGTCTCTGGGTGGTGCAAATGGTTAAGCACTGGACTATGAACCAAAAGGTCGGTGGTTCAGACCCACTCAGCGGTGCCTCAGAAGTAAGGCCTGGTGATCTGCTTCTGAAAGGTCACAGCCTTGAAAGCCCTATGGAACAGTTCTACTCTGTGCCATGAGTTAGTATCAACTCAGCAGCAACTAGCAACAACAGCAGCAAGGCCATTGTATGACTCCCGTGTGGCTCACCTTGGTCTTTTCCCACAGCTTTGAAATTCTCCTTGTCCACTGATATCGTCAGTCCTCCCCCCGCAACAAGATGGAATTGGGTGCCTGTGATGAGCCCACAGGCCCCTGAAACTCTTCGTATCCCCAGGTGCAAGTGCTGAGTGGATGGCTGAATGCATGTGCCCAAACCTGATGACCCAGCTAGCCTCCTGGTACTGGGCCGGCTGCGCTCCCCGTCTCACCAGCTGCCTGTTTGTTATTTGCATTTTTCCCGGCAGGAGATAGTGGACTGGTTCAATGCCCTCCGTGCAGCCCGTCTGCAATACCTAAAACTGACCTTTCCTGAGCTTCCGGAATCTGAGGTAAGCTAAATGTGGTCCCCAACTTCTGAGTCTCCTCTCTGCTCCCTCCTCCTCTCCTTCTCTGCTCATGCTGAAGATCCTCAGAGACCAGACTGGGTTTGTTTGCAAGCAAGACCTTGAGACCTAGGGGTGGGGCCCCACAGAGGGAAACCAAAGACTTTCTGAGCATCTGTTTCCACATCAGTAAGATGGTGGTTGGTCTGACTCATCTTTCAGAGCCCCTTCCAGCTCTGAGGTTCTATGGACTGGTCCCTGTTTTAGCCTCCCCCACAAGTGGATTTATAGGTGATGGGGGTAGGGAAGCCATGTAAATCCTGGGATTTTCTTATTCCAAACTGTTAGGCCCCCCCATGAAAGCCTAAATGCTCCTTAATTTCCAGGTTTGCGGGGTGCTGAGTGTCTGGGAGTGCACTGGTGGCTAGTGGTAGAATTCTCGCCTTCCATGTGGGAGACCCGGGTTCCATTCCTAGCCAGTGTACCTCATGTACAGCCATCTGTCTGTCATTGGAGGCTTGTGTGTTGTTAAGATGCTGAACAGGTTTCAGTGAAGCTTCTAGACTAAGATGGAGTAGGAAGAAAGGCCTGGTGATCTTCTGAAAATCAGCAAATAAAAACTCTATGGATCACAACTGTCTGATCTGCAACCAATCACGGGGATGGTGCGGCACCGGGCAGCATATTATTCTGTTCTGCATGGGGTCCCTATGAGTCGAGGGCCAACTTGACAGCAGCTAACAAAACAACAAGTGTCTGGAATGGGTCCACTCTAGGCCCAGTGACCCACTGAGATGGCAGTTCTCTGGGGACAGTTCCAGCAAGGCCTGGGCCAGGGCCCTCCTGTCTGCTAAGTCAGCACCCAGGACTAGTCAACACCAGCTCCCTGTGGGCAGGCAGTGGGTTGGAAGTGCTGACTGCTGACCGGAAGTGGGGGAGGGGAGGACAAAGTGCAGATGCTCAGCCTTATATAACCTGGGTTAGCTTTCTAACTTTGCTGACTCCTGTGGAGGAAATTGGCCATTGGCCAACACGCCTCCCTCATCCACCCTCTTTACTCCTTGCCTACCCCCCACCCCCACCCCGTTTCCTCCCAGCCTACCTCTCTCCTCTCTTTCCTCCCACTTTATCTCTGTGTATGGTGTGAGGTTCTGGGCAATCAGCCAGGGTAGCTCTCAGACCTATGGACCCAGATGCCGGAAATCAAGGGAGTCCCAGTGGGGCCGTGGTCTTGGTGTGAGAAGTGCATGGACTCTAAAGTCAGAGAAGTTGATATATTACTTAGGGCAAGTCACCTCACCTCTCTGAGCCTCAGCTTACCTATCTGTCACCATGGGGGCAGTACCTACCTTCCAGGGCTATTGTGAGAATCAAGTAAGTCAAGGCCTATAAGGCTCAGTAAGTATCCCTGTGATTTTCCCTCTTTCACCAGTTGTTTCCCTCAGCCTAGAATAGCCCTGCTCTGGCTCAAGTTAGGCTACTGAGCAGGTAGGGACTCTGTCTTTTCTCCAAATGCAGGAATTAAAGCGTATAGAACATATTTTAGGGCAGAGGGTGTGGTAGAGCTTTTATTTTCGTTTTTGGCTCACAACATTTCCCCTTTCAGATTCCCCATTTGTCCCCCAAACCTCAACTCCCCTTTGCCCCACTCTGAGCCCTGGAGCCCTAGAGAATCTTCTCTGCTCTCAGAACCCTGGGCTGTGAAGCCCAGAGCCTGTGAAGCCAACATCAATCCCTAGAAGACCACTCTGAGCATGGGACGGCAAACTGGAAGGGATCTTGGAGATTACATAATCCAGTGTCTTTATTACACAAGGGAAAATAGGCCCAGAGAGGCGTAAGGTCTTGCCAGGGTAGCACAGCTGCTTGAGGTCAGAGCTGGAACTAGAACCCAGGGCTCCTGACTCCTAGTCCATAGCTTTGTCTCCTTGCCCACTCTGCCACTATCTCCTCGTGGCCCTGTGTCAGATCCCCACAATGACCAGGTCTTGACCAGAGGGCACAGAGCATGCATGGCTGGCATGTTAATACTTTAGCATCATAGTTCAGTGAAGGAGTACTATCTAGCATCTGTCAGCCCTGGATGTGATCCCAGCTCTTCATCCAACCAACTGCATGACTTTGGGGAAATCCCTGACCACTTCTCTGAGGCCTGCTTTCTTCATACGTACAATGAGAACAATAATACCTACCTTGCAGGGTGTTTGTGAAAATTGCACCCAGAACCTGACCTGACACACAGTAGGCCCTTGGAATGTACTTCCTGGCAGTAGGAGAGTCTACTTGGAGTTTTACCTGTCTCCACACTCTGGAGCTATTGAAAAACCAAAAATCAATTGCCGTCAAGTTGACTCCAACTCATGGCGACCCAATGTGTGTCAGAGTAGAACTGTGTTCTATAGGGTTTTCAGTGGCTGATTTTTCAGAAGTAGATCACCAGGACTTTCTTCTGAGGTTCTTCTAGGTAGAGTCAAACCTCCAACCTTTCAGTTAGCAGCCGAGCACGTTAACTGTTTGCAATACCCAGGGACTCCAGGGTTACTGAAAGAGTCCTCAAACCAAGTCCAGCTCAGCCATGCTGGTAAGCTCTGCAGACATCTGGGGTGCTGCCATCTGGTTGTGTTGAAATATTAATGCTGCATCCAATCTACATTCCAAATATAACCCTGTTTACTGTAAGTTCACATGCTTCCCCATTCCAGACTTCCTTCTTGTGGGGGAGCCAAGCTCAGTGGGGAACCTCGAGCCCCTGGGGTGTGAGTGAGGGGGTCAGTGTGTGTCTCTCTTCCCCCAGCTCGTGCCCCTCATCACCAGGAATTACGTTAAACAAGGCTTCATGGAGAAGACTGGTCCAAAGGTACATTCTGCCACTCCCTTGGGGATTTACATAGCCCTTGTTCTAGGGGGCAGTGAGGCACAATTCGGGAGGTGGGGGTATCGGGCGTGACAGGGAAGTGAAGGGACGCAAAGCAATGCTTGTAAGCTCCTAGACTGCAGGACCAAGTGGAGACTGATTAGCTGGCGAGTGACCCAGCAATGCTACAGTGCTTCTCCCTGTCACTGGGCATTCCCCCTCTTTATTTCTTTTTACTGTAAATATATATGTAACAAGTTGCCTTTTCAACATTCTTCACGTCTACAATTCAGTGACATTAGTTATATTTATCATGTGGTTTGATGTTACCATTATCCATTTCCAAATTTTCCCATCACCCTCAACAGAAGCTCAGTGTCCCCTAAGCAGTGAGTCCCCCTTTCCCTCTCTGTCCCACCTATCCACCTCTGGAAACCACTAATAAACTTTGATCTCTATACATGTGCCTATCTTAGATATTTCGCATAAGTGGGATACCTCCGCTTTATAACCATCGCCATCCTCTCCTTTCATTTTAACCTCGTCTGACTGCTCCTACCCCTAGGAAAGCAGCTTTTGCACTTTCTAGAACTCTCACGTGTTCTGTGCTGTCCAAGCCAGACAGGGACTAGTGACTGGTCTGAGAAAACGACACACAAATACACACCCATGCTTGGGTGCCAGCAGGGCCCACGAGTGCACGTCTCTCCCCTAGAACACACTCCCTCCCCCAAACTCAGCCTCTGCTCTCCGTTGCTTTGGAACCTGCCCCCACCTCCAGGGCTGCTTATTGCCACTGGTCCAAGAAGGGAGGGAAGGCCCAGCAGCTTCTGTGCTGCTGTGGGTGGTCCAGAGGAGTGGAGGCTCTGGCTGCCTTGGCAAGGGGCCTTAGCCCCAGCCTGAAGCTGGGTGAGGCTGGGCTCAAAGTCAGAAGTCTGGCTGGAGGGTGGGAATGGATTATGGGGAGGGGCAGTAGGGAAGGAACAAGGAAAGAGAAGAGAAAGGGAGGGAGAAAGCAGAGGGAGATCTAATCATTCCAGTGATTTTTTTAAAGGTATAATATGTTGACAGGATGGTTGTTAAGTCTATGATGAAAGGTGTGAGGGAATCCATGTGAAAGAAAGCCTCCTCTGACAGGTTGAAAATGTGGTTAAGGGCTTTCACATTTTATGCCAGATTTCATACCAGCCAAAGGCACAGCCCTCCTCTATGGCCTTTGCCCCAGGCAAACCTGACCTAGGTTGGTTAGAAATTTGGCCAAAGCCAGCATTTTCAGCCTTGCTGAGCAGCGACCACTTCTGATTTCCCCAGGTTCCTTTTTCTCAGACTTCTTGTCCACACCCTGAGAAAGAAGGAAGCACCTCTTCCAACTAAAAGCAGGATCTGGGGCTACAGGGCACAACTGCAGGGTGGAGTTGTGAGGAGTGGAGTGGAGGCAGGGTGGGCAGACCTTCAGAGCCCCAGGGCCCCTGCCCGGGCCCAGAGAAGGGGCGAGAGTCTCTGGCTTCAGAGGCCAGGATGGAGACCACTTCCTTGGCTTGGTCTGGGCTGGCCTTCTGACCTCTATTCTCAGCACGTGTTCCCCGGCTGTGCATCTCTGGTAAGAGGTTCCGTTTTTTGCAGCAGAGAGAACCTTTCAAGAAACGGTGGTTCGCCCTGGATTCTCAGGAGCGGAGGCTGCTCTACTACAAGAACCCACTGGTAAAAAGCCTTTCTAGTCCCTCCCCAGTCCATCCCCAGATGGACGTCTCATCTCCCGGAAGCCCAGGGCTGGAGAAAGCTGGAGAGGGAAACAGCTCCACCCCTTGCCTGTAGGCAGCTTCTCTTACATCATCTCCTGTGTGCAAAACTGTTCAGACACAGAGACTCTTCTCTCCTCTCGCCTTTAGGAAGTCCTTTACCTGTACCCAAAATGCTACCAACCGTAGTAAAATCAGTTGTGCTTTGTCCTCTAGTCTCCAGGTCTCACCTCTACCCAAGTCTGTGAAGTGGAGTGGTTAGGGATGTGGGCTTCTGTCCCAGCCCCACCACTTTCAGTGGCATGCCCTGGGCCAAGTACTTAGCTCTCTGTGCCTCAGTTTCCTTCTCTGGAAAATAGGCTTAATACCTGTGCTGTCCTGAGATTGTTGTATCTTAAACGAGTTACTGCATATAAAGCACTTAAACTCCCGGTGCATAGTAAAAACCTGTTGTCGTCGAGTCGATTCCAACTCATAGCGACCCTATAGGACAGAGCAGAACTGCCCCATAGGGTTTCCAAGGAGTGACTGGTGGATTCAAACTGCCGACCTTTTGGTTAGCAGCTGAGCGCTTAATCACTGTGCCACCAGGGCTCCAAGTAAGTGCTCCATAAATCACTAAGTATTATTTTAACAAGGGAGCAGTGGTGGCTCAGTGGTAGAATTCTTACCTTCCATGTGGGAGACCTGGGTTCAAGCCCCAGCCAATGCACCTCATCTGCAGCCACCACCTGTCTGTCAGTGGAGACTTTTGTGTTGTTCTGATGCAAACGAGTTTCAGCAGAGCTTCCAGATTAAGATGTACTAGGAAGAAAGGCCTGGCAATCTGCTTCTGAAAATCTGCAAGTGAAAACCCTACGGATCACAATAGTCCCATCCACAGCTGATCACGGGGTTGGTGCAGGACCGGGCAGCATTTCGTCCCGTTGTGCACGGGGTCGCCATGAGTCAGAGTCCGACTTGACGGCAGCTAACAACATTATTTTAACAGATGATGCACGTGGTTTATTTTAGGCTTTTGATCTTTCAAATTCTGGGTCTAACTTAGCAGAAATCCCAGCAGGGGACTTCATATCCTTTTTCTAAAACATCTCAGGAGCTGGCAGGGCTGCAGGTGTCCCCCGCACAAGGCAGGGCCTCTGATAACCGTGCACCTTCTATGTATTTTCAGGACGCCTTTGAGCAGGGCCAGGTTTTTATTGGGAGTAAGGAGCAGGGCTATGACGTCTCTGATGACCTGCCCAAAGGCATCCGAGGGAATCACTGGAAAGCCGGCCTCACTATTGTCACTCCACAGCGGAAATTTGTCTTCACCTGCCCCACTGAGAAGGAGCAGCGGGAATGGCTGAGGAGTCTGCGGGATGTCCTGTCCTGCCCCATGACCCCCCTCAACCTCCTCAGTAAGACTCAGGGACTGGGGTTTGCTCTTTTGGCCAAGGGCAGAGGGCAGAAAGGGGCTTCTTCGCTTGGGTTCAGCTAAAACCAAACCAGTTGCCATCAAATCCATTTCGATTCATGGCAATCCCATGTGTGTCAGAGTAGAACTGTGCTCTGTAGGGTTTTCAATGGCTGATTGTTCAGAAGTAGATCACCAGGCCTTTCTTTTGAGGCACCTCTGGGTGGACTCGAACTTCCAACCTTCTGAGTAGCAGCCAAGTGTGTTAACCATTTGCACCACCCAGGGACTCCTGGCTTTTGCTATGATGCTCCCCCTACCCCCCAAAAAAAGAGCCCTGACACCGAGGTCGTGGCTCCTGGCTACTCTGTTGTTTCCTCCTCTCTTCCTGCCAAAGGAAAGTACAGACGGCGCACGTTATTGCCAGAAAGTCCTCCCCTCTATCCACCCATGTCCTGGTGGGAGCCCTTCCCCATTAGCACCCAGAGAAGTTTAGCCCTGGCAGAACCATCGGTGCTTTCAGGAGCCCCTTCTTTACCCAACTCAGCCTAGCAGCTGCGCAGCCTCTCGTTCCCTCCACCCTGTCTTTCTTTTCTCGTGAGAAAACCCTGGCCCATTATTATTAGCTGAGGCCCCGACTGGCTCGGCAGCTCCTGGGACCTTGGACTCCTCCCCGATCACAGAGAGAGATGGCTATTTTTAGTGCGCTTTCTTTTCTAGGACCCTCTTTTCTGTCTGCTTCTCTCCTGCTCCTTCTCTTCACCCTGGATGAGTCACAAGTGGGCTTCTCTATCTGCTGACAGCTCTGTGAAAAAAGGGGAGACATTCTGAGCTAGAGCAAACAACTTCCAGCCGGGCCTGGCCTGGGGCCTGGCTGCTGGGGCACAAAGGAGAAGTTCTGTGTTCGGGAAAAATAAAGACTGAGCAGGTGAACCCACACAATCCTTTGGGGGAAGCCCTCGTGCCCTTTGTGGCTGACTGGTATAAACACAAACTCTCTTCACTTTCCAAAACCCCTAAGCCAAATAGCCTCACAAACCAACTTGAAACTTGTTAGTGAGGCTGATCAGCGGGTCCTTTTTTCCTCTGTGTGTCTGTGAGTTTCTCTCAGTTTGTCTCTGTGTCTCTGACTCTCTGCTTCTCTTCCTTCTCTGGTATATGTCCCCTCTGTCTCTTGCACTTTCAGCCTGTTTTTTTTTTTTTTTCTTTTTATTCTGGCTTCCTCTGTCATTGTACCTTGTCCCCCAGCTGTCCTTCCCTCTGGTGTGACTGCATTGGCCGTTTTCTTGTTTCCCTTGCAGCTACATCAACAGAGAGTGGCCGCAGCAGGTGACCCATGGACTGAAGAGCTGGCTCCCCACTCGGAGCACCTGGTGGCAAGGAGAAGTTCTCACCTCGGCTCTGCTGCCCTGCAGGAGTGCCCTGCAGTCGGCAGCCATCCCTGGAGTGATTTCTTCAAGACTGAAGCTGTGGCCTCTACCCGCTGGCTCCCTGGGCCCAGCCCTGGGGTCTCTGTGATTCTGGTACATAGGCGGACACATATGCACTCTCCTGCCTTATCTAGGTCTGAAATGTCCCCGGAGTCTGGGCCCAGGACTTCCTCACATATAAAATGGAGGCATCGCCATGAAAACACACCCACTGCATCACCCAAGTAGCATTCTTGCCAAAATATATTTATTCTAAATTTAGTTAGAAATAATCAGACAAACTCAAATTGAGGAACATTGTGCAAAACAACTCTCCTGGACCCTTAAAAAATGTCAGCATTATGAAAAATAAAGTCGCCTGGGAACTGTTCTAGATCGAAGGAGGCTAAGGTGACATGGCAACCAAATGCAATTCATGATCCTTGATTGAATCTTGGATTTAAAATATGTAACTAGGATAATTGGGGATATTTGAATGTGGATGTACGTTAACTAATAGTATTGTAAGATTGTGATAATTATGCTGTATTTGTGTAGGAGAATGGTCTTGCTCTTAGGAGATATATGTTGAAGTATTTAGGGACAAAACTTAACAATGTCTACAATTAACGCTTAAATGGTTCAGCAAAAAAAAAGTATATATGTCGTATGTGTATTAAGTTTATGTATGTATAGAGTATACAGACACACACACATACACACAGAGTGAGCAAGAAAGTGCCTAAAACACACACTCCACACACACACACACAGAGCGAGAGAGAGAGAGAGAGAGGAGCCCTGGTAGTGCAGTGGTTAAAGCCCTCAGCTGCTAATGGAAAGGTCAATGGTTCAAACCCACCAGCCGCCGTTCGGGAGAAAGATATAACAGTCTGCTTCCGTAAAGATTTGCAGCCTTGGAAACCCTATGGGGCAGTTCTACTCTGTCCAGTAGGGTTGCTATGAGTTGGAATTGATATGCCAACAATGAGTTTGGTTTTGGTTTTATATAGAGAGAGAGAGAAAGCAAGAGAGAAAAAGAGAGAGCAAGCAAAACATAAGTGATTGATGAATCTAGATGAATTATAGATTGGTGTTGATTGTCCTATTCATGCAATTTTTCTATAGACTTGAAAGTTTCCGAAATAAAAGTTGGAGAAAAAATGTAGAAGCACCCTCTTTTCTCTCCTCCACAGCAGTGTCTTTTTTTTTTTTTTCCTGCACAAATCAAAAATGTTCCTGGGAGAGTTCTACCTTTGTGCACATTTTAGAAGAAATAAAAGCACGAGAAATATTACAAACCAACGCCCGCATTGACCATCACCTGCTCTGGAAGGAAAGAAGCAAGCTGAGGAGGCATCTCCGCTGCACCACAGTCTGGCCCCACCACTAACTTGAGGCCATTGGAAAACTCACGTCCCTACCTCTGTGCCTTTTCTTAAAATAGATTTTATTGTTTTAGGGCAGTTTTAGGTTTACTGAAAAATTGTGCAGAAAGTGCAGATTTCCCATATACCCTCTGCCCTGCACACCGTTTCTCCGGTCATTAACAGCTTGCATTGCTATGGTGGAGTCCTGGTGGTGCAGTGGTTAGCCCTTGGCTGCTAACTGAGAGCTTGGTGGTTTGAACCCAACAGCCCCTCTGTGGGAGGAGGATGTGGCAGTCTGCTTTTGTAAAGATTTACAGCCTTGGAAACCCTATAGGGCAGTTCTACTCTGTCCTATAGGGTTGCTGTGAGTAGGAATCGACTTCACAGCAGAGGGTTTGCTTTGGCTAATGCATATGGTATATTTGTTACAATTGATGAACTCATATTGATACGTTATTATTAATTAAAGTCCATAGTTTACATTAGGGTTCCCTCTTTGTGTTGTACAGTCCTAAGGGTTTTGACCAATGCTTAATGTCATGTGTCCATCATTACAGTATCAGCATAGTTTCTTCACCCTAAAAATGCCCTGTGCTCCACCTATCCTCCCTTCCCCCTCCTATTGAGACTCTGGCAACCAATGATCTTTTTTCACTGTCACTATAATTTTGTCTTTTCCAGAAGGTCGTGTATTTGGAATTAGACTGTATACTGTATGACTGACTGCTTTCATTTAGCAGTACGCATTTAAGGTTCCTTTGTGTCTTTTCCTCCATGTCTTTTCGTGGCTTGATAGCTCATTTCTTTTTATCATGTGCCTTGGTTTTTTCCCTCTGTGAAATGAGGAAATTGTGTAAATATTGAAATTCAATGTACGTAGCAAGCATTTTTGAGCACCTTCTAGGTGCCAAGTCCTGGAAATAGGTAGGAACAAGATGCCGTGGTCCCTGCTGTCACAGAGTTAGAGGCCATTAGGGGATGCAGCCAGCAGCCCCTAAACAGGGCAGTACAATGAGGTGAGTGTTCAGAAGGGGGAAGTACAGGTTGCTGTGGGAACTTGTGGCAATAGGTTTTACCCTAATAGAGGGTGAAAGGGAAGCCGCCTTCCTCTTCAGAAAGTGACGTTCAGAAAGCTGAAACCTTAGAGCTATTTAGAAGTTGGTCGAAGGGAAGAAGAAGAGAAAAGCATTCTAAGGCTGAGGGAAGAAAATATTCAAGAGTCCAGAGATGGGGAAGATTATCACACATTTAAGAAACTGAAAGAAATCTCAAATGTCTGAAATGTTGCAGAAACAGATGGCCAAGCTCTCCGCTCTGTGATTCTTTGTTCTCTTCCTCTCCTTTCCAGTGAGTGGAGAAATACACTGCGTGTTCTCCCTTCACTTCAGTGGAGACCCAGAGGGTTGGGAGGGTCTTTAAGAGGCTCCCTGCACTTGGTGGAATTTTCCTTTGGATCCCCCAATCAGAGGACAAGCATCACCAATAGGGTTTCTCTTTTCTGTAGCTCCCAGCTGCTCAGGTGGAGAGGTGGGGTCCTCCCGTGGCTCCTAAAACACCTTAAAAATGTCTGTTTCAGCACCTGAGAGATTGTGATGTACATGTCAGTTTAGTTGTCTGCCATGAGCTCTGTGGGGTACACTCTGCTAAGTTCTGGGGTTGAGGAAATGAATAAGGCACAGTCCCTGCCCTCAAGGAACTTAAGGTCCAGAAAGGGAGAAAATAAACAAGCAGTAACAAAACTACTCAAGGAGGAAAACTAGGATTCTAAGGGAGGGAGTTTCAAGACCATCTCAAGAACAGATTTGACACATTGAATACTAATGACTGAAGACCAGATGAGTTATGGGATGACAACAAGGACATCACATCACACGTAAAGAAAGCAAAAGGTCATTAAAAAGACAGGAAAGAAAGAAAAGACCAAAATGGATGTCAGAAGAGACTGAAACTTGCTCTTGAGTATAGAGTAGCTAAAGCTAATGGAAGAAATGATGAAGTAAAAGAGCTGAACAGATTTCAAAGGGCGGCTCGAGAAGACAAAGTATTATAATGACACGTACAAAGACTGGAGTTACAAACCCAAAGAGAAGAACACGCTAAGCATTTCTTAAGCTGAAAAAACTGAAGAAAAAAATTCAAGCCTTGAGTTGCATTGTTGAAGGATTCTGTGGGCAAAATATTGAATGATGTGGAAAGCATCAAAAGAAGATGGAAACAATACCTACAGCCACTGTACCAAAAAGAAGTGGTCAATGTTCAACCATTTCAGGAGCTAGTGTATAACCAAGAAACGATGGTACTGAAAGAAGAAGTCCAAGCTGCACTGAAGGCTTTGGCAAAAAACAAGACTCCAGGAATTGATGGGATACCAATAAAGATGTCTCAACAAACGGATGCAACGCTGGAAGCACTCACTCTGTCTATGCCAAGAAATTTGGAAGACAGCTACCTGGCCTACCGACTGGAAGAGATCCATACTTGTGCCCATTCCAAAGAAAGGTGATCCAACAGAATGTGGAAATTATGAGACAATATCATTAATATCACATGCAAGTAAAATTTTGCTGAAGATAATTCAAAAGTGGTTATAGCCGTACCTCAACAGGGAACTGCTAGAAATTCAAGCTGGATTCAGAAGAGGACATGGAGCGAGGGATATCATTGACACAGTGGCTGCAACAATGGGTTCACACATAGCAATGACTGAGGCTGGCTCAGGACTGGGCAACATTTCGTTCTGTTGTGCATAGGGTTGCTATGAGTCAGAACAAACTCGACATCACCTAACAACAAGGGGGGAGCCATGGCAATTTTTTTTTAATCTCATTATAGCTACACCCTTCTCCTACACCTGGCAACCACTCATTTGTTTTCTGTCATTATAGTTTAGTATTTTTGACAATGCCATGTAAAGGGAATCAAGCAATATGTAATCTTATGAGACTGGGTTCTTTCACCTGGCGTAATGACTTTGAGATTTTGCCTGGTCACTGCCTGTATCAGTAGTTCTTTGCTTTTTATTGCTGAGTGGTAGTCCAGTGTATGACTATACTACAGTCTGTTTATCCAATGGAATAGTACTCAGCAATAAAAAGGAACAAATTATTGATACATGCAATAATACCCAGGAGTGGGATTTCAGGGTCATATGGTTGTTGTTAGGTGCCGTCAAGTTGGCTTTGACTCATAGAGGCCCTATATACAACAGAACAAAATACTGCCCAGTCCTGTGCCATCCTCAAAATAGTTGCTATGTTTGAGCCCATTGCTGCAGCCATTGTGTCAAACCATCTCGCCAAGGGTCTTCCTCTTATTCACTGACCGTCTACTTTACCAAGCATGATGTCCTTCTCCAGGGACTGGTCCCTCCTGATAACATGTCCAAAGTACATGAGATGAAGACTTGGCCATCTTCACTTCTACAGAACATTCTGGCTGTACTTCTTCAAAGACAGATTAGTTTGTTCTTTGGGCAGTCCATGGTATATTCAATATTCTTCGTCAACACCATAATTTGAAGACATCAATTCTTTTTTTTTAAATTTTTTTTTATTGTGCTTTAGGTGAAGGTTTACAGAACATATAGTTTGTCATTAAACAGTCAGTACACATATTGTTTTAAAACATTGGTTAACAACTCCATGACATGTCAACACTCTCCCTTCTCGACCTTGGAGGACCTTTTTTTTTTTGGTGAAAATATACATAGCCGAAGATACACCATTTCAAAAATTTCTACATGTACAATTCAGTGACATTATGTCCTTCCAGTTGTGATGCTACTCTCACAATCCTTTTCCAAATTATTCCATCACCGTTGTCTTCAGCTCACTGTCCCCTAGGCTTCCCATCAAACCTTTTGAGTTGCTGTTGTCAGTTTGATCTCACATAGATAATTCCTTTTTTTTTTTTTTTGTACTTCAGATGAAGGTTTACAGAACAAAATAGTTTCTCGTTAAACAGGTAGTACACATATTGCCCTATGACAATGGTTAACAACCCTACGACATGTCAACACTGTCCTTTCTCAATCTTGGTTTCCCTATCACCAGCTTTCCTGTCCCCTCCTGCCTTTTAGTCCTTGTCCCTGGACTGCTGTGCCTCATTAGTCCCATTTTGTTTTATGGGTCTGTCCAATCCCCGGCTGAACAGTGAACCTTGGGAGTGACTTCACCACTGAGCTAAAAGGGTGTCCAGGGGCCATACTCCCGGGGTTTCTCCAGTCTCTGTCACGCCAGTAAATCTGGTCTTTTTTTTTATGTGTTAGAATTTTGTTCTACATCCTTCTCCAGATCTGTCCAGGACCCTCTGTTGTGATCCCAGTCAGAACAGTCAGTGGTGGTAGCCAGGTACCATCTAGCTGTACTGGACTCAGCAAAGACATCAATTCTTCTCTGATCTTCTGTATTCATTGTCCAGCTTTCGAATGCTTATGAGGCAACTGAAAATACCATGGCTTGGGTCAGGCACATGTTAGTCCTCAAAGTGACGTCTTTGCTTTTTTAACACTTTAAAGATGTCTTTTGCAGCAGATTTGCGTAATTCAATACATTGTTTGATTTCTTGACTGCTGCTTCCATGGGTGTTGATTGTGGATCCAAGTAAAATGAAATTCTTTACAGCTTTAATCTTTTCTCTGTTTATCATGATGTTGTTTATTGGTCCAGTTGTGAGGATTTTTGTTATCTTTATGTTGAGCTATAATCCATACTGAAGGCTGTGGTCTTTGATCTTCATCAGTAAGTGCTTCAAGTCCTCTTTGCTTTCAACAAGCAAGGCTGTGTCATCTACATTTCACAGGTTGTTAATGAGTCTTCTTCCAATCCTGATGCCCCATTCTTCTTCATAGATTCCAGTTTCTCAGATAATTTGCTCAGCATACAGATTGAATAAGTATGGTGAAAGGATACAACCCAGACACACAACTTTCTTGATTTTAAACCACACAGTATCCCCTTGTTCTGTTAGAATGACTGCCTCTTGGTGTATGTACAGTTTCCTCATGAGCACAATTAAGTGTTCTGGAGTTCCCATTCTTTGCAATGTTATCCATAATTTATTATGATCTACACAGTAGAATGCCTTTGCATAGTCAATAAAACACAGGTAAACATCTTTCTGGTATTCTCTGCTTTCAGCCAACAGCCATATGACAGCAGTGATGATATCCTTCCTTCCACATCCTCTTCTGAATCTGGTTGAATTTCTGGCAGTTCCCTATCAATGTAGTGCTGTACCACTTTGACTTTTCTTTAGCAAAATTTTACTTGCATGTGATGTTGATGATGTTGTTCCATAATTTCCGCATTCTGTTGGATCATCTTTCTTCGGAATGGGCACAAATGGGGATCTCTTCCAGTTGATTGGCCAGGTAGCTGTCTTCCAAATTTCTTCTCATTAATAAGTGAGTGCCTCCAGTGCTATATCTGTTCGTTGAAACATCTCATCTGGTATTCTGTCAATTTCTGGAACCTTGTTTTTTGCCAGTGTCTTCAGTGCAGCTTGGACTTCTTCCTTCAGTACCATCGTTCTTGATCATATGCTACCTCCTGAAGTGGTTGAACATCAACCAATTCTTTTTGGTACTGTGACTCTGTGTATTCCTTCCATATTCCTTTGACATTTCCTGCGTCGTTCAATATTTTCCCTGTAGAATCCTTCAATATTTCAACTCAAGTCTTGTGTTTTTTTATCAGTTCTTTCAGCTTGAGAAATGCCAAACATGTTCTTCTCTTTTGGTTTTCGAACTCCTGGTCTTTTCACATTTCATTATAATACTTTACTTTGTCTGCTCAAGCCATCCTTTGAAATCTTCTGTTCAACTCTTTTACTTCAGTTCTTCCATTTTCTTTAGCTACTCTGTGTTCAAGAGCAAGTTTCAGAGTCTCTTCTGACATCCATTTTGGTTTTATTTTTCTTACCTGCCTTTTTAATGGCCTTTTGCTTTCTTCATGTATGTCGTTGATGTCATTCCACAACTTGTCTGGTCTTTGGTCATTAGTTTTCAATGTGTCAAATCTATTCTTGAGATGATGTCTAAATTCAAGTGGGATATACTCAAGGTCTTACTTTGGCTCCTGCAGATTTGTTCTAATTTTTTTCAGCTTCAACTTGAACATATGAACAATTGATGGTCTGTTCCACAGTCAGCCTCTGGCCTTGTTATGACTGATGATATTGAGCTTCTCCATCATCTCTTTCCACAGATGTAGTCGATTTGATTCCTGTGTATTCCATCCGGCAAGGTCCATGCGTATAGTCACCGATTATGTTGGTGAAAAAAGGTATTTGCAGTGAATAAGTCATTGGTCTTGCAAAATTCTATTGTGTGATCTCCAATACTGTTTCTATCACCAAGGCCGTATTTTCCAACTACCAATCCTTCTTTGTTTCTGAATTTTGTATTTCAATCACCAGTAATTATCAATGCGTCTTGATGGCACGTTTGATCAACTTCGGACTATAGCAGTTGGTAAAAATCTTCAATTTCCTTACCTTTGGCATTAATGGTTGGTGCATAAATTTGAATAATAGTCGTATTAACTGGTTTTCCTTGTAGGAGTATGGATAGTATCTTATCGCTGACATTGTACTTCTAGATAGATACTGAAATATTCTTTTCGATGATAAATTGTGATGCCATTCCTCTTCAATCTGTCATTCCCAGAACTGTAGACAATATGATTGCACGATTCAGAATGGCCAATATCAGTCCATTTCAGCTAACTAATGTCTAGAATATTGATCTTTATGTGTTCCATTTCATTTTTGTTGACTTCCAATTTTCCTGGGTTCGTACTTTGTACATTCCATGTTCTGATTATTAGTGGACGTTTGCAGCTGTTTCTTCTCATTTTAAGTCATGCCACATTAGCAAATGAAGGTCCTGAAAGCTTTACTCCATCCACATCATTAAAGTCAACTCTACTTTGAGGAGGCCAGTTGGATTTTGAGTGCCTTCCAACCTGAGGGCTCATCTTCCAGCACTATATCAGACAATGTTCTGCTGCTATTCATAAGGTTTTCACTGGCCAATTTTTTCAGAAATAGACCACCAGTCCTTCTTCCTTGTCTATCTTAGTCTGGAAGCTATGCTGAAACCTGTTCACCAAGGGTGACCCTGCTGGTATTTGAAATACCAGTGGCATAGCTTCCAGCATCACAGCAACACGCAAACCACCACAGTATAATAAACTGACAGACGAGTTGATCATACGGTAGGTGTATATTTAATTTTATAAGAAACTGTCAAACTGCTTTCCAGAGTGGCTATTAAAAACATAGACAAACAAATAAAACAAATCCAATGCCATCAAGTCGAGTCTGACTTATAATGATCCTATAGGATATGGTAGAACTGCCCCTTAGGGTTTACAAGGCTGTAAATCTTCACCAGAGCCAACTGCCACACCTTTCTTCCAAGAAGCAGCTGGTGGGTTCAAACCATGGACCATTTGGTTAGCAGCTGAGCTCTTAACCACTGCGCATCAGGGCTCCTTAGAGTGACTATACCACTCTGCATTTCCACCAGCACTATATGAGAGTTCCAGTTACTCTGCATCATCACTAGCACTTAGTATTGTCGATATTTTTCATTTTAGCCATTATAATAGGTATGTAGTGGTAGCTCATCATGATTTTTATTTGTATTTCCCTAGTGGCTAATGATGTTGAACATCTTTTTGCATGCTTATTTGCTGTCTTTGATGAAATGACTCTCCAAGAGCATTGACCCCTTTTTTAAGCAGGTTTTTTTCTTATTGTTGAGTTTTGTGAGTTTTTTTTTAATAAATTCTGGATACTACTTTTTGGACAGATATGGGACTTGCAAACATTTTCCCCCAGTCTGCGGCTTGTCTTTTTATTCCCTTAACAGAGTTAGTGAAGCCGTCTTTAAGACGTTGAGGTCAGGGTTCATGACTTTCTCTATTTTATGCAGATTTTTGTTTGGTAATAGAAATTGGGTGTTTTGGCCTATGTTCAATGTTTTGGATTCACATATTGTAAAGTGGAGTGGAAGCAAGGACAACGTTCATTTAATGACCTCTTCCTTCCCCTGAGGAAAAATGCTTTGTCCCTGAAGGAATTTAATAAGAGCCAAGAAAGCATTGATAAATCATGTTAATGGCAGCTATGCCTTCTTTCATCCAGTGCACAAACTCAATAACCTTGCCATTTCTCATCTAACTTAGCATTAGAAGCCAGAGTCACAGAAATGTGTATTAACACATTTACTTGAATCTAAAAATGACGTTGCTCTCGGACAGAAATTAAGTCTGAATTAACTGACTGGTTTGACAGTGGGAACTGGTTTTGCTAGCTAGGTTATGTGGCAAATATTTTGCATAATTTGAATAAGCTAAAAGTGAAGCTCCAAATTTTTGAAGAAAATATATTTCAAGCATATGACAAGATAAAAGCAACTTTTCAAAAAGGTATATAGACAAAGGTGTGTTGACAATGCTAATTTCACTAGGCCTTTCTGAGTATATCAGGTTAAACAGGTAACTCCTAGTAAAAGAGTAACTGTTATAATTGATAGTCATTTGGTAAACTTTGGTAAAGTCTTTTTGGCATACTTCCCAGAAGATGGGAAACCGAATACCTCCGCCTTCTGCAACACAGGTGGTTTCAAATTCCTTACTTTCAACAAAAAAACAAAGGAGCACTGAATCAAGTTGTCACCTGAGAGATAATTAAAAATAACTTCTATGATCGATCATGACGTGATATTTTGCATGTATCTCATAAGGTGTTCAACGAAATGTGTGACGTCATCATCTATTAATGTATGTAAACAAGGTTTGTCAGCACTAACATTTATTTTTAAAAAGTACAGGATTTATTGCTGAACCTTCTCTCATTCTAGCGTTAAGTAATGTCCATCCACAGCTGAATGCAGTATTAAAAGAAACCAACCCATCCAGCTCATTCAGAACTGTATTTCCAATAATATTTTTACTTATTGTTTGACAATTATTTATATAAATTGACAATATAGTTTTTGTTTCGAGTGCTAATAAAAATTTGTAACGACAATTCAAGAAGAAAAATTTAACAATAGTCTTTTTTGTCATAGTAAGTGAAAAAGATTAAAAATTTCAATTTATACATATTCTTGTTGCAGAGAAGTATTATAGGGTGATAAAAGACTTCATGCACAAAAATATATTACCTTAGAAGATAGTTCTGTGAAGCAAGTGGAAGGGAAATACAAGTTCAAGAAGATAAAGAAATAAGACTTCCTACGTAAATGAAAATGCATAGCTTTTTATGTATTTTTATGGCTGGAGCCAACCATTCCCGTCAGCCCCCCCTCCCTTTCTTTGTAACCATTATATGTTTTTGCATAAAACCTTTAGGAAGTGTCCAAGAAAAAACAGTTTGAAGACAACTGGTTAACCCACTCTTTCAAGAAACCAGGCTGTGAAATGGAAAAGACAACGGCAGGTAGCTAAAGGCAGGTTTAGATCAAAGGAGATTTTCTTTTTTTTTAAATTTAATTTTATTTATTTTGTTGTTGTTGTTGAGAATATACACAGCAAAACCTACACCAATTCAACAGTTTCTACATGAACCATTTAGTGACATTGCTTACATTCTTCAAGTTGTGCAACCCTCCTCACCCTCCTTTTCTGAGTTATTCCTCTCAATTAACATAAATTCACTGCCCCCTAAGATTCCTATCTAGTTTTTCAAGTTGCTGCTGTCAATTTGATCTCATATAGAGAGTGCTTAGAAGAGCATAATGCTCAAGGCAGACATTTTTTACTAGTTAAGCTAAATTATTGTTTGGCTTTAAGAGTTCAGGGGACATTTTTGGTTTAAGGTTTAAAGATTATCTCAGGGCAATAGTTTCAGGGGTTCAGCCAACCTTCATGGCTCCAGGAAATCTGGAATCCATGAGAGTCTGAACTTCTGTTTTACATTCCCCTCCCCACCTTTTTAAAATCGTGCTTTAGGTGAAAGTTTACAGCTCAAGTAAGTTTCTCATTCAAACGTTTATACACATATTGTTTTGTGACATTGATTGCAATCCCCACAATGTGACAGCACTCTCTTCCTTTCCACCCTGGGTTCCCCCTGTCCATTTGTCCAGTTTTCCTGTCCCTTCCTGCCTTCTCTTCTTGCTTTTCAGCAGGAGTTGCCCATTTGGTCTCATATATTTGATTGAACTAAGCATGGTTCTCACATATGTTATTGCTTGTTTTATAAGCCTGTCTAATCTTTGTCCATAACTTCTTATGATCCACACAAAATGCCTTTGCGTAGTCAATAAAACACAGGTAAACATCGTTCTGGTATTCTCTGCTTTCAGCCAAGATCCATACGACATCAGCGATGATATCCTTCCTTCCACATCCTCTTCTGAATCTGGCTTGAATTTCTGGCAGTTCCCTGCGGATGCACTGCCACAACCGTTTCTGAATTATCTTCAGCAAAATGTTACCTGTGTGTGATATCAACAGGGATTTAAACAAACAAACAAAAAAAAAACCCTGCTGGGGCTCCACCCCAGACAATGAAATTAGACTCTCTGGGGTCAGGTGCAAACATTGGTATTTTTATTTTATTTTATTTTTACTGTATTTTAGGTGAAGGTTTACAGAACAAATAGTTTCTCGTTAAACAGTCAGTACACATGTTGTTTTATGACACTGGTTAATGACCCCACGACATGTCAACACCATTGGTATTTTTAAAGAGCTTCCCAGCTGTTGGGCACCAGGTAGCTCTTATTTCCTTACTACTTGCTAGAGGGGTTGGATGCCACCTAATGGACGCATTCTCATAAGTAAGTTCTTGAATCGAATCCTCTCTTTTTCCTTCTCCCAAGAGTTGTCAGGGTTATGTCTTAATGGGGACATCAAACTATAGGGAGCCTTTGAGACATCAGTGGGTGCCTAGCGGTTTGGGGACAAGCTGATTTCCAGTACAGGAGGCAGTAATGGAGGGTCAGCTTAACCCAGAGGATGCTGCCAGTTGGACAGTGGAGACACTAAAGCAGCTTTCAGGGAGACTGAAGAGGAGAATCCCTAGGTGGTGCAAACGGCTAAGCGCTCTACCAATGTTCCAACCCACCTAGAGGCGCCTCGGAAGACAGGCCTGGCGATCTGCTTCTGAAAGGTCACAGATCTGAAAACCCTGCAGAGCGTAGTTCTCTGCATACATGGGGTCGCCATGAGTCAGAATCGACTCAAGGGCAACTTATTTTTTTTTTTTTTTTGGACAGAAGGAAAAAGGGCAGGATCGGAGAGAGGAGGGGACGACGCAGCAGGAAGGCGGGAGGCGGGGAGAGGAAGAGCGAGGGAGGAGCCAGAGGAGAAGTGGCAGAGGGCGGCCGGTCCCCAGCTGGGTCTTGACTTCCGCACCCCCACCCCCCACGCTCCCGCCCCTCAGCTGCCACCATGGCGGGCTTCGACTCCGGCCCGGCCATCCCTGTGTGGCTCAACGAGGACGACCTGGGCTGCATCATCTGCCGCGGGCTGCTCAACTCCCCCGTCACGCTGCCTTGCGGCCACAGCTTCTGCAGCTCCTGTCTGAAGAACCTGTGGGACGCGTGGCGCGAGAAGCCCCGCTGGGCCTGTCCCACCTGCCGCGAGTGCGCCCCGCAGAAGCCGCCGCTGCGGAAGAACACGATGCTGCAGGACCTGGCTGACAAGTACAGTCGGGCGGTGCGCGAGCTGGAGGCCGGCCGCAGCGCTGCCCCCCGCCCGGCCCCCGACCCCGCGCGCCGCCCAGCACAGCTGCCGGTAGGGAGGCGGGACTCTGCAACCTGCCCGGGCTGCCTTCCCCATCCTTCTCCCAGCGCCCCACCCCACTCCCCGGTTTCGGCTCTGCTTCCCTCCTCCAGCCTTTCGGCTTTTACATTAACTTTCTCAACCTAAGAGTAGAACCCGCTCTTTGGCGAATCTTTGGAAAGTTCAGACAAGCAGAACCCTACTGTCAACCTAGCTGCTATACACTTTGGCCTATTTCCACTTCTTTTCGGCCTTTCCGCGGTCTTTTTAAACAGAGTTGAGACCGCGTTGTACAGCCGAGTGTGTCCTCTTCGTTTTTAGTATAAACACAGAATTATCCCTCTGGTCCTTTAAACTCTTCGTAAACTTAGCTTTTAGTGATTGAATACACTTCGAATTGGCTTTTAAATTAAAGTGATTGATAGGACATTGGATGATGTAAAAACATTTCTTCTAATTCTCTGTTTTTCAAATTCAGTTCAATGAGTGTACGTTTCTTTTATGATGGAAAAAGTAATGCACTTATTTTTTAAAGGTTTTGAATTAGCTCAGGTGCCCGGATAAGGCCTCCACTCCAGAGTTCCAGGTCCCTGAAAACTGGGGCCTGGAAACTTAGAAGCAAGTAGTGTTATCAGTGGTCTGTCACCTCCCCCCTTGATAAAATAGCCTGATTGTGGCTTCCAAGCATGTTATTTGGGAGGACCTCTGGGCTTCGTAGAGATGAAAAAGGTTCTAGATCAATTCCAGTTTTTGAAGTTCCAACATGATTTTAAAAATAAAAAATGCCCAAAGTTAAACAAATAAAAAAATCTGGTTTATTTACAGTTGGATGATGAACATCTTCGTGTATTTCTGTGACTCTACATAGAACCAAAGTTCTCCGTTTGAGGTCTGGGTCCAGCCTCTGATGAATGTCACCAGGTCTTGATGCCGTTGCCAGTATGTGTTGGCTGCAAAACTTACTCCCACCCCAACCAGGCAGCTCAGCAGAGTAAGCTCTTTAAAGTAAAGCTGTTTAGCACTCTCATCTGAATGTTTTTTTTAAAAAATGTGCTGGATGTCAATAAGAAGAGCTTACATCTGTACAACACTTTAAAGTCTCTGAGATACTTTCACAGTGAACAGTTAGGTAGATCCTTTGTACTACTGAAGAGGAAAGGGAGGAAGGTGAGGTCACAGGATGAGTCATAGACAAGAGTGGAGCTCAAACCTGGGCCTAGTGCCTTCCACCTCACCACTCACCTTATCAGCCTCCACCTACCCTGCCACATCCAGGCTCTCTCACCGCATTTCCTCTGTGACTTCCTCCGCATAAAGCAACCCATAAGTTTCCTTTCACACTTCACGCCCATCCCCATCCCATGGATGAACTAGGGTTCCCTGTTATGGCCACTGGAAGATCAGTAGTGGGAAATGGGAATGCACAAGGTCTACCTGCTCATTTTCTGGACAATGGTTAGTTCTTTCATCCCTTCCTTGCCTGCTTCCTTTACCCATTGTTTTTGGCTGCCTCTGTCAGGTGCTGGATGCTGGGGCCAGCTTTATGTTATATCTTTGCTCTTTTAAAGGCAGCGGCACAGAGGAGCATCCCAGAAGTTGGTCGGGAGCTGGCAGAGCTGGTGGAGCAGCTTGTAGACATCACCAGGAACCTTCAGAGTCAGAGACCCCTCTCACAATCTGAGGCAGACAATGAACTGAGCAATTTGGGCATGGTATGGTCAGCTTGGACAGGGAAGGATTTCCAGGGGGATGAGCAAAGGGTGCCTTCCAGCTGGGACAACATGAATATATTTTGAGTTGAAGGATGCAATACATCTCAATGTTTCATTGTCCTGTTGACTACCAAACACAGATGATCAGAAGCTTGGAGTGCTTGAAGCGAGGTTGGGAAGCTTTGAGCTAGATTTCATCTCATCACTCCACCTAACCAGCTCTCTCTGAGGTCACCGATGACCTCCAAGTAAATCCTGCAGACATTCTAGTTCTTATCTCCATTGACTTCTCAGCAGCCTTTCACACAACTGATCACATCTTTCTTCTTGAAGCATTCTCTTCCCTTAACTTCTAAAACACAAGCCTCCCAGTCCTCCCCCAGCCCCACCTTCTCCTTCTCAGTCTATTTTTCAGGCTCACCCTCTCTACTCAGCACTTAAATGCTGGAATTCTTCAAGGCTCAGTTGTAGGTTCCTTTCTCTTCCCCTGAAGTGGTCTTCCCCACACTCATGGTATTAATTACCACTCTATGCACAAACACTTCCATCCTGGACCCTTCTCTAAGCTCTAGGCTGGTATCTTCCATCTCATCTTTTCCTTTTGGGTATCTCAAAGACACATCACACTTAACATGTTCCAAACTGTTCCTCCTCTGGGACTCCCCATCTCAGTGACTCACCCCATTATCCTTCCAAGTGCACAAGCCAGAAACCTGGGAGCCAGTCTTGTCACCCCCCTCTCCCTTACCCCCAATATGAAGCCTACCGTAGCTCCAAGAATTGCCTAAACATCTCTCGAATCTATTTAGTACTATTGAGCTTTGAGACTTCTCTAATCCAAGCCTATGATCATGTCCTACCTGGATTGCTATGATAGCCACCTAACTGCTCCACTCTTACCCCCTCTTCTGTTCTCACCGCCAACACAGTGATCCTCTCAAATACAAATCTGATCGTGTTACTCCTCTGCTAAAAACTCCAGTAATGTCTTTTTGCTTAAGATTAACACCAAAATCCTCACAGGACCAACAAAGCCCTGTAGGATCCATCCTTGTCTGCCTCTCCAGTCTCGCCATAGCTCCCGCGTTGGTCCATCCAGTGGGTCTTGCTTCCTCCCACCACAGGGAGCACTTCCTGGAATGCTCTCCCTTCACCCTGTCACCTGGTTAACGCCTGCTGGTCCTGCAGACCCCAGCTAGGTCGTCACTTCCTCAGGGAAGGCTTAACTGATTTCCTCGAACAAGTTAAATTTCCCTATCGGAAACCCTGGTGGTGTAGTGGTTAAGAGCTACGGCTGCTAACCAAAGGTTGGCAGTTTGATTCCACCAGGCGCTCCTTGGAAACCCTATGGGGCAGTTCTACTCTGTTCTATAAGGTCGCTATGAGTTGGAAT
The DNA here is from genome assembly GCF_000243295.1 of Trichechus manatus latirostris. Lineage (NCBI taxonomy): Eukaryota > Metazoa > Chordata > Mammalia > Sirenia > Trichechidae > Trichechus > Trichechus manatus. The sequence goes on from NW_004444074.1 coordinate 3,823,058, forward strand.
CAACTTGATGGCAACGGGTTTTTTGGTTTTTTTATTAGAGGCTCTTAGGAGCCCTGGTGGCACAGTGGTTAAAGCACTCGGCTTCTAACGGAAAGGTCAGTGGTTCGAACCCACCAGCCAGTCAGTGGGAGGAAGATGTGGCAGTCTTCTTCCCTAAAGATTTACAGCCTTGGAAACCCTATGGGGCAGTTCTGTAGGGTCACTCTGAGTTGGAATCGACTCAACAGCTGTGGGTATTAGAGACTCTTATAATTCCAGGTAACTTTTATCTGTTGCAGTTATCACAGTTGCAACTTTATAATGATTTGTGTCATAATTATTAATGTCTGTCCCCACTCCCCACTGGGCTCTAAGCTTCATGAAGGTAGGGACCTTGACTGCTTTTTTGTTTAAAATTGTGCTTTAGATGAAGGTTTACATAACAAATTAGTTTCTTATTAAACAATTAATACATATATTGTTGTGTGACATTGGTTGCCAACCCCATGACATATCAACACTCTCCCTTCTCAACCTTGGGTTCCCCATTACCAGCTTTCCTGTCCCCTCCTGCCTTCTCGTCCTTGCCCCTGGGCTGGTGTGCCCATTTAGTCTTGTTTTGTTTTATGGGGCTGACTAATCTTTGGCTGAAGGGTGAACCTCAGGAGTGACTTCATTACTGAGTTAAAAGGGTGCCTGGGGGCCATACTCTTGGGGTTTCTCCAGTCTCTGTCAGACCAGTAAGTCTGGTCTTTTTTTGTGAGTTAGAACTTTATTCTGTATTTTTCTCCAGTTCTGTCTGGGACCCTCTGTTGTGATTCCTGTCAGAGCAGTCGGTGGTGGTAACCAGGCGCCATCTAGTTGTGCTGGACTCAGTCTGGTAGAGGCTGTGGTAGTTGTGGGGGACCTTGACTGCTTTTGTTCTTTTGTTCACCATTGTATCCCCAGGCCCTAGCACAGTTCCTGACACATAGTAGGTGCTCACAAATACCCACTGAATGAGTGAATAAGAAATGGGTCTTCAGGGATGCAGTGCGTTGAGGGTGGAAAGTCTGAGCATCTGACTTTCAGAGCTGACTTTGCCACTCAGTGGTATTATGACCTTGGGCAAGTCATTTCATCTTCCTGAGCCGTAGGTTTCTAACTGTAAAATAGGAATAAGATACATGGCTTGCCACCTCACTGGTTTGTGCGGAGCATTGAAAAAGATCTTGTATAAAAAACTGTAAAGCAATGTGAAAATGTAGACTACAATTAACTATGGCAATGTAATCACCATGAACCACAATTTCTTGTTTTGTAAAATGAGGATAATAAAACCTGCCTTGAAAGGTTGTTACACAAATTAGAGATAAGCAGTACCTAGCATATGGAACGTGCTCAGAAAGTGGTGCCTAGTACTGCCATTATGAGGCACTGGTAGTAGAATTCTCACCTTCCAAGCGGGAGACCTGGGTTTTATTCCTGTCCAATGCACCTCATGCACGGTCACTACCTGTCTGTCAGTGGAGACTTGCATGTTGCTGCTGTGATGTGGAACAGGTTCCGCAGAGCTTCCACACTAAGATGACTAGGAAGAAAGGCCTGACAATCTACTTTTTAAAAAAAATTTATTATTGGTGGCAATATACATAACCAGACGCACATCCGTTCACAATTTCTACATGAACAGTTCAATTAACATTGGCAATCTACTTCTGGAAACTGACCAATGAAAACCCTATGGATCACAATGGTTTCATGTGCAACTGATCATAGGGATGGTACGGGACTGGGCAGGGTTTCATCCTCTTGTGCATGGAGTCGACATGAGTTCGGGGACAGGTTGCCATGAGGCAGGGGGCCAACTCAGTGGCAGCTTACAACAGCAACACTACCACTATCATTGGTGAAAAGAATGGGAAATGGAAAAGGCAAAGTTGGGAAAGAAGGACCTTGGTGAGTAGATGAGAGGCTGTGTTGGGAAATAACAGGGCGTGAGGTGGAAGAAAAACAAGCAGCATGTGGTGGAGGCCCCGGAAGGCAATCTGGCTGTTGATGTTGACGCTTAAGAGGTGGCATGATATAATGATAACAATCAGGGGAAGATTATTCTGGCCTCTGTGGCTTATTTCAGTGACCATCTTTATTATTTATTTATTCTGTAAAGCCCCTGTGAGATGAGCCTAAAATTTTAAAATGTTTTTGGGTGTCGTCTAAGAAATCCATGTTCGCTGCACAAAATATTAGAAAACCTAGCTGTTCAAAGGAAAAAAAAAATCAGCCATAACCCCACTACCCAGAAGTAACTACTCTTTAATATATTAAATTTTAATTTTTTTTTAATGTTTATTTTATAAAATTATATTAAAATTCATCTTAATTTTATTATCTTATTCCAGATAGTTTTCAATGAACATATTTTGAGGACCTAATTATGCTTTTCTTTTTGGGGGGGGTGGGGAGCTAATTGTGTGTTTTGAAAACTTGTTAGGCGGTAAATGGAAAATTTTACATGGATGGCAGAACTTGAATATAATATTTGATGGATTCCATAAGGGACTTTCGTTTATTTATTTTTATGATTCATCTGTAGGCTTTTTCTCATGGGGTGGACCTTTCCTTGGCTTCTCCAAAGCTAGTGACTTCCAACACATCTGAGGGAAAAACAAGAGATGTTCTCCTTGCCCTAGAAGAAATCCAGGAAAAATTGCGAGAAAACTTCATGTGGAAAGAGGCTGTTGAAAAACAAACACGGGGTGAGTTGATTTTACCTGGGAAGGAGGATTAGCTATGGGAACTTGGGGGAAAATGGCAAAGTGCTTCAGGGACTTGTTCTTTGAGACAGGATCCCAGATCCCAGCTGCATTATTATTGTGGTGTTAAAAATGAGGTAGGAGGATGCTGAGGTGTTTTTGACTTAATGAGTTTCTGGACACCACCTGAGACATGATGTATCAATGCCGTTAATAGATTAAAAACTCAAGACCTGGACCCATTGTCTAAGACCTCATAAATCCAGAACCTCAACCTGATTTCACTGGGTTATTGCTCATCTAGGCAATCTTTATGAGGAGATTCAGAAACAGGCCACTTTTAAATTTTTAAGGAATTTTGCTTTGGGTGTGTGTACTTTTATATTTTATATTTAAATCTTTGGTTTCATGTTTTACATTTAATCTTTGATCCATTTGGAGTTTATTCTAGCCTGTGCCCGTATCATTTTAAATGATGTGATTTACATAGCATAACTTTAGAGACATATCTATTATAATATTTTTATATTTAAATGATGTTGCTATGCTTAAAATGTTTTCTTATTTAACTGGAGAAACATAATTTCTTGGAAAAAGTTACCAATTTCTATGATTATTTAAGGGTACAGTTTAAGTACTTTTGTAAATCCAACTAAGAAAATGGTATTTTCTATGAATGCCTTGGCAAGTACAATATGGTTCTTTATCTGTGGTTAGTTTGTTTTTGATTGTTTGGGCCAGTCAGGAATATCCTTAAAATGTAATATCTGGATATATGCCCACTTCCTGAAACATCATTCCCTGAAGCTTCCATGAGATTGTTTTTAAGACAACGGATTAGTTCTTTAAGTCAGCCTTTTAACAGCAGCCAAGCAGTCTGACTACCTCATCACAATGACTTTGTAACCTTATGTAAGTACACCAGGAGCTGCGGTAGAAATTACACAACCTAAACTGAACAGTGTTTCTCAAGGTGCCCAGGACTCTACATCACACTCCTCTGGGGGCACAAATTACAAGGCAAATTCCAGGGCCCAGTCCCAGACTACTGAATCAGCATCTCTGGGCGGTAGCTCCAGGAATCTGCATTTCTGACAATCTTTCCAGGGGAGTTTGATGCAAACTAAAGTTTTGAGAACCACTTTGATGCAGCTTTCCCCAGAAGGGGCAATTATTTGCAATACAAATTTAATTGTTGGGAAGTAAGTTTATGCAGAGCAATTCTACTTAAACAGAATTGTGCTATAAGAGACCTGTTCCTAAAATTTTAAATTGTTTAAAATGCCCAAGGGAAACTCGCTGCTTTAAAAACTGAAAAAAATTGTTTTTTATTCTCTTAGTAAAGAAACAAGATTCTTTAGACTATGTTATAAAGAAACATCTCAACCATTAATTTTATGTAACAAATATTTCTGTAAAATCAACTGCTTAATAAAAACATCATGCTTTTTTTTCTTTTACAAAACCTATCACACCAGTGGGTAAGCAATCCAGTTTATACCCAGAGAGATTAATTTCTTATAAAACTTCTTCATCTCTTTAATAGTTACCAGTGTCTTATTTAATAGTCAACATTTACAGAATATACATCATGTATAATTTTTTAAAATTTTGATACACTTTATTTTTTTTTTATTGTGCTTTAAGTGAAAGTTTACAGTTCAAGTTAGTTTCTCATACAAAAATTTATACATACATTGTTATGTGACCCTAGCTGCTCTTCCTATACTGTGACAGCACACTCCTCCTTTCCACCCCGGATTTCCCGTGTCCATTCAACCAGCTCCTGACTCTCCCTGCCTTCTCATCTCACCTCTGGACAGGAGCTGCCCATTTAGTCTCATGTATCTACTTGAGCTAAGAAGCGCTGTCTTGATTAGTATCATTTTATGTCTTATAGTCCAGTCTAATCTATGTCTGAAGAGTTGGCCTTGGGAATAGTTTTAGTTCTGGGTTAACAGAGAGTCTGGGGGCCATGTCTTCGAGGGTTCCTCTAGTCTCAGTCAGACCATTAAGTGTGGTCTTTTTACTAGAATTTGAGTACTGCACCCCACTTTTCTCTTTCTTCATCAGAGACTCTCTGTTGTGTTCCCTGTTGGGGCGATCATTGGTGGTTAGCTGGGCACCATCTAGTTCTTCTGGTCTCAGGCTGATGGAGTCTCTGGTTTATGTGGCCCTTTCTGTCTCTTGGGCTAATATTTTCCTTGTGTCTTTGGTGTTCTTCATTCTCTTTTGCTCCAGGTTGATGGTGACTAATTAATGCATCTTAGATGGCTGCTCACTAACTTTTAAGACCTCAGACATCACTCACCAAAATGGGATGCAGAATATTTTCTTAATAAACTTTGTTATGCCAGTTGATCTAGATGTCCCCTGAAACCATGATCCCCAGACCCCCACACCTGCTACTCTATTGCTCGAAGTGTTTGCTTGCATTCAGAGACTTCTTAGCTTTTGGTTTAGTCCAGTTGTGCTGACTTCCCCTGTATTGTGTGTTTTCCTTCCCTTTACCTGAGATAATTCTTATCTACTGTCTAGTTAGTGAGTACCCCCTCTCTCCCTCCCCACCCTTGTAACCATCAAAGAATGTTTTCTTCTGTGTTTAAGCCTTTTCTTGAGTTCTTATAATAGTGGTCTCATACAATATTTCGTCTGTTTGAAACTAATTTCACTCAGCATGATGCCTTCCAGATTCATCCATGCTATGAGATGTTTCGCAGATTCATTGTTGTTCTTTATCGTTGCGTAGTATTCCATTGTGTGACTATACCATAATGTGTTTATCCATTCGTCCGTTGATGGGCACCTAGGTTGTTTTCATCTTTTTGCTATTGTGAAGAGTGCTGCAGTGAACATGGGTGTGCATATATCTATTCATGTGATGGCTCTTATTTCTCTAGGATATATTCCAAGGAGCAAGATTGCTAGATCATATGGTACTTCTATTTCTAGCTTCTTAAGGAAGCATCAAATTGATTTCCGAAGTGGTTGTACCATTTTACATTCCCACCAGCACTGTATTAAGTGTTCCAGTCTCTCCACAACCTCTCCAACATAGATTAGGTGAGATGGTATCTCATTTTAGTTTTGATTTGCGTTTTTCTAATGGCTAATGATTGTGAGCATTTCCTCATGTGTCTGTTAGCTGCCTGAATGTCTTCTTGGTGAAGTGCCTGTTCATATCCTTTGCCC
>NW_004444074.1:3834196-3849174 GCF_000243295.1 Trichechus manatus latirostris
ACTGTTTAATGAGAAACTATTTGTTCTGCAAACCTTCATCTAAGGTACACAAAAAAGAATTACTTATGTGAGATCAAATTGACGATAGCAACTCAAAAGGTTTGATGGGAAGCCTAGGGGACAGTGAGTTGAAGATAACGGTGATGGAATAATTTGGAAAAGGATAGTGAGAATAGCAGCACAACTGGAAGAATGTAATCAATGTCAATGAATTGTACATGTAGAAACTTTTGAAATGCTGTAACTTTGGCTATGTATATTTTCACCAAAAAATAGGTCCTCATGGTCGATAAGGGAGACTGTTGACATGTCATGGGGTTGTTAACCAATGTCATAAAACAATATGTGTACTGACAGTTTAATGAGAAACTATTTGTTTTGTAAACCTTCATCTAAAGTACAATAAAAAAAATTTTTTAAAAATATATAAATGGGGGAAGATTTCACCCTCAAAGCCCTCACTTTGGAGCTTCCCTCACTTTTTCTTCTTCCACCGAGTGTGGTCCTTGCAATCTATCACACACAGTTGCTTTACATTGACAATTAAACTTCAGTACATTGAGTGGGAATTAGGTGGTGTCAGTAGTTGAGGTGAATCTCACATCAACTCCTGTTACCCAGTTTATATAAAGACAATTTAAAGCATCAGCATGGGGATCATGGAAATGCTGGGTGTCAGGTGCTGCAATCCCCTGGAACGGTTTTAGTCAATTTATTGATAAATATACATCGATCACTTCCTATGTACCTGACACTGGACTTGAACATAGAGGTGGACAAGGGCCCTGCCAGCAAGGAGCTCAGAGCTTAGTTAGGAAACAGTGGAAAAGCCCAGAGTGAGAACATGGGGCTGGATGCACATGGGCTAGAAGTTCTGCTTGATCAAGTCCTGACACTGAAAAATGTGCTAATGATGAGGAAGACAAGCCATGTGCCCTGATCACAATGTTTGGATACCTTCTGTTTGCCTTTTTCTGATGGAGATTTTCCCCTTGATATTTTGATTCCTTAGAGGAACTCCTGGAAACTCCATCTACCTCTTCATGCCCACTGCCTGACCAGAACCACTCTGTGCCCAAGAAGACCTCCCGGTTTGCTCAGCGTAAGTATGTGGTTTGCTTAAAACTTGGCTTTTGGCCTGCTGCAGAGAGTGGTACTTTTGCATGGAGGGCAGGCTGCGTCCACCTCCCTGTGGCTAGGCCCACTCCGTGGCTTACTGCCTCCAGATCTACTTCCCCCAGCCCAGGTCCCTCCACATGGGGAGCTGACGATAAAGGTAAAGCACATTGAGAACTCCCACATTCCAAACTATGCCACATCCATGAGCCCAGGCAACCTTTGGGCAGCCATGCTGGGGTTACTGCTTATAGCCAACTGTCTATTTTCCAGCATGCTTAGCTACTTCTGCTCTCCCAGTATGGATTAGACCTTAAGAGCATGGATCCTGGAGCTAGACTGCTTGTGCTTGAATCCCAGCTCCTCTGTTCACTAGCTGCGTGATCTTGGACAAGTAACTTAATCTTTTAGTGCCTCAGTTCTGGCACTGTAAGATGAAGATAATAATAGTGCCTCCTTTGTGGGATTGTCATACGGGTTGAATGAGTGAATGTATGTAAAGTGCCTAGAGTAGTTATTGCTAGGGTGTTGTTGTTATTAGCTGCTGTCAAGTTGGCCCCCAACTCATGGTAACCCCGTGCACAGTGGGATTGGACCATTGTGATCCATAGAGTTTTCACTGGCTGATTTTTCAGAATTAGATCTCTAGGCCTTTCTTCCTAGTCTGTCTTAGTCTGGAAGCTCCACTGAAACCTGTTTAGCATCATAGCAACACTCAAGTCTCCACGGACAGATAGGTGTTGGCTTTGCATAAGATACAATGGCCAGAAATAGAACCTAGGTTTCCCATATGGAAGGCAAGAATTCTACCACTGAACCACCAATGCACCCCATTCAATAGGAGATAGTGTGAAATATGTAAAATGAACATGATGTGGTTCTTCACCTGGAAACTTAAGTTTAATTGGAAAGTTGTAAACAACCGTAGACGTAAATCACCACTACAGGTAGAAGGTGGTAAGTATCATAAGAGAAGAAGAGGTAAAGCACTAGCGTTGTTGAGAAAAGCAAGAAATGACTTTTCACTGGGTGAGATTCAGAGAGGGCTTCCTGGAAGAGGGCTAGTGGGTAGGTAGAAATCAAGATGGGAAAGGGGCTTTGTTAATAGAACAACAGAGGGGTATATATAAAAACTGCAAGTTGATGTACTGATTTTAATGCCAGTCTAAGTAAAGCATTATCACACCCAAAGATACAAAGCTGATTTTTGCTGTCTGAGGACCTCTTAGCATGGGTTCTTGTTTTTTTCCCCAGGGGCCATCAGTCCAACCTTTGACCTGAGGAGCCTCTCCTGTAGCCTGGAGGTGTCCGAGGATCACCGGACAGTGACTGTGTCTCACTGGCCGCAGTCCTATCCTTGGAGTCATGAGAGGTTTAAGGCCTGCCAGGTCTTATGTTCCCAGGCCTTCTCTTCTGGGCAGCAGTACTGGGAAGTGGACACTCAGCATTGTAGCCACTGGGCAGTTGGGGTAGCTTCCTGGGAAATGAGCCGTGACCAGATCCTGGGACGGACCAGGGACTCCTGGTGTGTAGAGTGGACGGGGACTAGTCGGCTCTCTGCATGGCACATGGCGAAAGAACTTGTCCTCAGCTCAGACAGACCTGGGGTTGTGGGCATCTGGCTGGACCTGGAGGCAAAGAAGCTTGCCTTCTATGCAGTGGCTAATCAGGAGAAGTTTCTGTATGAATGTGAGGTCTCTGCTTCCTATCCTCTGCACCCCGCCTTCTGGCTGTATGGCTTACATCCTGGAAACTCGCTGATTATAAAGTAAGTAAAGACATAAAGGCCCCTTCAGTGCTAAAACACAGTAGTTTCCTGGTCTCTCTTCTTGCCTTCAAGCAGGCAGTCTGACTCAAGAATCCCACTTCTGAAGTTAAGGGACATGTATTAGTTATCAATTGTTGCATAACAACATTACCACGAATTTATCAGTTTAAGACAACACACATTTATTATCTCACAGGGATTAAATTAGGAGTAAGGGCACAGTTTAGCTGAGTTCTCTGCTTCAGAGTCTCGCAAGCCACAGTCAAGGTGTCACCTGGGGCTGCAGTCTCATCTGAGGCTTGACTGGGGAAGGATCTGCTTTCAAGCTCACATGGTTATTGGTGGCATTCAGTGCCTGTGGGTTGTGAGACGGAGGGGTTCAGTTTCTTGCTGGCTGTTGGCTGGAGGCTGCCCTCAGTTCCTTACCACATTTTGCAACATGACTGCTTTGCTTTCTGAAAGCCAGCAAGGGAGAGAGAATCTCCTAGCAAGATGGACATTACAAACTTATATAACATGATCCTGTGCAAGTAATTACATGTGTCCTGTTGCCTTTGCCATATTCTATTAGTTCAAAGCAAGTCACAGGCCCTGCCCATACTCAAGTGAAGGAGATTACACAAGGGTGTGAATATCAGGAGGTGCACTCAGGGGGGCCACATTAGGGTCTGTCTGCCTCAGGGCATCATTTCATACTTAATTCCCCCTGTTTTTAAAATCATTTTAATGTATAAGAAAACAGATAAAGGAAACAACACAGAACACATGTCCAGCTTAACGAATTATTACAAGGTGAACACCTCTGTCACTACTGCTCAGGTCATGAAATAAAACACTGCTGCTAACTACAGAAGGCCTTTCATGTGCCTTGTCCCAATCACAAAACCTTCCCTCTGACCGGAAGGAATCACTATCCTGACTTTTACAGAAATCGCCTCCTCACATTTCTTGTTTCATCACCCAAATATGCATTCCTGGCCCCAGTAGTTTACCACCCAAACAAGTTGTTGAGTCAGTTCCAACTCATGGCGATCCTACATGTGTCACAGTAGAACTGTGCTCCATTGGATTTTCAGTGGCTGATTTTTTGGAAGTAGATCATCAGGCCTTTCTTCCAGTGTACCTCTGGGAAGACTTGAACCTCTAATCTTTTGGTTAGCAGCCAAGCATGTTAACCATTTGCCTTAGTCTTACCCATTTTAAAAAAAAAAAAGATAAGTCTTTTTTTAATAGCTTTGTTGAGATATAATTTACATGCAATAAAATTCACCCATTTAAAGTATACAATTCAGTGTTTTTTAGTATATTTATAGAGTTGTGCAATCGTCGCTATAATCTAATTTTAGAACATTTTTATCACTCCAAAAATAAACCTTGTGCCCATTAATGGTTGATAAATCTTTGAAGTCTTTTCATCTACAGCCCCCTCCATCCCCTTCTTTTCCTTACAGTTTATCTATAGAAGAACCCCAGGCTGGATTAGCACCTGTTTTTTTATTTTTATTGTTTAATTAAAACAGTATTTTACTGTGTTTTCAGTGAAAGTCTACACAGCAAATTAGCTTCCCATTTAACAATCACCACAAAAATTGTTCAGTTGCATTGGTTATGCTTTTCAAAATGTGTCAACATTCTCATTCATTCTATTTTGGATGTTCTGCTTCCAGTAATCTAGTTTCGCTCACCCCTTACCCTTCCATCTTCCCTTTGGAGTAATTATTGACCCTTTACTCTCATGTAGATGATTTTTTAAAGGCGTGCAGTACTCACAGGTGATATTGTTTACTTTATGAGCTAATCGGTTATTTCATTTTACTTGGACCCACAATCAACACCCATGGAAGCAGCAGTCAAGAAACCAAGTGACATATTGCATCGGGTAAGTCTGCTGCAAAAGACCTCTTTAAAGTGTTGGAAAGATGTCACATTAAGGACTAAGGTACACCTGACCCAAGCCGTGGTATTTTCAATCACCTAATATGCATGCGAAAGCAGGACAATGAATAAGGAAGACCAAAGAATAATTGATGCTTCTGAATTATGGTGTTGGTGAAGAATATTGAATATACCATGGATTGCCAGAAGAACGAACAAGTCTGTCTTGGAAGAAGTACAGCCAGAATGCTCCTTAGAAGCAAGGATGGCAAGACTTTGGCTCATGTACTTTGGAAATGTTATCAAGAGGGACCAGTCCCAGGAGAAGGACATCATGCTTGGCAAAGTAGAGCGTCATCGAAAAAGAGGAAGACCCTTGAGGAGATGAATTGACACAGTGGCTGTAACAATGGGCTTAAGCATAACAATTGTGAGGATGGTGTAGGACCAGGTAGTATTTCGTTCTTCTGTACTTGCGCTTGCTATGAGTTGGAACCAACTCGAAGGCACCTAACAACAACAACAACAATCTCTTATTTAGGTAAAAGGTGACCTCGGGATAGTTTCAGTTCAAGGTTTAAAGAGTATCTTAGGGTGAGAGTCTTGGGGACGCCTCTAGTCTCAACTGGTCCAGTAAGTCTGGACTTTTTAAGAATGTGAGTTCTGTTCATGTTTTTCCCCCATTCTATCAGGCTCCATCTGTTGTGGCCTTGATCAGAATGGTTGTTAGTGGTAGCTGGGCACCATCTAGTTCTTCTGGTCTCATGTAGATGAGGTTGTGGTTCATGTAGACTATTAGTCCTGTAGACTAGTTTCTTCTCTGAGTCTTTGGTTTCTTCTTTCTCTTTTGCGCACAATGAGTAAAGATCAATAGTTGTGTTAAAAGCTGCTCTCAAGGTTTTAAGACCCTAGACACCACTCAGCAAATTAGGATGTAGAACATAAACTTTATGAACTATATTATGCCAGTTGGCTAACTTACCTCATGAGACTATGGTCCTAAACCTTCAAGCCCAGAAAACCAATCTCACGAGGTATTTGGTTATATCTAAGAAGTATCCGTAACTGTGCCCCCTACGTGGTTTCTTATGTATATGGATGTACGTGCATGCACACACAGACATGTATATACACATACAAATAGGTACATCTATATGTGTGTATATATACACACACATACATAGCCATACTCATATGTGTATATGTACATATATAACAACCACACACATATTTTTTGGTTGGTATTGGTGTTGTTGCAACATTATATATGTCATATCTGTTATCAAAAGCACCCTTTTCTCTTGTGTGCTTCTTACTGCTTACATTTACCTTGGTCCAGCTGTGCGCTCTTCACCCACATTCAGTGCTACCTTTCCCATCACCAAAAATAATAAATAAATAACAGGCATCTATTATATAGAGAGTGATTCCCCCTCTTCCCCCAACCCATCCCTCATAACCACGAATGAACACTGGTTTCTGTTTGTATACCTGTTCTTGTATTCTTATAAAAGTGAGATGATACAATATTTGTCATTTTGTGATTGAATTATTTCACTCAGTATATATCCTCCAGATTCATCCATGTTATAATATGTTTCAAGAACTCATCATTATTCTTCATGGCTGCATAGTATTCTACTATATGTATGTACCACATTTTGTTTATCCATTCATCTGTTGATGGGCACTTAGGTTGTTTCCATGTTTTAGCTGTTGTGAATAGTGCTGCAGTAAACAGGTGTTCATAAATACCTGTTTTGAAGGTGTAGAAATTCCACTCTGTTAGATTGGATTGAGCAGAAGTCTTGTCACACAAACTGGTCTGGCAAACTTTGACAGTGCATTTAACCTCTCTTTGTTTTTCGTTCTCCTGTAAATGGAGATAATTATACTTGCTCTCCCTTACCTTCCTTACAGGGTTGCTGAATGAATTAAATAAAGTAATAGGTGAAAAAATTGGAAAATGCAAGAGTGATTTAAATTCAGCAACAGTGACAACTATATTCTATTATTACCACCTTGACTTCTAACATATTAAGACTTACATCCTATTTCCATACGTATCCTTGAAAACAGACGTGAGCAGACTCCTTCCGTATAATCTGCTAATTTGCTTTCTGAGCCTCACGAACACACTATGTGATGGACAATATTATTTTACTGTTAACATACAAGCACAAGGAGGTTTAGTGGTTTGTCCGGGTCAATCAGCTGGTCATGGCAGAGCTGGGACCAGAGCCAGGTTTCACACTCTAAAGTCTTTAACATTCTTAATAACCTCTGATAAGGTCCTGTGTGAGACCAGGAACATGGCCTTCCACTTTGAAAGGACACAGCTAGCCCCGGTGTCAGGAGGTGCTCTTTTGTGCTGGCTGTTGGTCGTGACAGACTTCAGTTCGTGTAGTGGCCTTGGGTTGTGTAAGCAGGAACAAGCCTCTCTCTTGGTGCCAGATAACCTTTAAAAGGCTCTATGTCCTCACTCTCTCATTACGGAGCTGGCATCTTCTCACCCAGAGTCACCTTGATATTTGCCTTTTGTGCCGAGATTCAGAATTCAGGGGCCAGGGTTTTAGCCTCTTGAGGTCTTTTGGTTAAATAGGTGGTTTAACTTCTTGGGTGGTTTGGATAAAGAGGCCTCCCTGAGCATGGGGTTTATGTGTTGGCCACATGATTTCATCAAGCTGGTGCCAAAGCGCAAGAATCACGAAGGCAGTGAACGAAAGTCTGTCACTTTTTCATTCCTTTGCTTTTGCCTCCGGAGTTTTCTGTCAGTATATCCCTTCCAATGCACTGTAGAAAATGGTGCCCTTCCCTCAAACAAACACAGAATCCTCCAAGGGACACACAGAGAAGAAGTGAAGCTGAAATGACAGTGGAGGAAGAGCCTCTCACTTGGGTCTGTGCTGTGTGGGTAAGGAAATCCACCCTGTGCCCAAGCAAAACATGAGTATCCACCCACAGATCAAACCAGAAAGACTTCCCATGGGGATGCATAGGCTCACAGGGATAGCACCAGATACTCCCTGGGCAGCTTCTTACCCTATCTGGAGATGTGCCTCTCATAGACATAAGTTTTCTTTCAGGCCTTGTCTCTAAAATTAAGTGCTTGCTTTCCTGGAAGCTGGGGAGAAGGGAGTAGCCTTGTCGGTGACGCAGACTGCCTCTGTTTTCTGTCTCTCTGTCTGTCTTCTCTTCCATTTCACTCACTTGCATACTTACCTGCTGGTGAGGTGGCTACTGGAAGGCATTGTTGCACCCATTGTTGGGGTCCAGAGCTTTGGATCTCTGGAAGAACCACCCGCAAGCAGGAAGCCACCACTTTGCTAGGCTTGCAGCAGCCTCTAATACAGTTGTATCTATCTGTTCCTTGCTTCTTTTCCCTCAAATACATGTTTTTCTGGAAATGTTTAATTTTAAAGACTTTATTCTCTAGGTGATTTCAAAAACAAATCACAAAATCAAACAATGCTGCTCTCTGAGGAGATTTCTCAGGCCCTCTTGCTCTGGTTGAGGGAGAAGCCTCTTCTCCAAGAGGAGTTGGGGCTTTTCCCTCACTCCTGCCTCAGCTTTCAGCCCCAGACCCAAAATTCATCTTCTTCCATGATTGTTTAAAATCCGAATGACCGCATGATTGTTTGATGCTTCCCACAGGACTGGCAGTCTTTTTCTTTAATCATATTTAAGCTATGTTGAAGATTTGTTTGGATTTGGGATTTAGCTTTCCAACCATCCACAGGTTTTTCTAGGACAGTATCCCAAGTTTCAACCTTTCACGTGTACCCCCTCGTGATTCTTGCTGCATCTGCCTGTCTTCTGTACCATTTTTACCTAATATTTTTTCCTAACCCAACTTACATTTTTCCTCAAGTAAATTTATTTCAAAAGGAAACTATATATCACTTACATAAATGAACCAGAATCATGTGTCTTGAATAGAGAAAGGCGTGACCCTAAACATTTGTTTCAAGGAAAACAAAACAATGTGACTAACTTGATATTGTTGTCTGTCTAAGGCTCTCAACCTGAGGCTTGCTCAGAATCTCAGTCTCTCTCCCTTCCTCTCTCTCTTTTTTCCTTCCTTTCTCTCTCTGTCTCCCTCTCCCTCTCTCCCAAAAGGAGATTATCAGCTGTTAAAGATTTACTGAGGCTTTCATTTTGATTTAGTCAGCATTGAAAGATAATAGAAAGGGGGAATGCTTTCTGGCCACGAGAGTCAATGTTTTTTAATATCCCTGCACCATCTTCAATTATCTCTTGTTCCACTGCTTTGTGAAACATGAGTCTAAGAGATTGGACTGGAACAATATGGTTTCTTTGTCTTTCTTCCCCAGAGAAACATGACCTTCACTGGTTGTCTTGACTCTTTTATGGGAGCCCTGGTGGCACAGTGGTTAAGAGCTCAGCAGCTAACGAAAAGGCTGGCAGTTTGAATTCACCAGCCACTCCTTGGAAACCCTATAGGGCAGTTCTACTCTGTCCTACAGGGTCACTATGAGTTGGAATCTAATCAAAGGCAACAGGTTTGGTTTGGTTTTGGTCTCCTCACTGAAAGATTATGTCTTTCATCCTGGCTCAGTGGAATTATTTCATCTTTATTTTTCAAAATACCTGGGGAAGAGAATGTCATGGCTTTGATCAGTGGCAACCACCAGGACGTAATATCTGGGAACTACTCTTGGTCCTTTTCTCTTACCACTTTCTGTCTCAATTACCACATTTTGATCATTGGTCCCGCCTCCTCACATCATCTCAGATCTGGTCCCTCTCCTCTTTCCTCTGCATCCACGCTCTGGGTTCAGACTCTCATCACTTGTCTACCAGATTATTGTAGTTTGAGCTCCTCTATCTCTAGTCAGCCAGGGTCCCTGGATGGTGTAAATGGTTAATGCGCTTGGCTGCTAACTGAAAGGCTGGAGTTTCGAGTTTACCCAGAGATGCCCTGGAAGAAAGTCTTGGTGATCTGCTTCTGAAAAATCAGCCATTGAAAACCCTACAATTCTATTCATACATGGGGTTGCCATGAGTTGGAATGACTTGACTAACGGCAACTGGTTTATCTCTAGTCAGAACCCCCATCCCATCCATTCGCCTCATTCAGCTAACTTGGTATGATTATTAGGATTGTGTGTCAACTTGGCTGGGCCATGATTCTCATGTTTTGGCAGTAGTATAATGTTGTGATCAATTCCATGTTGAGATTTGCTATGTGATCACCCCCATGATGGCATCTGCTGTGAGTAGTCAATCAGTTGAAAGGGAGTTTCTTTGGGCATGTGGCCTGCGTCCAATATAAGTAGACATTCTGGCAAGACTCAAGGACTTTTTGTTCACACTGGATCCTGTAGCTGGCTCCTATTCGTCTGACCTCCAGTTTTTGGGACCTGAGCTAGCAGCTTACCTGTGGTCTTGCCTATCAATCTTGGGATTCATCGATCTTCGCAGCCTGTGAGCAAGAGCCCTGCTCTCTGACCTGCTGATCTTGGGTTTGCCAGCCCCTGCAACTACGTGAATCAGGAGAAGCGTCTCTCCTGACCCACAGATTTGGGACGTTCCAGCCTCGACAACTGTGTGAGCCATTCTTTGATATAAATCTCTCTCTACATATGTATATTTATATGCTTTACTGGTTTTGCTTCTCCAGAGAACCTAGCCTAAGACACTTGGCTTTCCAAAACAGAAATCAGATCATGTCACTCCTCTGCTTAAAACTCTCCAGTGTTCCTTGTTGCCTACAGCAGAAAGTTCAACTTCCCTACCTCTCCCCTTACCTACCTCTAGCCTTCATCTGCCATTCTCCCACGTACACCCTTCACCCCAGCCACCTATCTTTGCATCACATTATGCACCTTTGCACATTTGGTTTGCTTTTCCTGGAGCGCCCTTCCCCTTGTCCAGAGGGAAGGCACGGTTGAAAACCATGGTGGAAACAAACAGTTCTGCTTTCCACCAAGGGGACTGGTGTCTTTTACTGTCACTGTGTCCAACATGGCAATATGTGCACAAGGAGTTTAGATGGGATTAAAGCTGACCACTAACAGTAGGAACAGGTACAGGAAGGCCACTCAGACTGAAACCATGGTCATTTTCCTAGGAGCCTTCTGCATTTTCACCGGGTGAAGGCACTGTGATGCCTGGAAGGTCATCTGTTAACACAGCCATGCATAGGGAGGGATTCCTGAATGGAACAGCCACACAGGTTGGGCTGGTTTTGACTAGAGGTGGGTGAGGTGGGAGGAGGTAGAAAGATATTGAGATTATGAGATGCCACCTTTTATGGAACGTTTTTGAAAGGGGCAGTTTGGGCAGATGTGGAATGATTTAGAAGAATGTGGTGAGAAGAAAGATGGGTGCCTAAAGACAGACTATCTAGTCCACAGTTTGCCCCCATGATAAATGTGTTATTCGTTACTGTGTCCCTAGAACCTAGTACAGAGCCTGACACATGGTGAGAACTAAATAAATGTTGTTTGAATGATTTAACATGATAACCTACATTATTAACTCATTTAAAGCATTGCTATTCTTCTAAATCTTTGTTTAAAAGACTTATAATTATTAGATTAACTTTGACATTTTACAAAAGACAGTAGTACTAAAAATTAATTCATAACCTTTAATGTGATTTTTTTCTTTTTTTGTGTTGTCTTCTAATATTTATGTATATCCATTAGTCTTTAATTACTTATCACATGGGTACATGCTTGTAATAATTCAAAATTACGAAAGTATAGAGGGTAAAAGTTATCTAAATGCATATATCATACTTAGTTTTTACATAGTTGTAATTGTATATATGGTTTTCTTTTCTTTTTTTTTTACTTATTTTGTAAATACTTTTCTGTATCATTAATAGTCGTTAGTTTTAATGACTGCAAAAATTTCAATAATTTTATATTATACTTAATTTAGCTAGTCTTCTATAATGGTACATTTTCCATTTTTTTTACTATTGTGCAAAGTTGCTATAAACAGAATATATATACATATATATGTAAGATGTTTCTTCTGTTGACTCATTTTCTCAGAATATCTTTAATCTTGGTGATTTCTTTACAGAGGTAAACAGAAGTTGTAAATTTACTATTTTGTGGAATTTTTTGTTTTGCAGAAATGGCTGTGGCCTAAAAAATTTTGAGAATCATTGGTTGGTATATGTAATGTCAGCAAAAATTTTTAATAGCTCTATATGATTAAAAATTATATTAAATGCATTTTTGCCTTCCTGAGTTCACAGTTGGGTGGGCTGTTAGTCATATGCCTTTGGAAAGATAATGCAAGTTAGCAAATGAATTCCAAATAAAAAATGCAGCTATTAAGGGTGATACGTGAGTATGTACTTACATGTTAAGTAGTGTGACAAATGCTTTACCTGCATTATTTTACTTAATACTCATGAGACCCTATGAGATAGCTGTATTTTTCAGATGAGGTTTACATTTTTCAGAGAAGTTGTGTAACCTGCCCAATGTTGCACGGCTAGCAAAGTGTTGGAGATGAAATGTAAACTCAGAGCTCATGCTTTTAACCACTTCACTAAAGGAATTCAGACCATTTTAAGAAAATGGTCATGGAAGCTTCTCAATATCAATTATCTCTTAACTGAGGGTATTTGTTTCCCATCTGTATCTCAACAGAGCTTCAGGAAATTAAAAATAAAGCTGGGTGCAACCTCATCAACAGATGAGGCTCTTGTCTGGAAATTTCCTTTCAACAGTTAGTTATAATCAAATGCCTTTTAAATAAGTAATTGAGCTGAGTGAGGTATCTTCTGGCTAAATCAAGCAAACAGAATCCTTGTCCTCTAGAGACCAACCCATGTGATTATACAGAGGACACGGATGTTTGAATAATGAACGAAGAATAACTGCATTAAAAGGCAAGATAAATCTCACCCCGATGTTACTGGTACTAATTAAAAAAAAAAAACAACAGCAAATGTTGGAGAGGTTGTGGGGAGATTGGAACTCTTATGCACTGCTAGTGGGAATGCAAAACGGTACAACTATTTTGGAAAACAATATGGCACTTCTTTAAAAAGCTAGAAATAGAAATACTATACAATCCAGAAATCCCACTCCTAGGAATATACCCTAGAGATATAAGAGCTGTCACATGAATAGACATATGCATACCCATGTTCATTGCAGCATTGTTCACAATAGCAAAAAGATGGAAACAACCTAAGTGCCCATCAACAGATGAATGGATAAACAAACTATGGTACATACACACAATGGAATAATACACAATGATAAAGAACAATGATGAATCTGTGAAACATTTCACCACATGGATGAATCTGGAGGGCATTATGCTGAGTGAAGTAAGTCAATCACAAAAGGACAATTACTGTCTGAGGCCACTATTATAAAAACTCATGAAAAAGTTTACACACAGAAAGAAACAATCTTTGATGGTTACTGGGGGGGGAGTGATGGGGAGGGACAAACACTAACTAGATAGTAGATAAGTGGTAACTTTGGTGACGGGTAAGATAGTACACAATACTGGGGAAGTCAGCACAACTTGATGAGGCAAAGTCATAGAAGCTTTGCAGACTCATCCAAACTCCCTGAGGGACTGAGTTACTGGGCTGAGGGCTGGGGACCATGGTCTTGGGGGATATCTAGCTCAATTAGCATAACATAGTTTATAAAGAATATGTTCTACAACCAACTGCGGTAAGTAGCGTCTGGGGTGTTAAAATCCTGTGAGTGGACATCTAAGATACAGCTACTGGTCCTGTCCCGGCTGGAACAAACGAGAATGAAGAAAACGAAAGACACAGGGGAAAGATTAATCTAAATGACTAATGGACCACAACTACCACAACCTCCACCAGACTGAGCCCAGAACCACTAGATGGTGCCCAGCTACCACCACCGACTGCTCAGACAGGGATCACAATAGAGGGTCCTGGACAGAGCTGGAGAAAAATTCAAATGCACACACCCAAAAAAAAGACCAGACTTGCTGGTCTGACAGAGACTGGAGAAACCCAGAGAGTATGGCCGCCGGACACCCTTTAACTCAGTACTGAAGTCACTCCCAAAGTTCATCCTTCAGCCAAAGATTAGACAGGTCTATAGGGTAAACAATAACACGTGAGGAACGTGCTTCATAGTTAAATCTCGTATAGGAGACTAAATGGGCCCAAAAGCAAAGATGAGAAGGCAGGAAGAGACAGGAAAACTGGATGAATGGAAACAGGAAACACAGAGTGGAGAAGGGGAGAGTGTGATGATACATCACAGGGTTGGCAACTAAAGTCACAAAACAATTTGTGTATTAATTGTTTAATGAGAAACTAATTTGCTCTATAAATTTTCACCTAAAGCACAATTAAAAAAAAAAAAGGCAAGATAAAATATTTACCTGGTATCAAGGTGTTATGAAATGAATTATGTCCCCCCAAAATATGTGTTGTCCTAACCTCTATGCCTGTGGTTGTAATCCCATTTGGGAATGGGCTGTCTTTGTTATGTTAACGAGGCAGGATTAGTGTAAGGTGTATCCTGAGTCAATCTCTTTTGAGAAATAAAAGACATTAAACCAGCAAGCAAGTAAGCAGAGATAGGGGGCGAGAGATGCTAAGCTACATGAAGATTGCCCAGGAGCAGAAGCTCAGAAGAGACAAGGAAGGACCTTCCTCCAGAGCCAACAGAGAGAGAATGCCTTGCTCTAGAGCCAGCACCCTGAATTCGGACTTACAGCCTCCTAAACTGTGAGAAAATAAATATGTTTGTTAAACCCATCCACTTGTGGTGTTTCTGTTACAGCAACACTAGATAACTAAGACACAAGGCATTGAACTTTTCTGCTCCACCAGAGTGGGCTTGGCAGGAAAAGAAGGAAGGCTTCCTGGAAGAAATGGGAAACTAAAATAGAGAGTCAAGAAAGCGCAGACACTGGACGGCTTCACTGGAGAATTCTACCAAACTTTCAGAGAAGAGTTAACACTACTACTACTAAAGGTATTTCAGAGCATAGAAAAGGACAGAATACTCCCAAACTCATTCATGAAGCCAGCATAACCCTGATATCAAAACCAGGTAAAGACACCACAAAAAAGGAAAATTACAGACCAATATCCCTCATGAACATTGATGCAAAAATCTTCAACAAAATTCTAGCCAATAGAATTCAGCAACATATCAAAAAAATAATTCACCATGGTCAAGTAGGATTTATACCAGGTATGCAGGTATTGTTCAAC
>NW_004444074.1:3849784-3851706 GCF_000243295.1 Trichechus manatus latirostris
CGATCCAAATTCCACCAGCATTTTTTAATGAGATGGAGAAACAAATCACCAACTTCATATGGAAAGGGAAGAAGCCCCAGATAAGTAAAGCATTACTTACGAAGAAGAACAAAGTAGGAGGCCTCACACTACCTGATTTTAGAACCTATTATACCACCCAGTAGTCAAAATAGCCTGGTACTGGTACAACAACAGATACATAGACCAAAGGAACAGAATTGAGAATCCAGATGTAAATCCATCCACCTACGAGCAGCTGATATTCGACAAAGGCCCAAAGTCCATTAATTGGGGAAAAGACAGTCTCTTTAACAAATGGTGTTGGCATAATGGGATATCCATATGCAAAAAAATTAAACAAGACCCATACCTCACACCACGCACAAAAACTAACTCAAAATGGATCAAAGACCTAAATATAAAATCGAAAACGATAAAGATCATGGAAGAAAAAGTAGGGTCAATGCTAGGAGCCCTGATACATGGCATAAACAGAATATGAACCATAAGTAACAATGCACAAGTACCAGAAGAGAGACTAGATAACTGGGAGCGCCTAAAAATCAAACACTTATCCTCATCAAAAGACTTCACCAAAAGAGTCAAAAGACAACCTACAGACTGGGAAAAAATTGGGCGCTACGACAAATCCGTTCAGCGTCTAATCTCTAAAATCTGCAAGATACTGCAAAACCTCAACAACAAAAAGACAATGCAATTAAAAAATGCGGAAAGGATATGAACAGACACTTCACCAAAGAAGACTTCAGGTGGCTAACAGACACATGAAGAAATGCTGACAATCATTAGCCATTAGAGAAACACAGATCAAAACTACAATGAGATATCATCTCACCCCAACAAGGCTAACATTAATTCAAAAAACACAAAATAATAAATGCTGGAGAGGTTGTGGAGAGACTGGAACACTTATACACTGTTGGTGGGAATATAAAATGGTACAACCACTTTGGAAATCAATTTGGTGCTTCCTTAAAAGGCTAGAAATAGAAGTACCATATGATCCAGCAATCCCACTCCTCGGAATATATTCTAGAGAAATAAGAGCCCTCACAGGAATAGATATATGCACTCCCATGTTCATTGCAGCACTGTTCACAATAGGAAAAAGATGGAAACAACCTAGGTGCCCATCAACAGACGAATGGATAAACAATTATGGTATATCCCCACAATGGACTACTACGCAATGATAAAGAACAACGATGAAGCCGTGAAACATAACATGGAGGAAGCTGGAGGGCATTATGCTGAGTGAATTTAGTCAGTCACAGAAGGACAAACATTGTATAAGACCACTATTATAAAACTCAAGAAAAGGTTTAAACACAGAAGACAACATTCCTTGATGGTTACGAGGGTTGGGAGGGAGGGTGAGGGTTATTCACCAACTAGATAGTAGACGAGAATTATCTTAGGTGAAGGGAAGGACAGTACACACTACAGGGGAAGTCAGCACAACTGGACTAAACCAAAGTTAAGAAGTTTCCTGAATACCATCAAACGCTTTGAGGGACAGAGCAGCAGGGGCGGGGGTGTGGGGACCATGCTTTCAGGGGACATCTAGGTCAACTGGCATAACAAAGTTTATAAAGAAAATGTTCTACATCCTACTTCAGTGAGTGGCGTCTGGGGTCTTAAAAGCTTGCGAGTGGCCATCTAAGATGCATCAATTGGTCCCAACCACCTGGAGTAAAGGAGAATGAGGAACACCAAAGACACAAGGAAAATATTGGCCCAAGAGACAGAAAGGGCCACATAAACCAGAGACTTCATCAGTCTGAGACCAGAAGAACTAGATGGTGCCCGGCTACCACCAATGACTGCACTGACAGGGAACACAACAGAGAGTCCCTGATGGAGCAGGAGAAAGGTGGGGTGCAGAACTCAAATTCTAGTAA
>NW_004444074.1:3852184-3887619 GCF_000243295.1 Trichechus manatus latirostris
AAAGATAGATGGGCCTGGAAAGTAGAACTGATGTCAACTGAAGTCTTATTTGGCTACCTGCCCAGGACTGTGTCTTAACTCACCAATCCAAGACCAGCCCCTTGTTCCATACAATGCCAGTCATTTAAAACACACTGTATCTTCTACCCAGCAGGCTTGTTCACTGGCCCTGAGTGTTCCACTGTCCTGGTACTCAGAGAGGCTGTATTCCAAATTCCTCCTTTGATAGGTGTAAAAGATTCCCCTTATCTCCTGTGTAAGGTACTTGGTTCAGACCTCCCAACCCGCCTGGCACAGTTGAAGAGACATGAAGTCTGTTTTGTGAGGCTAATGCTCCCTCCCAAAATTCTAGAGGAAAATTCCATCAGTGCCTTTCAGACACCAATCTTTCTCTTGGTTTTATCCAATCTCTTTAATAAACAGAACTCAATCTGTAATATCCCAACAGTAAATTCTATTGCCAACAACTCCATTCTCTGACTTACGTTTTG
This sequence comes from Trichechus manatus latirostris, assembly GCF_000243295.1. Classification (NCBI taxonomy): domain Eukaryota; kingdom Metazoa; phylum Chordata; class Mammalia; order Sirenia; family Trichechidae; genus Trichechus; species Trichechus manatus. Next base: position 3,852,676 of record NW_004444074.1, read on the forward strand.
CCGCAGCGTGCAGATCTATCCTCAGGCTTAGAGAGATGTACAGAAGCCGCTTCTCTTACGATTTATTTATCTAACACTTATATATCACTTACCATATACCAGGCAGTATTTTAAGTTATTCCTATTTGTCATTCCCATTTGTCAGATGAGGAGACTGAGACACAGAGAGGTTAGGTTAATTTGCCCAATGATGCACAGCTGATAGTTGGCAGAACTGAGTGGACTCCAGAGTTCCTGCTCTTAACTCTGAGCTATGCTATCTCCAGTGGAACCTCAGAGTGGCCCCTGGTGGATATGTGTTAACATCATGAGAAGAGCATAAGGCTCAAGTCCAGCCAGGGAACTGAGGCTTCAGAAGTGTGGCTGATGGGGAGGTGGAGAGGGGCTGTAAAAAGAAACTTACATCATAGGGGAGGCATGCTCTGGCATGTGAAACTCCCTTTCACTCGCGTTAGTGAGCTTGGCCTCTGTTTGTACCAAACCATTTGTCATTGCCTGCTGAAAGTGCTTGCTGATTGCCTCCTTTCTGAAACTCTTGAGTCTGGATTTTAAAGTAAATTTTATTTACAAAGAAATTCTTCCCAGTATTGCCTCAATGAGCCCCCCAAATGAGCTCGTCTGTCTAGTCCCACCCCTGTCTTTCAGAGACGTTCCTCTTAATAAAAATGCCAGAGACTTTTCCCAGCACACATCTGCAACGCCACAAAGGCCTTATCTCATCTGATACTCTTGGAGAAGCCCCATGGAATTAACATTGTCATCAGCTGGTAATGCTGACTGAGAGTCCCGGGGTCAAGATTCTCTACAAAGTGCTGCTTGGAGCAAGCAGTGCCCTAATGAGTTTGCCCCTCTATAAGGGCCTTTGCCCATTGTGATCTGATAATTATGTACCTTTTTTTTTTTTTTTTTTTTTTTAAAGAAAAAGCTTTCTCATATACAGTGCACTATTTCATGGGCTCCTCCAAATAGTTCCACGAGGTGCAAGGCTGTGAAGAGAGTATAGTCTTCATTTAGTAGAGAGGAAACTGAGGCACAGAGAGGTTATGTGACTTGCCCAGAGTCACACACTAGGGAATGGCAGAGCCAGGGCTCAAGCTCAGCTGTTCTGCCTTTGGCAAGTCGCTGCATCTCCCTGGGTCTTGCCTTTCTTCCTACAGAGTAATGGGGTTGGAATAGGTGCTCTACAAGAATCCTTCCAATTCAAACATTTTGTAATTCTAAAATTCTGAAAAATACTTTTTTCCTGAAAGATCAAGTAATAACCCTCCTGAATTCCACATTTCCACTCACTGGGATGTGGGCAGGAGTGGAGAGACTGAAGCATCTTACTTGCATCAATCCTGGTATTTGCCTTCATCATCTCCCAGTGATCAAGGAATGTGTCTTTCCTGTCTTCCTTCTTATCATATCACAGCAACAATGGTTTTTGGAATGCCTTCCTCCCCTATACTTTTTGTTGTTAGCTGCTCTTGCGTCAACTCTGACTCATGGCAATTCCATGTATAACAGCACAAAATGTTACCCAGTCCTGTGTTATCCTCATGATCATTGGTATGTTTAAGTCCGTTGTTGTGGCCATTGTGTCAATCCATCTCACTGAGGGTTTCCCTTACCTTCCCTGGCCCTCTACTTTGCCAAATATGAGGTCCTTCTCCACCAATTGGTTCCTCCTGATAATGGCGTTCAAAGTAAATGAGTAGAAGTCTTGGACAATATCTATGGTCCACAGGTTTTCACTGGCTAATTTTTGGATCGCCAGGACTTTCTTCCTAGTCTGTCTTAGTTGGGAAGCTTTGCTGAAACCTGTTTACCATGGGTGACCCTGCTGTATTTGAAATACCAGTGGCATAGCTTCCAGCATCATAGCAACATACAAGCCACCACAGTACGACAAACTGACAGATAGGTGGTGGCCTATACTCCTTAGGGACATCATATAACTAAGATGGTGAAATATTATAGAAAACAACAATGTATTTGCCTTAAAGCCCATGGATATACAACTTTCCAATGAACTTTTATGACGGTAGTGATAGCTGACATTAGTAGAGCATGTGCTATGAGTCTGGCACTGCATCAAATGCTTGATGTGTATTACCTTATTTACTCCTCATAACTGCCTTACTCAAAAAACCCATTGTCGTAAGCTCCGTTCCGACTCATAGCGACCCTATATAGGACACAGTAGAACTGCCCCACAGGGTTTCCAAGGCTGTAATCTTTACGGGAGCAGGCTGCCATATCTTTCTCCCAGCATGAGCACCTTAAGAGGTAGGTATTATCGTTATTGCTGTGTTGCAGAAGAAACAGCCTCAGAGAAGTAAAAGAGCTTGCTCAGGATCACACAGCTATTAGGTGATGGAATCTGGATTTAAACCCAGGCAATTTGTCAGGAGTTCTTAACTGCTACATTAGACAACACTGCTTCTCCTAGGAGAAAGGGGGGGGGGGTTGGTATGATGCACATTTTATTTCCTTTTACAATTTATTATGTAATACTTAAGATAGAAAAAAAGGTACATTATGCACAGATAGAGCCAACCACTGTACTAGCACCAGTGATGGAGCAACAAATTCCTCCGGGTGGAAAGGGTCAGGAGAAAATTAAGGCAATGTTGGAAAAATCACTAAGAGTTTACTAACCAGTGACATTTATGTGTTCAACACTATGCTGGGCAAGACAAGTATAATAAGATCTTACCACACAGTAAACATAAAGAGAGAAGAATCTCTTAGTTTGGCTACCAAGAAATGAATCTGTTTACACAAACAGCACAAAAACTAACCTTGTTATTGTAATTATAGTTTATAAGCACCAGAAGCAAAAAGCACTAGAGTGATGGGCTCTGGGTAGTGGAAAGGAGCCGATCCTGGGAGCCAGTCATCCTTTTATTCAGTGAAGCATTTGCTGAGGTCCAATAAGATGGGGGAACAACCGAGAATCAGGTAGACAGATGCTGCCCTCCAAGAACTTATATTCTGATGAGATCTCTCCTCTGAGTCATTGCCAAGTTCTAGCTACGTGACCTGCCTCTACTCTGTAAAATAAATGTGGTTAGACTAGCTAATCGGCTACTTAAATTCCGTACTCAAAGCGAATCCCTGGCAGCTATGCCCAACAAGCAACGCTCCCAGACGCTGCGCTGCGCGAAACCTGACGGAAGGGGCGCTGCTCAGTCCCGGAACGCGTTTGCGTTCCGAAAGCGCTTGTCCCTCGCCGCGCCCCGTCTGCCCCGCTGCTGCGGCCGCCCGTGGAGCGGGAGGAGGTGGAGCAGGCGCTGTCCCAGTTCCCGAGCCGTGGAACAGCCGAGGAGGCGGTGCGGCGGGACCTGGTGGCCGAGGCTCGGGCGGGGTGGCGGGGGAGGCTGGCAGGCGGCGCCGGCAGCGCGGGAGAGCGGCATCGTGGGGTGGGCGCTCCCGGCGAGAGGAGTCCGCTCCATGCGTGCGGGCCGAGCCCGGCCCCTGCGAACCGCAGACATGAAGAAAGACGTGCGGATCCTGTTGGTGGGAGAACGTGAGTTCGTGCACCGGGCCCTCCGCGGCCCCCGCTGCCGCCGCAGCCCCTGCCTCTGTCCTGCTCGCTCGTAGCGCTCTTCCCTCGCCGCCCCATTGTCCTCCCTCCGCGTTTGCGGGCCTCCCAGACTCTTCGCTCTTCCCATTTGGCTGCCCGCAGGCGGCCCTGATCCCCTTATCTTACCTGGGCCCTCCTAAGACTCCCTTCCCTTGTCCCCCAGTCGTCCTCCCAAGACCCGTCCTCACCTGCCTCTAACCGCCGGCCTCATCCCTCGGAAGGTCCTATCCTCCTTTTCCTTTTCGAGTCCTTTTCTCCTGGGCCCCACCGTTTTCGAGGCCGCCTCTTTCCTCTTCAGACCCTCTCGTCTTCCGTGGAGACTCCCTTGTCACTGCCAGACAGGTGCTGGAACCGGCAGACTGACCAATTAGGATGGCGTGAACCGGCTCTCGGGGAAGCTAGGGGGAGGCGTGCAGAACTATCTGACTTGTGGGCAAGGTCAGGTTTCTGGATTTTTTTTTTTTTTGCCCTCGCTGTCTTCGCTCCCTCTTTTTAGACACTGACAGTTAGGGGTGGAGCGTTTTTAACCATACTTGTACTTTGCGGTGGAGTCACTCCTAGTACACTGGATGTTTTCCCAAAAATGTACTTTCAACTTCAAGTTATACCAGTTGTACAAGCGGTCAGTGAATGAATAATTATTTGGGGAGGGGGGTCCTTAGTTGAGGAAATTATGGTTACCCTGAAGCCTAATTTGCCCCCCTCTTTTTAAGCAGTGTACGTTCCGTAGCTACTGATGTATAAGTACCAACAGAGAGACACGAGGCCAAACAGACACACATACCCGAGACCCACTAGAGTTTGTTAGAGTTCACCTTTTGAAGATACAGTAAAGGAGAAATGCCTTCTCTTCACCGACATGGGACAGAACAGCAGGGACCGTGCAAGTTACATGACTCAGACTGTAGGACTAAAAGAAGAAAGTGGGCTGGGGAGAGCTCGATGTTGATTGTTTTAAAATACATTAGTTAATGCTCTGCCATTGCTCTTTTGAAGCATTCTATTCTAAACCACTTTCCATTCATGAGTAGCCCCTCCAGGTCACTGTGATGAACACCTGAGGAAGAAAGCTAGCACATTTTTTACCCTCTTCTGTAGTGTTCTTTTATATTCTTTGTTCACCTGCTGTTTCTTCCTTTAGAATCAGAATTTAGAAGTAGGCTTAGCCAAACAGTTTACTTTTTGGTTTGCAGTTGTGAATTTTAGTCTTTGTAACCATATCTTAGTGTGTATTTCTTTAGCAAAGTTCTGGAAGGTGTTATTTAACATATTATTCATGCTCAGTGCATCTGGAGCAAGGTAGGGAATGTGAGTAGATGACCCGTTTAAGAAAGTGGTCCTTAATGGTATCATAAAATAGTTTTAAAGCTTAAAATTTTTTATACTAATTTTGTAAAAACAAAAATCCCATGTTTTGGGTTTAGTTTTGAATATAGGAAGCAATTACATATAATTGTTAATCTGTAAAACGTCTAATTAGAAATGGTATACATATGTGAGATACATTGTCAGCCTTAGGAGATTTGAGTTAATATATTAACAGTATTATTTACTTAGGAATACGTAACAAGAGTTCAAAGCTTGTTAGAAGAATTAAAAAGCAGTGTTATGCAAAATGAAAGCAAATAAGAAAATTGGTAAAAGTGGATATGCAAGAGTTTTCTGATTATAGAAACATTAGGGAGAAACTTGACATAAGAGAGAGCCTTACTTTTTAAGGGAGTCAGTTTTCTTAAAAGGGTAATACCAAAAGCTTTAGGCCAACTATCATACATGCAATGTTTTTCTGACATTTAAAATATTAGAAATTGAGTTAATACTTAATTGAAATACATAAATCTAGTTATTTAAAGGCTGGTATTTTGAGGAGGAATATTTGAAGCATTACTTTTTGAGATTTAATGTAAATATTTGACAGTTGTTAGGCTGGTGGCAGCAGTTTAAATACTAAGCAAACATTAGTGTGGTCAAGGTCTAATATATGGACATCACTGATAGTAGGAAAAAAGCAGTAGCAATTTGGGTTATTACTCGCTCATTTGAGTGAGTCTAGTTTCCAGTTATAGTTTTAAGATGGTTAACCAACAGGAGTGGGAAAAGCCCAGAAAAAGGAGCATCATTTCTGGTATCATCATAGTAAAACCTATTTATTCTTAACATTACATACATTTTATTGTTGTCATTACCTGTCCCTGAGCCACACAGCAGCTGAAATAGTTGTGGATAGTTGCAACATTGTTGGCTACACCCGTACTTTACTCTTGAGGTGAATAGGATCTTTTCTTGACCCACTTCTAATCCATCAGGCTTTAATGCTGACTAATTGCTTAATGCCTTGTTAGTGCTTAGATCAGAGAAGTTAGGCTGTCTATAAATTTTAAGATATTTATCTTCAGAGAAAGACAAAGCTTTTAAAAGATCATCAACATCTTGTTATCTTAATTATCATACATATCAAATACTATTCAGGCCAAATTGAAAATCAGTTACTATTCTTTAAACAAAACAAAATTTTAAAAATCTTTTAAAATGTTCTCATGCAAAACGTAGCTCTTCAGATCATAATTTTTTATTGTCAAATTAGTAGGCCCAAATTTGTATTTAAGTAGATTTGCATTACTATGCTTAACAGGTATCCTTATTATGGTAAAATTAGCAAGGGCCTTAATACCCTTTTATCTAACTCATGCAACTACATTAAAAGTAAACAGGATAAGTTTAGTTTTAATGAAATCTTCCTTGTTTTTAATTGAGCTGTGTTTGTCTTCTGCTGGTCAGATTCATTAAGAAAGTAGGACTGTTATCCTCTTTTCAAATTAATCTTGTAGCTCTTATCTGATTAGTTTATTATCGAAATCTCTGCCAAACTAGTTCAGGCTTCCACTGGCTCTGTCCTGTATCTCCTTAGGGGGTCTCCCTGATTCTTCTTTTGTCCATTCTCCATGTAGCGGGTGTAGTCATCTTTAAAAAATATCTCAGATCCTATATTACTCCCTTTTAAAATTCACCAGTCATTCCTGCTTTCACTTAGAATAAAGCTCAGACTTTTTGTGCAGAACTACGAGGCCCTCGACAGCTAGCTCTCTATCCTGCTCTGTCCTTCACTGCTGTCTACAAGAATGCCCTCCCAGTCATTATCCCCATTACCCTGCGTATTTGTCCATTGTTGGTCGCTTTGGTTAGAAAGGAAGCTGCATGAGGGACGGAATTTGTCTTGTTCATTGCCACGTCTCCAGTGCCTAGAACAGGCCTGGCACAAAGTGGGCGCTCAAAGAAGGAGTTGTTGGAAGAATGGATGATCTCAAATTAGTTCAGGTTGTTAGACTTTCCTAGTTTTCCCAACCATTCCTCTCAGTCATAAAAATGTGATCATTCTCCTTTTTAAATCCAGTCTGATGTGGTTATTGTAAGGATTTGAAGGGGCAGCATTCATCCTGTCTCTTGTTCCATGTCCTTCGCTTTGTTTTGTTGGGAGATTCCTGTTTTTTGGTGGTAGAGTAGACCAGTGACTTAGGGTAACACTGCCACGTGCATTTCACCACTTGGCTGTCAGGAATTATGTTGTGTGCCGTCGAGTTGATTCTGACCCATAGCGACCCTATAGGGCAGAGTAGGGCTACCCCAGAAATTACAGTCCTTACCAAAAGAGGTCAGCTTCACCTTGAAACACCAGAAGCTGTTTTAGAGGATTGAAAGGGCTGGGGAAAGATACTTCAGGTATAAGCTAGGTGTAAGCATCGAAGAGATTTCAGATATAAGCTAGCATTTATTTTATAAAAAAAAAACTGTGGTCATTTTGAAGTCATATTGCTCTCTATTCTGGTCTTTATTAGAATTCTACTTAAAGATTAAACTTGTCTAGTTTCAATTATACTGTGTTTAGTACCTGGGTGATATTCTATGGCCAAGGATGTTTGAATAGAGAGTCTGTTCTACATCGTCCTCACAAATGTATTGAAACCTGTTCTATAGTGTCTTTTTTGCTCCTCTGCCACCAGTTGGGCACCAGTGTTGATCTGGTTTGAAGGAGAGGGATGGGCTGTAGCTGTGTGACAGCATTTCTCCTTCTGCATATGGTCAGTGAAATTTTCCTCTGGAACAGTGTTGGTTATTTCCCCAAATGCTAAAGTTTTCCAGTTAAAAATATAACTCCCTATTTGTACTCCCCCCACCCCCCGTATGTTCTTACTACGGTAATGTAGGAAGCGGCAACAAAGCTTCTTAACAAAGAAGCAGATAAAAATGAGGAGTAGGGCCCTCTGCCACTTGAAGCAAGGGGTGTTTGTTATCAAGAAAAATAGCCAGTATGACTGGTAGGGTGGTAATTGGAACCAGAAAACGTTATTTCTGCTTCATGAATATTAGGAATTTTGCAGTCGTTTAGAACTAGATGCTCAAAAGATGTGATGAGAAGACAAAGAAATTTGTAGCCTGGGTAAATCTAAATAATTTGTTCTCTAGTGATGAATTATATTTCCCATGGATGACCTACTTAGAAGCATGGAGTCTCAGACAAAACTGTGGCATGTTGTGTTGAACTGAATCATAAGGCCTTCTGTCTTTGGGGGTAATTGTGGCCTTGCTTTTTGTTTTTATAGATCATTTCAGTATTTCTCAGGCAAGATAGAGGAAGTAAAGACCATCAAATGGCTGGTTAACAAAGGATACTTTTTTGTCCTCCGTATTAAACATAAAATTTAATTAGTAAAATGATTTGAGAAGAGCTTGGGATTTTGTGCCCTTATGGAAACAATTTTTATTTTCTGGAGCATTTAAAAAAATATTTAGTGTTTATAGTCATATCTGCCATTGTTAAAGTACTTTTTTGGTGTTAGGTTTATTTAAATAGTTTTTAAAATTTAATATTCTAAAATGTTTTTTCTTATCTCTAAGGCATTTTAATTTATTTCTCAATTTTAATTAGCTTAAATGTGGCCTATTTTGATTTTAAACTGGCTGCTTCTTTATTTCTTTGATAGGCTTACTCAAGGTTAGGTAGGTAGGCCTTAAGGAAAGCAAAATCCTTAGCTTAAATTCACTGAAGCATTTCTTAACTAAATCATATCTGTGTAATCCTTTATTAAAGTAGTTATCATCTTGTTGCCTTTCCAAAAGGAAACCCAAGTCATACTGATGAAAACGTGCTCGTTTGCTCAGAGTTCACTGTAATTTGTTTCTCTTGCTCTAATTTTGAACTTTCCTATAAAAAGGAAATCACTCTTGGACTTTTATGTAGAAGAGATTCATGTTCTTTGATTTTTAAAAGACCTTTTATTATACCAAAAACCAAAAAACCCATTGCCGTCGAGTTGTTTCCGACTCATAGCGACCCTATAGAACAGAGTGGAACTGCTCCAATAGGGTTTCCAAGGAGCAGCTGGTGAATTCAAACTACTGACCTTTTGGTTAGCAGCCGTAGCACACCATAGCTCTTAACCACTGCGCCACCAGAGCCCCTTTTATTATACAGTTATTTCAAAAACTAGATGTTGTTGTTAGCTGCCTTCGAGTTGGCCCCTGACTCATGGTGACTCCATGTGTTACAGAGTAGAACTGCACCATAGGGTTTTCTTAGCTGTAATCTTTACAGAAGCAGTTCATGAGGCCTTTCTTCTGCAGAGCCTCTGGGTGGGTTCGAACCGCCAACCTTAGGTTAGCAGCCGACTGTAAACTGCTTAACAGAATTGTTATATTTAATGACTGCTATGCTGCCTCGGTGGAGCCCTGGTGGCGCAGTGGTTAAGAGCTTGGCCGCTAACCAGAAGGTCAACAGTTCAAATCCACCAGCCGCTCCTTGGAAGCCCTATGGGGCAGTTCTGCTCTGTCCTGTGGGGTTGCTATGAGTCAGAATCAACTCGATGGTAACAGGTAAGCTGCCTCAAATCCTTTTCCAGACGAGGTAGGGTATGAGTAAATTTTAAAAAGTATCACATTCTAAAAGGTAGTACTTATATGTAAATAAATTAAAAAATTATTTGTACTTTTTAATACCACTATCTTGGGTATCTATTATGTTCAACCATAAGTAAAGCTGTTAAATTGCTGTAGTTGAAAACAGGTCTTGATGTGCCTATGTAAGCATTATTTCAAAAGGTGAAGTAACAAGAGTGAAGCCATTCAAACTTTAGGAAAAAGACAATTACATATGTTTTGAAGTACAAATAATTAGAAAAGGTGATACTTAAACAAAGGAAAGGAAAACTAACATTTCCCAGATATCTGCAGTGTGCTGGAGCCTTTAATGCTCCCAACAACAGTTTAGGGTAGATAACATCATAATCCCCATTTCATAGATGAGGACACTGAAGTTTAAAGAGGTTTAGTAATTTGCCAAAGATCACATTAGCTAGTAAGTAGTGGAATAGGGATTTAATCCTGAGTTTGTTTGATTCATAAATTCATACTATTTCCATGATACCACTTGTAAACTGTTACCTTTTAAAAAAAAAATTATCCACATTTTACACAGGCTCTGATATTTATAAAGAATTGTTGTCTTAAGCACTCTACTGTGAAAAATGACGTTGTATTTTGTATTAAAAGTGGTTAAGGTGTTTTTAAAGTGACAGTGTGAGAAGCTTCAGAACTTGTGCAGAGCACTGACTGTTACTGCACAGAGTAGGCAAAGAGAAGCCAGGACCGAGAGCCTGATTAGACCAAAACGCTTGTTGAGTAGAAGGTTTACATTCAAGAGAGGTGGTGTAGACCCGGGATTTGGAGTAACTAAGTTTGAGTACGTTTGTAGAATTCCTTGTTCTGGAAATAGGCAGAAAATATGAGTTAATGGGGCTCTTAGTAGCTAAAGTGACTAACAGTTTCCGAGTGGGTATATTAGTTCGATTGTGGGTCAGGAGATCAGCAGAGACAGGAAGGTATTAGAGGCTCTGCCAGTTAGCACCAGCAAACTGAATTGTGACCACTGATCTTAGGGCCCAGGCTTTCTGCCCAGTTTGAGTGGTCAGAGGTTAGCAAGTTGAGTGCTTGCCTGCAGAGGAAGGTAGGCTTTCACGGGGCCAGTCATTTCTGATGTTACATTAGGTCTTGGGGAAGGGAGGAGTGTTTCAATACCTCCTCTCCTGCCAAGGTGTTTCCTTTCCTGTTCTTGAGGCCAGTGCTGTTGGAATAGACCTGGTGGCAGGTTTATACTTTAGCGGGAGCTCTCATGCTGCACAGGCAGCCAGAACTGCCCTTCAGACAGTAGCCTACTGATGAATTGAGCTATGAAGAAATTTGAATTTCCTCAGAATGTTGGTCTTTCTGTTCTGAAAATATTACTGGGGACACAGGGGGTCCATGGGAAAAGCAGAAAGGGACCCTGTATGACCAGGAAAAGTGTTGTTCTGATGAATTTTAAGAAGGGAGATGAAGAATGAATGAATTTTAAGCATCATGGTGGCGGGGGGGAGGGGTGGCTTTAAAGATAATAAGGAACACCTGTTCAAGGCCTGCATTGTTTTGCTAAGGGATCTCAAATGATTGTGATTAAGGAGCAGCAAGTTCTTAACTTTCTTGGAAACTAGTAGACTTTTAACTGTGGTGATTAATCTTTATTATTTTGTTTAACCTTTTTGAGCTCTGGATTAAACATTCTGTAGGTTACTTCTGAAGCTGGTGAGGAACTTGGAGTGGTGGGATACAGCAAAATTTTTAAAAAGTAATTCTGAAAAGGAGATTATAAGAAGAATTAAGGTTTTAGGGTGTTAAGATAGGCAGATTTCTCAAAGACCAAGAGTAGAACCTGTTTGCCTTTTGATTACCAAGGAACATCTGAGCTATTGAGCATCTGATTCATTTTTCCCATTCTTAACATAGTAGGTCAGGGGTAAGAATGTAGAGATGTGTACGATACCCAGGAGAGTTCTTTAGAAATGGGAAAGTTTGTAGGAATATCTGTGCTGGTGGTATTTGTGAAATATTTTGTGAATTTTTGAATATTTTGGAGATACAAGGGGAAAAACAGGCATCTCCACTGGGGCCAGAAGGGCCCAAAGCTCAAAGGTCACAGGAATTGTGCAGGCATTGGATCTTCCAAGAGGTTTGTTGTTTTAAGTATCTGGGAGTTATACTACTACTGAAATAAATTACAGAAAGAACAGAGCCGTGGAGTGATCGGACTTGCCAGCAGAGGCATTCTCCTGTCTGGTGATCCACGAAGAGTTCTGCTGTGTGGTATTTGTCTTAAGTCAGACATTACCACTCTTTACAGAAATCTTATTAGAACTCTCTCCCAGATATATTTATCTTGCTGTGCAGCATCCGTTATCAAGAGTAGAAAATAGACTGGAGGTCCAAGTTCTAGGTTTCCTGGTGCTGGAATTTAAGAGGACAGTGGTGTGGTCTCAGTTTAAGATAACTGTTTGTCTCCATTGTGCATAATCATGTGGAATTAGGGTGGGGTAGACTTATATGGATGTTGAGATGAACAGTACCTTGAGCTAGCTGAAGGTTTGGGGTTGCTGGGACCTTAAAGAAGATCATGCTGAAAGGAGTTATTTAAGGAGAAGAGTTTATGAAATGTGGAATTTAAGTCAGCAAGTTCTAGAAATTCCTGGACCCCACACAGATGTGATGTGTTGCACTTTGTTCTTGTGAATAGCTAAATGTTGCTGCCAAATCACTTTCCCATGTACTGTTAAAATGGATACAATTTGGGGATCTGTCTTCCATTTCTAGGGTACTGTATCTTCCTTAAGGAGCTCTGGTGGTGCAGTGGTTAAGTGCCTGGCTACTGACAGGAAGGTCAGTGGTTCGAACCCACCAGGTGCTCCATGGGAGAAAACTGTGGCAGTCTGCTTCCGTAAGGATTCCAACCTTGGAAACCCTGTGAGACGGTTCTCTTCTGTTCTGCAGGGTCACTGTGAGTTGGAATTGACTTGATAGCAATGTGTTTGGTTTTGTTTTTATATCCTCCCTAAGGAGCCTGGGTGGTGCAGTGGTTAAAGCTCTCACGGCTAATCAGAAGGTTGGCAGTTTCAACCCACCAGCCACCGTGCGGGAGAAAGATGTGGCAGTCTGCTTCTGTAAAGATTTACAGCCTTGGAAACCCTATGGGGCAGTTCTCTGTCCTATAGGGTTGCTGTGAGTTGGAGTTGACTCGAAGGCACTGGGTTTTTTGGTTATATTTTCCCTGGTGGTGCAGTGGTTAGGCGTTTGGCTGCTAACCAAAAGGTTGGCAGTTCTGAACCCACCATCTGCTCCGTGGGAGAAAGATCTGGCAGTCTGCTTCCATGAAGATTACAGCCTTGGAAACTATGGGACAGTTCTGCTCTGTCCTACAGGGTCGCTTTGAGTCGGAATCAACTTGATGGCAGTGGGCTTTTATATGTTTCTTAGTGTAACAGGCACTTTTGCTTGTGTCACAGGCCTGTTTTCTGAGTGTGCTGCATGATACCAAAAAGCCAAACCCATTTCAGCTGGTGGATTTGAACCGTCAACCTTTTGGTTAGCAGCCGTAGCTCTTAACCATTGCACCACCATGGCTCCGTGCTACATGATAGTTGAGATTAATCATAGAATATTAACATTTAGATAGCATTTGGTCCAATCCTTTTTTTTTTTTTTTAACTGATGAGAAAATTAAGGCCGAGAGAGACAGTGACAACTCAGGATCATACAATCAGTGGCATAGCTGGTTCCCGAATACAGATTTTCTGTTCCAGTCCAGTGATCGCTTAACTCCGTTAATTCATTCAGACACATAACAACAGCTACCATTTGTGTACTTAATGTGTGCCAGGTATTGTTCTAAGCATGATGTGTCTGTCATCTTATTTAATCCTTTGACAATCCTGTGAGGCTATTCAGACTGTATTTTATAGATGAACAAACTGCGACTTGATGACTTGCTCAAGGAAACAGCTAGGAAGTCCTGGAACTAAGATTTCAGCCCAGTACTGGCTGATTCCAAAGCCTATATATATATTTTTCCTTTTTTTGGTAAAATATTTATATAAAAGGTATAAAGAATATTACAACAAACACCCACCACCCAGCTTAAAAAATAAACATTACCGATCTCCTGAAGCCCCCTTCCAATTGCATTGTGCTCTCTTTCCCTCAAAAATAACCACTTTTCTGAATTTCACATCTGCACTCTTAACCACTAAACTATACAGCTACACTTACTAAGTGCCATGTGAGCTAGGGCTTCAACAGTGAGCAAGAAAGACATGTCCCCGGCCTTCTTGGAGTTTCCTGTAGAGGACAGCAAAATACACGTTCCTTAGTCTTTCTGGAGATGCTCAGGTAGCTGCTAGGAAATGTCAAGTTTTCATCAAGGTCTAGGAAGTCCATGATATCACTGGTGATACGTTAGAAGGTTGCCTCGGTATTACACAGGCACAATGCGGCATTCTACATGCATGTCTTAATTGGATTAGTGATTATTCATTTTTTCCTCCCAGAGACCAAATTTAAAAAAAAAAAATTAGGAGTTTTTTGATTCTTGCTATTAAAGACTTCTCGGAGAAGGTACTTTTCCTTCCCTTTCTCTCTCTCCTCTCTTCTTTTTTACATAGAGTGATTAAACATAGCGCTTGATCATACTTCTTCTATTGCAATTTATCTATCTTGTTTAATACAGTTCCCATATTATCTCCACACAGTATCTAAGACTTTGTACTTATACGATATTCAGGTAAATACTTACCAAATGAACTTATAGTAGGCGTCCGCACACACAAAAAAAAGATGGTCGTGTAGAAGCATAAAGTAATACTCTGTATGTTCTTCTAGTTTTGTTCTTAGTTTGGTCCAGGAAGGGGGCCAGATATGTCTGGATGGAACTTGCAGTCCTAGATAGAAGGCGTGTTACAGTGTTTCTCCATTTTTTGAGCCATAACACTTTTGATAAATACAAAACTCTCATGCCCTCCTTTAATAGTATTTGAAATTTCAACATTATTTTTGAGTAGAAACAAATTGAACAAAGTAATTTTGGAATGTATTTTTTTTATTTGATTGTCTCAGCAGTCACTTACTATTCATAGCTCTTCAGAGTTCTAGAAGTGCCATGAGGTAGGACAATTACCCAATGGCAGTGCTGAAGCTGTAGCAGTAGTATTGTGCTTGGGCAAGGTGAATGAAGTCAAATAGTTCAGTCTGGTTGATGTCCTAGAGATCCTTCACCCCATTTATATAAAATTAGAAAGTTTGATTATTGTGTTTATGTAGACTCATACATATTAAGTATTTTAGTATCTATCATACTCATAACAGTTTAATGTAAGTTATGGTACACAGGAATAGCTCAAAGGAGGAAGGAAAGTACTTTAGAGCTACAGTGCCCTGGAATGTCTTTAGGGTTGAGGTCGAATTTGAGCTGTCCTTGAGAGATGGTTAAAGTTTGGACAAGTAGAGGGAAGAAAGGAAAGGATCTTTTGGATGAGGAAAACAATGTGAGAGTGGCAGGATTCATCATGGCTTTTTTGTGCTTATACAGAGCAGAATGACGTTATTTGAGCAAATTGGGGGACTATATGGGGATTAGTGGGAAATGAGATTAGATAGATGAGCTGGTACTAAATTATGTATGGCCTCCAAAGGCCAGTAGAATAGTTTCAGCTTGATGTGGTAGGTCACTCGGAGTCAAAGAGGCTTTTGATTGGATGCATTAGAAAGTGAAAAGAGTGTGTAAGAAAGATAGGCTGGCATTTTGTATCATTCTTGGTAGATCAAAGAGGGAAGAATCTGGAGAAGAGGGTAGAAAGTTGGGAACTGGAAGGTGTTGCAGTAAAAGTGCCATAATTAGGGAAAGGGGGAACACAGAGGAAAGAATATTAAAAATTTCAAAGAGAATTTTGACAGAACTTGAGTGCTGAATATGGAGGGGAGGTGAATCTAAAATGACTACAGTTTTTGAACTTTTGCTTTTTATCCTGATGGGTAGAAAGTATTCACTTTATTGGTGATAACTTCATAATTCCGTTAGAATGTACTCTCCATAAGAGTGGGGAAGATCTAATGGCCTTGATCACTGTGGTGTCCCCAGCACCTGCAAGAGTGCTTGGCATGTAGCAGTGCTCAAGAAGTATTTGTTGAAGGATGAAAGAATACATTTACCATGTTTTTATGCAGATAATGCCTATCTTCTATGTTTGTTTGCCAACTACACTCTCCCCTGACAAGGTATTTCATAAGCGTGCTCTGCTAATTTTTTTTTACACAGCAACATGTAAAAAAATTGGCATAGCAGCACTTATGAAAATACTTCATGGGGGGAAGGGCACGCACGGTTGGCAGACACACATAGATGTACATTATTTGCATAAAAATATGATAACCTGTTGACATGTGTACACTTCAATTGCCTTTTGCAAATTTAGAACATGCCAGTTTTCACTACAAAAAAAATCATTTTTAAAATAGCACTTATTGGCCTCTTCTAGTAGCAAACATTATATATGTTTTTGGTAGAAAATTTAGAAAATACAGAAAAGCACAAAAAAGAAAATTACAGTTGTCTTTACTTCAGAGATAACCACAGCTGGCATATATATCCTTCCAGGTTTTTGCTATGCACATACATATTTATTTATAAAATGGGATCTGATTGTACATGCTGGTTTATACTGGCATAAATGTCATCTTTAAAAGTAAAATGAAACAATTTGAGCATCCAGATAATGACTGTAACATTATAACCCATAGACTAATACAGGAATCCGTGAGTTCATACTTAGATACACACGCACATGCACACACACACATATACACACATATCTGATATCTGATCCATCTATCTCAGAAGGGTAATTTTTTCCATACAGGACAGTAACGAAATAATGTGGAAGAATTGATAGAGGTAGAAAATCACCATTTGGTGACTTCCATAACAGTACTTGTTTCAGGTAAGACTCATCAGTGGATGCTGAAACTAGTAGGTACTAGTAGACTGTATAGTCTCAAAGTACCTTCCCACAAGATACTTATTAATTACAAAGGAAAAAATAATAACTTTACCATGAGAAACCTGGCAGACACTACCTCATCCAAGCGTTCAAAGCTAACATCACCAGTAATGGGACTAGTTAACATCACCTGCTATTTGCTATACTGCAATAAGGACACAATATCACTTTTGGCAGTATTTCTGCCAAAAATGCAAAATCTGACATTAACCATGAGACAACATTACACAAACCTAATTGAAGGATAGTCTATAAATTAAATGGCTTGTACTTTTCAAAAATGTTAAGATCATGAAAGACAGAAAAGATAGAGGAAGTCTTCCAGATTAAAGGAGATTGAAGAGACATGACAGCCAAATACAGTGTTTGATCCTGGATTGGATCCTAGACCAGAGGGAAAAAAATTTTTTTTCTGTGAAAGATAATAGTGGGGAAAATAGTAAAATGTATCTGAATAAAGTCTGTGGATAAAATAATAGCATCATTGGTATTACTTTCCTGACCTTTCAGATGTTTTAGAAAAAAAATTATATAGATAGAGAGAGACAGACTGATAGATAATGATCAGACAGTGATAATGCAAATGTGGTAAAATGTTAACATTTGGGGGATTTGGGCAAAGAATAGACATGAATTCTTTGTACTATTTTGCAGTTTTCTGTAAGTCTAAAATTTTCTCAAAATAAGTATTAAAAAAAAAAAGCCTAACTGAGCCAGAGCTGAATTAGTCACCAGTGAATCCGTGAAAATTTTAATTAACTCATGTAGTATTTGTATATGTACTCTCTGCTGACTTTAGGGGTCACCATTCTCCTGCTGAATTATTAAGTAGTTTTTACAGTATTTGAAAGTGTGGCATCAGAAGGGAAAGAACACTGGCTTGACCATCAGGAGATGGGTTACTCCCTTAGGTCTGCAATTTATTTTTTAGTGAGACCTTGAGAAAATCGCTGTCTGTAAACTCCAGGTTCCTCATCTAAAAATTTTTTTGGGGAGACGGTTAAGTGGATATTGTTGACTAGATTCTAGCAGTTCTGTGCTGATGGCTCTTGATTCACTGACGTGGTCGGAACTCATTGAAATGTTACCTCACCGTAAGCCCCTTGAAAAAGGCCCAAGCCTTCTACACAAGTCAATTTAAAAGCTGTGTAGAAATCAGAGCTAGAAGATACCTGTTAGACCATCATATCTATCCCTCCATCAGCAGCACTCAGTTGTTCACAGCTCACCCTCTAAGTTGTTTTGACCAATACTATCCTTCCTTTGTTCAGCTATTCATTATTTTTCCAGAGACTTTTCTTGTGTTGTTAGTTCACCCTTTCTTTTAGTCATTTAAAAAGGGAATGTAGCTGTTCTTAACTTTAAAAACTTTCCAAGTTTCTTTTGTATTTAGACTTTAGTTTTGGAAACTGTGATTTTCTAACATGGCCGAGATTAGACATGACCACATAGCCTATGATGGCAGAGATTAATAGGCAGGTGGTCTGCTTTCCTCTAAAATCACAAAAGGGATTTAGTTGATAAGCAGTTGAATGTCTAACAATAATAATTATATGATCAGAAAATGATGGGAATAGGAGTCAAATTTCAGAATGAGAATTAAGATTTTAAAGTTTGTGCATTAGAAACTGACTAGAATAGAAAATGCAACAGGAAAGTATCTGCTTTTACCTTGTTACCAGTTGCTGTTGAGTAGATTCCAACTCATCCAAACCCTGTGTGTGTCAGAGTAGAACTGTGGTGTTCCACCGAGTTTTCGATGACTGATCTTTTGGAAGTAGATTGCTAGGCATTTCTTCTGAGATTCCTCTGGGTAGATAGATGCCAGCCTCTCCAGCCTTTTAGATAGCAGCCGAGTGGGTTACAGGTTAACCGTTTGCATCACCCAGGACTCTTTCACCTTGTTATTAACCCTTTAAATATGATACTCTGTAAAAAGAAAAAATGTAAGGATGTAGAGAAATAGGCACTCTGGTATTCTCTTGGTGAGGATTTAAATTGGTTAATTCTATTTTGGAGGTAATTTAACAGTGTCTATTAAAACCAAAAAAGATCACGCATGCTAACTTGAGTTCCACTTCTCAGAATTTATCCCATAGAAAATATTACACATATTACAAATAGCAGCGGTATTTGTAAAAGTGAAACCTTGAAAACAATCCAAATGTTCATCATTAGGGGATTACATAAATAAAGTATGATACTTCATACAGTAGGTTCTTATACAGCTGTCAGAAAAATATATAGGTTTTTATATGTTGACATGGAATACTGCCCTAATATGTAATTAAGTGATAAAGGAGGGTTACAAAATGATATGAATACTGTTATCTCATTGTGGTACATTGTTATGATACATTACTGTAAGTGTAGAAAAAATCTGAGAGAATATATTATATATATTTATGTATGATAATTCTGTTAATGGAGGATATTGTGGGAGATTTTTATGTTTTCCATTGTACATTGCGTATTTTGGTAATTTTTTTCAAACAATAAGTATGCATCACTTTTCTAAGGAAACAAATGAGATATTTTTAAGTATTATACTAAATCTTGGTAATTTGGGTACTCTGATTTTAGCTAACAAATAACAAACTTTCCTGTATGGTTGCTGATTTTGCGCTTATGTAGAACCTGAACACTTTATTAAAGTAATGGTTTTTCTTTTCACAGCTAGAGTTGGGAAGACATCACTGATTATGTCTCTGGTCAGTGAAGAATTCCCAGAAGAGGTAAATATTTGATTTCTTTTTCATATTTAAAATTTTATAAAAATTGTATTAAAATGAAATAAATTCCTCCTTTTTTGTGTGTGTTTCCTTTCTGACAGTTGTGACTTTTTTAAAAAACTGGTATTAGTGGATACATGACATCTCTGAAATATAGTGTAGAAGGAGGAACTAAATTAGATCTGAGTTAAACTAAACCCCAGGGCCGTTATTACCCAATAAGCAAGTTACACATGCACAGGCCCAAAGATGTGGTGAAACCCTTGTGAAATTGCTCACCATGGGTTAGCAAGTAAATTCAGTTAAGCCCATGTGTACCTTGGCTTATTGTACGCTGGTGCATACTGTGCTTACTGATTAATCCGCCTCTGCTAAACCCCTTGCTGTCGAGTTGATTCCAACTCATAGTGACCCTATAGGACAGAAGAGAATTGCCCCATGGGGTTGCCAAGGCTGTAATCTTTACATTTCTCCCACTAAATGACTGGTGGATTCAAACCACCGACCTTTCAGTTAGCAGCCGAGTGCTTAACCACTGCATCACCAGGGCTCTTAGAGTTCAACTAAGTCCTTTGCATTTCCTACCTTTGACCTTGGCTAGGACATTTGTTGTCTCTGTGCCTTAGTTGTCTATCTGTAAAATGGAAGCTAAACAGGATCTTAGAGGTCATGTAAGCTGTGCAACCCGTTCTTAAAAATAAAATATTTCTCATAAACCCAATATATAAAACAGATGAATGTTCCTTTAGTTGAAATTAGAGTGAAAGATCTGAATCCCTACTTACCACCACCTGACACTCCCTAGATCTTTGATGCATTTCCTCAGAACCACCAGGATTCTGATAAGCATGTTCGAAAACCATTAGTATTATCTACCTACCTCATTTGTACAAATGAAGAAGCTAGTTCATTCCAGCCTTGCCTACCTCAGAGGATTGTTGTGGATTTCAGACGAGGTGAGCTTAGTAATTAAGTGCCACCAAAAGTAAAGTGACTTTATTATTATTGGCAACTGCATTTACATTTTGGAAATTCTAGTACAGGGACAGCTAGCTAAGGCCTTATGTAAAGTTAGGATATTGTTTGGGGAGTGGAATCAATGCAGATAGGATGAAAATAATTTCTGTTTACTCCCTTTATTCACACAGTAGGTATTGTTAGTGCCACAGCTTGCATTTACCCTTTCTTTACTCTTATTTAGATAGGAATATCTGTGTAATTTTATTGTTCAGACAGGGATTTGATGTATCGTGTTAGTGTTTTCAACATTTACAACTACTTTATAACCACTTACTGTTTCTCTTGCTTTTTTTCCTCTTAAGTAAGATAATTAAGTAATTACTTAATTTAAGAAATGAAATGTATTTTCATGTGTGGTCTGTGGCATTAGTAACATTAATTTATAATCATTCTAAGTATAACAAAAGTTTTTTGTGATAGTTTAACTTAGTTTAGAATTGTTTTAGCATAGTCCTTTTGGGTGTGGATAAGGAGTTTCCATATGATGGAAAAATCATACAGTCTTTCTAAAAAATTAAAATCATTAAGTATGAGGTTTATGTAGCCAATTATCTTCTACCAAAAAAACCAAACCCGTTGCCTGAGTCGATTCTGACTCATAGCAACCCTGTAGGACAGAGTAGAACTGCCCCATAGATTTTCCAAGGAGCCCCTGGTGAATTCTAACTGCCAACCTTTCGGTTAGCAGCCATAGCTCTTAACCACCACGCCACCAGGGTTTCCAATTATCTTCTAGAAGAAATGAATTTTGGTAATTTATTGGTTCATTTAGGGATGATCTTGGATTAACATAGCTCCTCATTTACAATGCATCTTTAAGTTGTCTTGAGCCTTCAGAATTTAATGTTTGAAACGACAAACTAATTCAGCTAGTGTTTTAGGTTGTGTCAGATTTCAAGTATCCTTAGAATGCCCTCTGTCTGCAAACATAGAAATGTGCATGTTTTTTTAAAAATGACATTTTTATCATATAGTTTTAATGCACATTTGCTTCTGTGGTAAAGCACAAAAATAAGCATTTAAAAGTAGAACAAATACCTATAAGGATAGGTATGGGTGAAAGGGGCTAATATAAATAAATTTATATAATCTGTTAACAAGTGTGATAATATCCAAAGCATTTTCCTGTTCTATATTTGTTTGCAAACTAAGGTTCCTCCCCGGGCAGAAGAAATCACCATTCCAGCTGATGTTACCCCTGAGAGAGTTCCAACACACATCGTAGATTACTCAGGTAAGGAATTTTCTCTTGTAGGTGAAACTGTGGGTTTAATTTAATAGTCCTCAGAAAAGGTACTGAGCTTTACAAAATGTTCAGAGAGGTGATCCTTTCTCTCTAGCAGTAAATGATCATTTACTATTCTTGTCTCATTTATGTCTCCTGGCCACTCCCCCACCCTACCCAAAGCCTCTGTCTGGCAGTTCTCTGTCCCCAAAGTATTAAGTTGGGTTCCATAAAAATTAAAAAGAAGGAAGAATAGTAAATGACAAGTAGTAGGTAAGTCCTTGTTGTTGCGTGCCATGGAGTCGTTATCTGACTCATCCTGTTGGCGTTGAGTCGATGTACACTCATAGCAACACCATGTGACAGAGTAGAACTCTACCCCATAGGGTTTCCTAGGCTGTAATCTTTATGGGAACACATCTCCAGGTCTTTTCTCCTGCGGAGCCGCTGGTGGGTTTGAACCACCCACCTTTTGGTTAGCAGCTGAGCGCTTTAACCATTGTACCACCAGGGCTCCTAGATTAGTCATTATGCTTCTTAAATTGGTATGTTTGCGAAGAGAAGTTCGTTAGTCAATTTTGTTATCAGGCATGCTGTTATTACTTAGAGTTTTGCATTTGTGAATTTATTGAGTTCTAAATTTGTTCTTTGTCGGTCTGTGTCCCATATAAAATAATAGTTGAAGCAGTTGTCAGCTTGCTTACCGTTATGTAATACTGGAAGCACATCTGTATTACTTTTTATAACTTAAAAATTTTCTGCTTCTTTGTTTAATTATTTTACTTTGTCCTGGCATTTCTCCTTTAAAAAACGTGGGTGTAAATACATTGGTAATACTTTGTTTTCCTAAGCTAGTATTCCATATATTCTAAGAGAGTAATGCTAGAACTGCACTTCCCACTACATGTGGCTATTGAATACTTGATACGTGGCTAATCGGAATTGAGATGTGCTGTACGTGTAAAATACAACTGGAAGACTTAACATGAAAAAAAGAACGTAAAATACCTCAATTTTATATTGAATACATATTGAAATTACATTATTTTTGCCGTTCTGGGTTAAATAAGAATTAATTTTACCTGTTTTCTTTTTACCCTTTTAAGATGACTATTAAAAAATTTAAAATTACATAATGTGGCTCACATTGTATTCCTGTTGGACAGCCCTGTACTAGAAGTTGAAGGGGTTGGATGCCTTCTGCCACAATCAGTTTCATAACTAGTATCATTTACAGTTATTCAGTACCTGTAGCCACATAATTAGATGCACTTCAGTATTAGATTTAAACTCAGTATTAGACTGATAACTCAGCATATGGAAAGATATTAAAAATATGGTCAATTACTTAGCATAATATAAAATACCATAGAACTTATTTATGAAATTAGTTTGTATGTCAGAAATGACAGGCATTCTTTTTGGAGACATGTTTGACTCAAAGTGATCTAAATTAATAAATTAGTCTATCAGTAATTGCTTTGCCCTTCATTTCTTTGCCTCCTTATTCTAACTATATCATGCATATTCCCCACGGCTGTGGATGAACAAGCGCGTCCATCCTAGCCAGAGACGTGCTAGAAAGAGAGTTCTTTACTCTTCATTATCATGTTCCAGGTTTGCTCCTGGGGCCTGGTTATTGTTACTCAGATCTGCTATCTAGATTTTAAGTTC
Organism: Trichechus manatus latirostris; assembly: GCF_000243295.1. Lineage (NCBI taxonomy): Eukaryota > Metazoa > Chordata > Mammalia > Sirenia > Trichechidae > Trichechus > Trichechus manatus. The sequence continues at coordinate 3,875,806 of NW_004444074.1, forward strand.
ATATTGCCCAGATTCTTATCTGACCTTTTGGCCCTGTGTGTCCAAACTCTTTGTCTGGACTTCGGACTCCAGCACCCTGTCTCCTAGTTTGAGTCCCTGATCTCTTCTGCCTGGCTCTTCTCAGCTCTGGATCAGATAACAGTCTAGATTTATCACACAATGCCTTCTACTCTTCCCTGCCTGAGTTATCCTCCTGTAGACTTGTCTTTCACTGCCAGCCAGCTTCCCTGTTGTAGTTCAACTTCTTCCTTTCCCTGGCTTGCCTTTGTCTTTGCCATCTAGTTAGGCACTGCACTTCGTCATTTTGTGGGATGTTAGGTAGGTGTTGCATAGATTTTAGCTTGCCATAGTTTTTTGTTTTTTGTACTTTAGATAAAGGTTTACAGAACAAATAGTTTCTCATTAAGCAGTTAGTAAACATATTGTTTTATGACATTGGTTAACAACCCATGACATGTCAGTATTCTCCCTTCTCAACCTTGGGTTCCCTATTACCAGCTTTCCTGTCCCCTCCTGCCTTCTAGTCCTTACCCCTGGGCTGGTGTACCCCTTTAGTCTTGTTTTGTCCTATGGGTGTGTCTGATCTTTGGCTAAAAGGTGAACCTCAAGAGCGATTTCATTACTGAGCTAAAAGGGTGTCCGAGGGCCATACTCTCAGGGTTTCTTCGGTCTCTGTCAGGCCAGTAAGTCTGGTCTTTTTCTGAGTTAGAATTTTGTTCTACATCTGTCTCCAGCTCTGTCCAGGAGCCTCTATTGTGATCCCGGTCAGAGCAGTCAGTGGTGGTAGCTGGGCACCATCTAGTTGTACTGGACCCCATCTGGTGGAGGCCATGATAGTTGTGGTCCATTAGTCCTTTGGACTAATCTTTCCCTTAAGTCTTTGGTTTTCTTCATTTTCCCTTGCTCTTGAAGGGGTAAGACCAGTGGAGTATCTTAGATGGCTGTTCACAGACTTTTAAGACACCAGATGCTACTCACCAAAGTAGAATATAGAACTTTTTCTTTATAAACTGTGTTATGCTAATTGATCTAGATGTTCCCTGAGTCCATGGTCCCAACAGCCCTCAGCCCAGTAATTTGGTCCCTAAGGGAGTTTAGATTTGTCCGTGGAGCTTCCAATCCTTACCCTGAACAAGATGTGCTGGCTTCCCCAGTGTTGTGTACTGTCTTACCCTTCACCAAAATTACCACTTATCTATTGTCTATTTAGTGTTTTTCCATCCCGACCCCTCCCCTCCGTCATAACCATCAAGGATTGTTTCTTTTTGTTCGTAAACCTTTTCATGAGTTTTTATAGTAGAGGTCTCATACAATATTTGTCCTTTTGTGATTGACTTATTTCACTCAGCATAGTGCCCTCCACATTCATCCATGTTGTGAGATGCTTCACAGATTTATCATTGTTCTTTATTGTTGCGTAGTACTCCATTGTGTGTATGTACCAAAATTTATCCATTCATCTGTTGATGGGTATCTAGGTTGTTTCCATCTTTTTTGCTATTGTGAACAGTGCTGCAGTGAACATGGGCGTGCATATGTCTATTCGTGTGATGGCTCTTATTTCTTTAGGATGTATTCCTAGGAGTGGGTTTGCTGGATCATATGGTATTTGTATTTCTAGGTTTTTTAAGGAAGCGCCATATCGTTTTCCAGAATGGTTGTACCATTTTGCATTCCTACCACCAGTGCATAAGAGTTCCAGTCTCCCCACAGCCTCTCCAACATTCGTTATTTTCTGTTTTTTTGATTGGTGCCAGTAATGCCGGGTTGAGATGGTATCTCATTGTGGTTTTGATTTGCATTTTTCTAATGGCTAGTGATCACAAGCATTTCCTCATATGTCTGTTAGCCACTTGAATGTCTTCTTTGGTAAAGTGTCTGTTCATTCCCTTTGCCCATTTTTTAATTGGATTATTTGTCTTTTTGTTGTAGAGGCATTGGATTTTCTTGTAGATTTTAGAGATTAGAACTTTGTTGGGTTTGTAATAGCCAAAAATTTTTTCCCTGTCTATAGGTTCTCTTTTTACTCTTTTGGTGAAGTCTTTTGATGAGCGTAAGTGTTTAACTTTTAGAAAATCCTAGTTATCTAGCTTATCTTCTGGAATTTGTATGTTGTTACTTATGGTTTGAATCCTGTTAATGCCATGTATTAGGGTCTCTAGCGTTGATCCTATTTTTTCTTCTATGATCTTTATAGTTTTTGGTTTTATATTTAGGTCTTGGGTCCATTTTGAATTAGTTTTTGTGTATGGTGTGAGATATGGGTCCCGTTTCATTTTTTTACAGATGGACATCCAGTTTTGCCAGCACCATTTGTTAAAAAGACCGTCTTTTCCCCATTTGATGGACTTTGGGACTTTGTTGAAGATCAGGTGACCGTAGGTGGATGGGTTCTCAATTCTGTTCCATTGGTCAATGTATCTGTCGTTGTACCAGTACCAGGTCATTTTGACTACTGTAGCTGTATGGTAGGTTTTGAGGTCAGGTAGTATGAGTCCTCCTACTTTATTCTTCTTCTTCAATAGTGCTTTACTTATCCGGGGCCTCTTCCCTTTCTATATAAAGTTAATGATTGTTTTTTCCATCTCTTTAAAGAATGTTGGGATTTGGATTGGGATGGCATTGTATTTGTAAATTGCTCTGGGTAGAATTGTCATTTTCATAATGTTGAGTCTACCTATCCATGAGCATGATGTTTTTCCATTTATGTAGATCTCTTTTGGTTTCTTACAGTAGTGTTTTGTAGTTTTCTTTTATAGGTCTTTTACATCCCTGGTTAGATTTATTGCTAAGTATTTTATTTTTTTAGGGGCTATTATAAATAGTATTGTTTTCCTGATTTCCTTTTTGTTGTTCTCTTTATTGGTGTATAGGAATCCAACAGATTTTTGTATGTTTATCTTGTATCCTGCTACTCTGCTGAATCTATTAATTCCAGTAGTTTTCTCATGGAGTCTTTTGGGTTTTCTATATATAGTATATATAGTATCATATCATCTGCAAATAGGGACAGTTTTACTTCTTCATTACCAGTTTGGTGCTCTGTATTTCTTTATCTTGCCTTAAATTGCTCTAGCTAAGACTTCCAGCACAGTGTTAAATAGGAGTGGTGATGAAAGATTGACCAGTAGTTTTTAATGAAAGTGTTTAAGAAATGTTGACTTTTTTCCCCCTGAAAATACTTTTTTTTTTTTTTTTTTGTCATTTGTAGAAGCAGAACAGAGTGATGAACAACTTCATCAAGAAATATCACAGGTGAATTTTAGTTGCACAACAGTTGCAGGCTTTTTGGTGGGAAAACAGTAATGATCGTATGGGTCTACCATTTTTATTCTTACACGTACCAAGAAGAGTTTTTCAATTCTTCGTTGTTATCACTGACTTTGGGTATGTATTTTTGCTGTGAATCTTTAGGAAATTTTTCTTCTCAGAGTCAAGCAAAGTTTTCTTTCTGTCTTCAAATTTTGTTCTTCATTTTTCCTTTGGCCCAAATATATTAACTAGTTGGTAATTAAATGCTACTGTTTACATTATTATTATTTAAAAATACCATTGATTTGTTAATTTTTTCCTAGGCTAATGTCATCTGCATAGTTTATGCTGTTAACAACAAGCATTCTATTGATAAGGTATGAATGTATTAATTTCTTGCACCATATTTAGTTAAATTTCAATGGGGACACTTTCAGAATTGATCCTCAGTTTAGAATTTTAGGGGTCCAAGGGCAGGATATTTTTCAAAGTAGGTTCTCATCATGTCTTAGCTGTTGTTAATTTTCATTTTAGGTAACGAGTCGATGGATTCCTCTCATCAATGAAAGAACGGACAAAGATAGCAGGTATTTTTTTCTTCTCTAACTACATATATTGAAAAATTTCAAACTTACACAAAAGATGGAAGAAATAGTACAGTGAGCATCCCATAAACCCTGCACTTAGATTCACCAGTTGTTAACATTTTGCCCTATTTGCTTTATTGGTTGATCTGTTTACACACATACACACACCTTTTTTTGCTGAATCATTTGAGGCAGCAGATATATTTGAGAGCAAAGCAAGAAACAGAGTTCTGACATTAATAGTGATTTACAATTTCAAACATTAAATATTTTGAGAATTATTTTTATATTTTCCTTCCTAAAATTACTTCTTGAGAAGTCTCAGCTCTAGAATGCACCTTCCTCCTATGTTGTATGTGACCCCTGTCTTGAGATGCTCCTCTGCTGAGGAATTGTATGCTTGGCATTGAATGCTCACAGTGTGGTATATTTAAGAGCACAGCACTCAGAGGCAGATGAATGACCTTTGAAATCTGTCTTGGCCACTTAAGAGCTCTAGAACTTTGACTTCATTGAGCCTTAGTTTCCTCATCTGTAAGAGGAAATGAGGCTGATACCCATCTTGGCTATATGTCGTTATATTGAGAATCAAATGAAATAATTCATGTGTGAGCACGGTATAAATGCTCTAAAATTTTAGAGATCTTCATTTAAGATTTCATGCATGGAGATTTCCTTGGAGAATGTATGTGTGATAGGGAAAAAGCAAGAGAAGACACATGCTGTATTTTATCTGAGCAGAATGGTTCTTGTGGGTATAAATACTTTAAGTCAAAATGGAAACAAAACATTTTTCATTATTATTTAATCATAAGTTATTTATGAAACATTTGAGTCTTTTTTAAATGTTAGGAAAGGCAAACTTAATATCTATGTGTACACATACTGGTCCTTCTCTTAATTTCTTAGATTTCTTTTTTAGTTGGGCGTTTTCATGCCTTGAAACTCTGTAAAGATTTGGTTCTAAACAAGTAAATGCGGTCATTGACTTTTGTCTCATGTATTTATGGAGGGACACTTTGTGACTGAGATGCTGGTGGATATGCTGTGTCTTGTAGCTCTGACACAGCAGGGTCCCCCTTTATCGTGGTTTTAAACTTTGTAGTGACTTGTTGACAAGATGGAAAGGAGCTACACTGTCCAGTGCAGTAGCCTTTACTCAGTTGTGACAATATAACTTAAAAATTCAGTTCTTTGGCATACTTAGCCGTATTTCAAGTGCTCAATAGCCACATGTGGCTAGTAGTTACAGTAATGGGCAATGCAGATAAAGAACATTTCCATTATCACAGAAGGTTGTATTGGACAGGGTTGCCTTGGAGGATACAGCACCCATATGCTCCTGACACTTGCTTTTCTTGCTGACGATTTGAGCTGTTTCCAGGAGGCATTCTTCAGAGAAGGCCGGTTTTGCCAGGATCTGTTAAGCACCAGCTTGGACTACTGAATTCAAAATTTTTTATTTTACCAGGATAAACCATTGCTGTCAAGTTGATTCCAACTCACAGCAACCCTATAGGACAGAGTAGAACTGCCCCATAGAATTTCCAAGGCTATAAATCTTTACAGAAGCAGACTGCCATGTCTTTCTCCCGTGCAGTGGCTGGTGGGTTCGAACCACCGACCTTGTGGTTAGCAGACAAGCGCTTAACCACTGCACCACCAGGGCTCCTCCAGGATCACTTTACTAGGATTGCTTTCTAAAATGCTGTGGCTAGTTTAGTGGCCCTTTTAGTACATGTGGAAGGGACTTTTGACGCTTGAAGATCCAATTTAGCATTCTCAGGTATGGCCATGGTCTACAATCATGCATAAGCCTACCTGAGCCATGTGAGCATACTTATTCTTCTAGTGGTTGACTTATCCTAGGGTGGTCTATTTCTTTATTATATGGACCTTATACTTTCCAATACCTTCTTCCCTGGGCCTTTGTATATTGAATATTTATATTTGTTTATAATTGTATGTTGAATATTCGTATATTCTTCCTTAGGACTTCCTTGGACCATTGTAATAGTGATACCTAATCAGGGGTGCCCATCACTGTCACCTGAGCCACTTTAAAAAAATTATTGATGTCCTAGCCCCACCCCTGGAGTTTTAGAATCAGTAGGTTTGGAGTAGGGCTTGGACATGCGTATATTTTTTTAAAGCTCCGTGAATTATTCTGATGCACACTTTTGGTTGCAAATCACTCAATTTTTGGAAACCCTACTGGCTCTGTTAGGAATCTTTATTTGAGTTACATAGTGGGTCAGTCCTTTTAAGAGTAATGGTGGTACCAAGAGGGTAAACTATAAATGCTTGCAGTTATTTCTCTTGAAACTTTGAGTTCTAGCAAGATCATTTGCTTTCCCTCCTTGCTCTTTTGCAAGATTCACAAATAATAGTGTTCTTCTAGGCTAGTCCTCCTTGATAGCTCCACTTGGATTTCTGATAGGCTTTTCAGATTTAGTTTGTCTAAAACAAAATCCTTAATTCCCTGCCTCTCAAGCACCATCCCCCCCAATCATCTCAGTCTTCTCTGTCTCAGATTTACCCGTTTTCTCCAGCCAAAAACCTGTGTATTTTTCTTGATTTCTGCCTTTCCCTTACTCTCCATATCTAATCTGCAGTAAGTTCTATCTGTTCTGCTTCTATATCTCAAATCTGAACGCCTCCTCTCCATCTTCGCTGTCACTGCCCTAATCTAAGCTACTGCATTTTTAAAAACTTTATATTATTGAAAAAAAATAAACGTATACAAAAGTAGAGAGAATAGTATGATGAGTTCCAGTGTATCTGTCATCTAGCTTTAACTATTGTCAACTCATGGTCAGCCTTATTTCATTTATTACCCCTTCCATCGGGGTAGTTTTGAAGCCTAGTGAGTATATCATGCTGTAGATATTTCAGTGTGTATCTCTGAGAGATAATAAATCACCACATTTTAAAATGTCAAGCAGATCATGTCATTTCCCTGCTTATAATCCTTCAGTTGCTTCCCATTTTACACTTATGATAAAACTCATACTCCTTACCATGACCCATAAGGCCTCACATCTGGGTTTTGCTCCTCTCTTCAACCCCATTTTGTACCTCTTCTCCTTTACCAAAGGAGTCCTGGTGGTACAGTGATTAAGTGCTCGGCTGCTAACCAAAAGGTCAGCAGTTCGAACTTCTCGGGTAAGATGAGGCAGTCTGCTTCTGTAAAGATTATAGCCTTGGAAACCCTATGAGGCAGTTCTATTCTGTCCTGTACGGTCGCTTGGAGTTGGAATCGACTTGATGGCAACGGGTTTGGTTTTTTGGGAGGGTTTCTTCTTTGCTCAGTTCTCTTCAGTCACTCTGGCATTTTCCAATTCTTTGATCTCACTAGGGTATTTTTTCAACTTGGCCTTTGTGCATGCTGTCCTTTCTGCCCAGTAGCCTCTTCCCTGTCTCTTCACATGGCAGATTCCATCTCATCCTTCATCTCTTGGCTCAAATGCTACCTCTCAGATTTCCCCAATTATCGTATCTAAATTAGCCCCGTCCTGGTCCTCTAGCCCATATCCCCCTATTTATTTCCTTCATAGCACTTATTGAATTAGAAATTGTCGTATTTGTCTATTGTTCATTTTCTGTTTTTCACGATTAGAACGGGCAGGGACCTTGTCTGCCTTGTGTCCTTAACACTTAGTACCTGGCATATAATAGGCACTCAATAAATATTTATTGAGTGAGCATGCTGTTTAGGGGGCTTTGCCTAATCATAGAGGGTTCACTTTGGGGAGATCAAATAAAAGCTTTTTAAGTTAGAATGAGTTGTGCTAAAATAACTAAAATATAAATCTAAAATCTTTTCCTTTCCTTATTGCAATGTGCCCCATTTGTTTCAGGCTGCCTTTGATATTGGTTGGAAATAAATCTGATCTGGTGGAATATAGTAGTATGGAAACCATCCTTCCCATTATGAACCAGTACACAGAAATAGAAACCTGTGTGGAGGTATGCCTTATCATTTGATTCAGAAATTTACTGTTGGTGAAATCTCACTAAGTTGAGGTTTGTGTTGGGAAGGGAGAAGATGTGGGATACAATAAATTTTTTGTTCTTTGTGAAGTCATGTAAACCAAATAAAACAGAGAACCTGGAGTTAGCCTCTGAGCTCTTTTTTGGCATTCATGTTGTGATATCCACAAAGAAAAACACATTTTTCAGTTTCTTTAAGGAATCTTACTGTTACCTTATATGTTGATAGTTTTAATTTTTTTTTTTATTCTCATAATAGATTTCACATTGTAAAATTTTAAACTTTTTTTTCAGTGTTCAGCAAAAAACTTGAAGAACATATCAGAGCTCTTTTATTATGCACAGAAAGCTGTTCTCCATCCTACAGGGCCCCTATACTGCCCAGAGGAGAAGGAGGTAACCCCCAAGCTGGTTTGTAGGGGCTGGAATGTGTAGGTAGTAACTCTAGAATGGTCGTAATTCTTAGTAACTCTTAATCGCTTTTGTGAAAATGAAACTGCTGAAATTTAAATTTAATGATTTTTAAATTGCTACATTTTAAAGATACTTTTTTTCAAAGACATGGTATATTTACATTAAATACTCAGAATCATATTCCAGATCAAGTACTGTCAGTAAATGCCATTAAAACAGAAGAATTTGCAGTCATAACAACAAATCCAGTTTGCTAATTGTCTACTTGCTTTGCTACTATAAAATCCACACGCTTAAAAACACACAAATGAAAAGATTCTGTAGTTTTTTTGACATAGGCACCACATGCTAATACAACTTGAATACTCCTTGTTTCAAAACTAGGAAACACAGTAATTCCTTATAGAAATATCTAAAATTTAACATCTTTTTGCCATAGGATTGTGAAATTAATTAATTTTTTATTGATATATAATTTACATACCATAAAATTCACCCTTTAAAAGTGTATAGCTCAGTGGCTTTTAGTATATTTACAAAGTTGTACAACCATCACCACTGTCTAACTCCAGAATATCTAAATCCAGAACTGCTGTGTACCCATTAGCAGTCACTCTCCATTCCTCCCTTCCCCCAGCCACTGGCAAACGCTAATCCTGTCTCTGTGGATTTGCCTATTCTGAACATTTCATATAAATGGAATTATGTGTAGCCTTTTGTGTCTGACTTCTTTCATTTAGCATAATGTTTATAAGAGTCATCTGTTGTAGCATGTATCAGTACTTCATTCCTTTTTATGGCCAAATAGTATTCTGTTATATGTCACATTTTGTTTATCCATTTATCTTTTTTTTTAAAATTTTTTTATTGTCCTTCAGGTGAAGGCTTACAGAACAAATAGTTTCTCATGAAACAGTAGTACACGTATTGTTTTATGACATTGTTAACAACCCCACAACATGTCAGCCCTCTCCCTTCTCAGCCTCCATTTATCTTTTGATGCACATTTGAGTTGTTTTCTCTTTTTAGCTATTATGAATAACGCTGCTATGAACATTTGTGTACGAGTTTTTGTGTCAACATATGTTTTCATTGCTCTTGGGTATATAGCTAGGAGTGGAATTACTGGTGTGGTGGTTAAGAACTCGGCTGTTAACCAAAAGGTCAGCAGTTCAAATCCACCATTCACTCCTTGGAAGCCCTATGGTGCAGCTCTGCTATGTCCTGCAGGGTCGCTATAAGTCGGAATCGACTTGACGGGAACAGGTTTCATTTTTGGTTTTATAGTAACTCTAAGTTTAACTTGTTGAGGAGCTGCCAAACTGTTTTCCCCAGTGGCCGCACGATTTACATTCTCACCAGCAATGGACGAGGGTTCCAGTTTCTACACATCCTCACCAACACTTGTTATTATCTTTTTGGTTGTAGCCATCCTAATGGGTGTGAAGTGGTATCTCATTGTAGTTTTAGTTTTCATTTCCCTGATGACTAGTAACCTTGAGTGTCTTTTCATGTGCTGGTTGGCCATTTGTATATCTTCTTTGAAGGAATGTATATTAAGATCCTTTGCCCATCTTGTAATGGGTTGTTTGTCTTTTTATTGTCATAGTTTTTAAGAAGTAAAAAGTTACATTTTTTTCCAAGAAAAGTTTACAGTATAGGTGAGGTGTTGGCTGACGTGGGCCAAATTTGGCCTGCTGCCTGTTTTTATACAGCCAATGAGCTAAGAATGAGTTTAACATTTTTCAATAGTTGAAAGAAAATCAAAAGGAATAATATTTTGTGATGTGTGCAAATTACATGAAATTCAAATTTCTTTGTTCATAGATACAGTTTTATTGCAACATAGCCACACTCATTTGTTTATATATATTTTTATGGCTGCTTTTGTGCTACAAAGACAGTGTTGAGTAGTTGTGACAGAGATCATTATGTGGTACTCATCTCTTCTCCTTGCTGCTCCGCTTATTACAGATTGCACCAACACGGTTATAACTCAGCAATATTTCAAGTACCATGTGTATTGCCATACTATGACATTTTATTTTATTATCAGTGCATATACCCATTATGTCTAAACAAGAAAAACAAGAAAAGAAAAAGTGGATTTTTACTAGGCAGAGATATATTTTCTGAGCTGAAACTACAGTTCCAGTTCCAGCAGCATTTTTTTGGACCTTGATGCAGTTGCAAAGGAAATTTCCATATTTCATAATCCATATAACTGCAGTAGAGGAGCTTCCACCTAACCTTTGGGTGGAACTGATTAATTAGCAGTATAATAACATGCTAAAAGGCAAATATCAAGAAGAGAATCTAATATAATTCTATAAATGCCTTCCAAATGATAAATGTGCTCAATTAAATTCATACATGTGTGGATGTATGTTAGTATTAGTAGTATCTATCTGTGCAAAAAGACATTTTCAAAGGTGAAATACGTGAAGTTTCATCATAGATCGATATTCACAGATGAACAATTGCAGTCAGTTTTCAGGATAGAGAATGCTAACTTTGAACCCCAATTAATTAAGTGAAATGTTCTTTAAAAAGAATTCCATTCTTATTAATAGACTTGTATTACAAAAATTTATACTGTTATTTTGAATTTGTCAATAAAAAAAGTGCAAAATTTGTTTTCTGTCTTGCTATATAAGTCCTTACATAATATCTTCAATTTTACCCATTGGCCCTCAAAGCTTAAAATATTTGCTGTCTGGCCCTTTACAGAAAAAGTTTGCCAACCCCTGATAGAAGTAATTAGTCTAAATCTGACTCTGGTGTACTCTTCCTTATTCTTGATTTACTGTTCTGTGATTGGAATACTTCTTTTTAATTCACTCTTAATCCAGTGTTTCCTAAATGTGCTTCATTGTGATGGTCACTTGGTATACTTGTTAAAAATATAGATTCTGTTCTGATTCAGCCAAGTACTGTATTTTATGAGCAAGGAAATTTGGGAAACAATCTTAATCTCACACTACAGGGATTTACCTCTGAAGCCTTAGCCCAGCTGTACATTAAATCTCTTCTGTTAGTTTGCTCCTAATTCTGTCATTGCCACTCTTCTTCTCAGACCTATTATTGGTTCTGCTAATCTGCTAATCCCCCTACTGTTCCCCCCCGACCCCCAAGTCTCACAAGAGTAAAACATCTACTGCCATCTGTTACTTGTTTCTTAGATGGACCTGCCTAATAAGTAAATCTGCAGCTTTTAGAGACTACCTTGTTTTACACAAGTACAAGCTTTAAGTCAGCCTATGTCAGTCTTTTATTTAGACAACAATAATAAGCTTTTGACACAGTTTTTTTTTTTTTATTGTACTTTAGGTGAATGTTTACAGAACAAATAGTTCCTCATTAAACAGTCAGTACACGTACTGTTTTATGACATTGGTTAACAACCCCACGACATGTCAACACTCTCCTTTCTCGACCTTGGAGGACCTTTTGTGTTTTTTTTGGTGAAATTATACATAGCCAAAGATACACCATTTCAAAAATTTCTACATGTACAATTCAGTGACATCGATTACGTTCTTCCAGTTGTGCTGCTATTCTCACTTTA
>NW_004444074.1:3887719-3935230 GCF_000243295.1 Trichechus manatus latirostris
TGTCTTTACTCAACCTTGTGTTCCCTATCACCAGCTTTCCTGTCCCCTTCTGCCTTCTAGTCCTTGTCCCTGGACTGCTGTGCCTCATTAGTCCTGTTTTGTTTTATGGGGCTGTGCAATCCCCGGCTCAACGGTGAACCTCGGGAGTGACTTCACCACTGAGCTAAAAGGGTATCCAGGGGCCATACTTGGGGTTTTTTGACACAGTTTTAAGGTAGAATCATCAAAAACATCATATTCAAAATTGAAGCCTCAACTGTTCAGTGTTTCTAGTGCTGTTAACTTGTATGTCCCATGACAGACTTCTGGAGTCTTCCAACTTACCTAGTAATGAAAAAATCTGAATTATGTGTAATAATGTTTACTGTGTGAGGGTTTAGATTTAAGAAAAAAAAAACAAACCCATTGATGTCAAGTCATATTCCGACTCATAGTGACCCTATAAGACAGAGTAGAACTGCCCCATAGGGTTTCCAAGGAGCACCTGGTAGATTCGAACTGCTTACCTTTTGGTTAGCAGCTGTACCTCTTAACCACTGTGCCACAGTGCTCCTCTATAAAATGTTTGTTTATTTATTACTATAAATTTTATAGCTTTACTGAGGTATAATTTTTAGTAGTCATTTTTTGGCGTTATATTTTTAAGGTGGTTAGTATTTAAATATAGCTTCTGGATGCATTTCAACATTTAATGAAAAATATATCTTTGTTATTTTTCTTCAAAATTTTTTTTTTAATGTAGCTTTTTATGATGTGAGGAAAAACTGCTTACACAAAGTAAAAAGTTTTTCTTAAGTTCTATTTTGTATATCATTACAACTATTGTTACTTTTTGAGACATTTAGGTTATTGTATAACATTTTTTAAAGGAGAGTAAATAAAATGTAATCTGTTGATCTTGAATATCTAATATTAGGATAACATTTATAAAAACAGTATCTTAACATTCTTTACTTATTAAAAGAAAATCACCTATGATTATATACATTTTAGGTTTTTTTCCATTTAGTAGTCTTTTAGAAAGGGAGCCCTATCCAGTGCACTCTAAATGTTTCTTTTGGCTTTTTTAAAAATTTCTTTCTAATCCCTTTGTATCTTAATTTTATCTTTTTCTCACTATATCAGATTGCTCCCCCAGAAACTATTTAATATATAAAAAAAGGGTTTGTCTGTGTATGTTTGGGAAGACAACTACTTCCTCTCCTATTCTTTAAAGGATTCCTTTTCTCTATTTGAGTTTGATAGCATGATCAAAACTGTCATCATTACAATTTTGTTCTCGACAGCCATATGACTGAAGTTATTAAGTACACATTTCCTGAGCTTGCCATCCTGTTTCTCTGATTCACATGGGTTCGTAAGGTCTCTTTCTCTGAGTTTACACAAAGTTCAAAGATCTTCCTGAAAGTTTTATTTATTCTGAAAATTATTGACAGCGATGATCTTATAGCAGTTATGTAAATTAGAGGCATGTGGGCCCTATTTTTAAATAGTCAGAATATAGTCTATCCATTATAAATCCTAAAACAAAAATTAGGTTGTCAAAATATATTTTCAGCAGCAAAACTTAGAAAAGTTTTACAGAATCACAAAAGACAAGATTTTTTTTTTTTTACAGTAATTCTTAGCTTACAACAGAGGCTTTCACACTTATTAACTAGTACTGTTTTACCACCTGTTTGTGAATAAGCACGTTTTATAGTCCAACTTTGACATATATACGCAAGGAACAGAAAAAAACATTTAGTTCCATTCTGCTCCCGGAAGGTTGATGGTCAGAAATAAGAAGTTAGAGAGGAAAGCCCTTAGTAGTTTTATGAGTCAGCTCAAATTGTTTCTGGATTGAAGGAGGGCATACATAAGTACATGCTGCTTCTTTACATGACTAGAAGAATCAGTCTCCCCTAAACATGAATTTCTCTTTTTCCCATCCTTGGAGGACTGGTGGAGTCATGAGGGGAGGGCTTGACCATTCCAAATAGAGTTGCAAGTAGGTATTGTTGCATTTACTTAAAAACAGTTGAGTATAAAAGCTAATGCCTTTGCTTTAGTTGATTTTTCATATTGATTGTGTTTGATGTTATGTATTTGGTAGTGAAAACCATCAAAAATTATTCCCAGCATTACTTACAAAAATCATATGACCCCTGGACACGCTTTTAGCTCAGTGGTGAAGTCACTCCCTAGGTTCACCGTTGAGCCGGGGATTGGACAGCCCCATAAAACAAAACGGGACTCATGAGGCACAGCAGTCCAGGGACAAGGACTAGAAGGCAGAAGGGGACAGGAAAGCTGGTGATAGGGAACCCAAGGTTGAGTAAGGATAGTGTTGACATGTCGTGGGATTGTTAACCATTGTCATAGGGCAGTATGTGTACTAACTGTTTAATGAGAAACTATTTTGTTCTGTAAACCTTCATCTAAAGTACAACAACAAGAAAAAAGGAATTATCTATGTGAGATCAAATTGACAACAGCAACTCAAGAGGTTTGATGGGAAGCCTAGGGGACAGTGAGCTGAAGACAATGGTGATGGAATAATTTGGAAAAGGATAGTGAGAATAGCAACGCAACTGGAAGAACATAATCAATGTCACTGAATTGTACATGTAGAAGTTTTTGAAATGGTGTATCTTTGGCTATGTATATTTTCACCAAAAAAAGAAAAGTTCCTCCAAGGTCGAGAAGGAGGAGTGTTGACATGTCGTGGGGTTGTTAACCAGTGTCATAGAACAATATGTGTACTGACTGTTTAATGAGAAACTATTTATTCTGTAAACCTTCACCCAAAGTACAATAAAAAAAATCATATGAAAGTCCAAACTATTTTAATTAAAACATTTGTTTCTTTTCTCAATGATTTGTAGATGAAACCAGCCTGTATAAAAGCCCTTACTCGTATATTTAAAATATCTGATCAAGATAATGATGGTACTCTGAATGATGCTGAACTCAACTTCTTTCAGGTAGCTGCCTTTTATTTCAATCATTTGTATATCAGGGTCTCTTTGCTGTATAAGATACTAAAAAATGTTATCAGCTTTGACAATAATATGTTAATAAACGTGTCTCTTTCACATAAAACTTTCACATCAAGCTATTTAAGCCTTTGCCTAGGGTATAGAACTCTCTTATGCCTAGGAATTGAGAGAACTCTTTGATAAGTTTCATTTCACAGTATACAATGGCTGTATTAAGGATGACTTGAAGTCTGAACTCTGAATTATTTTGCTTTCTCAGTTTTGTGTAACATAGTTACACAAACAGCCCTGTATTTAGAAATGGGATGGAGGGGAGGGAGTAGGGAAAGTTTTTTTCCTTTTAAGTATGACATGTTTTACTTAAATAATACAAAGCAGAGAGTATCCTAGTTTATTGCTTCTTCTGGTTGCAACTCTTTGATTTACTGGTTGTTTTGAAGATTAATGTTTTATGTTATTTGTGGTTTTAATGATGATTTATTTTTAAATTGATTTTTATATTTTTGCTAGAGAATTTGTTTTAACACTCCATTAGCTCCTCAAGCTTTGGAAGATGTCAAGAATGTAGTCAGAAAACATATAAGTGATGGTGTGGCTGACAGTGGATTGACACTGAAAGGTGGGTAAAAATTTGGCAGAAGGTGAAGGTTCTGTAGCATTACTTACACTTTCAGGAAATCTTAGCATTTCCTAATATGCTTAAAATCTGTCTTGGATATTTAAGAGACAAGGCCAGTGGTGGTGATAATTATCCTTAGTGTCAGTTAGGGGGAGGGAAATTGCTTGGATCTCAGGCATGCAGAGGTCCATCTGAGGGAAAGAGATACCTGGAACAAACAAATTTCCCTTCAGATTCTTCCTATTCAGAAGCAGCCTTTAAGTAGAAGTTATTTTTAGGAAAGACATTTTGTCTACCATTCAGGTTTACCAAGTATAAAATGTCCCCTGTAAAATATATTATAGAGCCACAGTGAAATAAGAAATGAAATTGAAAACCAGAATTTTCCATTATAGAAATAAGAGTAAAGATCTATAAAACCATTTAATCTGTTTCTATCACATAACCTTGAGAATGTCAGTGTATTCCTTGGGATGTATTTTTGGCCCTTTTACCCAGGGCTCATTCTTGCTGAACTGGTTGTGTGTGTGAAACAATGACTCTGAAATCAGCTCTGTTTTATCGAGACACTTGGGAACTTTATTTATCTTGATCTTCAGTATTCAATACTGGTATACATTGATGATGTTCACAAATCAAGCTCTTGTCATTATGTGTTATATGCTTTTCTCCCATGTGAATACCTTTATTTCACATCAACTCTATTTACTAATTTACTTTATTTTAGGTTTTCTTTTTTTACACACACTTTTTATTCAGAGAGGGAGACATGAAACTACTTGGACTGTGCTTCGACGATTTGGTTATGATGATGATCTGGATTTGACACCTGAATATTTATTCCCCCTGTATGTACCTTTGGTTTTCTGATTGATTTCATTTGGTAATTTTTTTTTAAGTTTTATGTAGCATATAGGTAGGTAGGGTTCAAGCTACTCAGAAATAACTTAGCTTAATAGCAGGGTTTCCCAACCTTGGCATTACTGACATTTTGGACCAGGTAATTCTTTGTTGTGGAGGCTGTCCTGTGCATTATAGGATGCTTAGTGCATTCCTAGATGCTAGTAGCACTTCCTCTCCCAGTTTTGACAACAAAAAATGTCTCCAAAAAATTGCTGAATGCCCCCTCAGGAAAAATCATCCCTGGTTGCAAGCCGCTGATGTATAAAAAAATCAGTTGCCTTCAAGGCAGTTCCAAGTCATGGTTTATAGCATAGCGCAATGTTTTTCTTTTCTTCTCCTAGACACTACAAGTATCTTTTTTAATTAATTTTACTCAAGAAGGAAAAAGAAAAAAAGCTAGACAAACTTGTTTTGATTTCAAGAGATCAGAAATAAGTTGGTTAAGCTCTCTATTCTAGAAGTAAATACCAAATTATATATAGCCCACCAAACATATGCCGTTTCCTACTGCAGGCTTTTGTCCATGCTATTTTCGCTCTCTTCCTCCTCTTTCCCCAACCTAGTTAATGCCTCTCATCCCTCAAGCCTCAGTTCAGGTGACAGTGTCTCTCAAAGACACCTTCCCACCCCCAAGTCAAAGTTTCCTTTGATGTGGGCTCTCCTAACATCCTTACCCATGCTTAGCACTGAGCTCCTTCTGTTCGTGGTTGGTTGGTCCTCAGAGGCAGGGAGCCAGTCTTGTTTTGTGTCCCTTGTGCCTAGCTCAGTGTATTTGATAAATATTTATTGCTGAATTTAGGGTGGGTCAAAAAGGTCAAATTAGGCCGAAGTAACCTCTCTTTTCATAATTTTCAGTCCATCACCAATGCTGGCATTAATATAAAGCCCATAATTATGACTTAAAATTTGTTTGAAGGAAGAATAAATGCATTACCATTTAATCAGTATTATTTGAGACACATTTTTATTTCAATATGCCCTTCTGATAAAGAAAGCTTTGCATGCCACCTCATGCATGGGGAATGGCCATGATTATGACATTTCTGAAGATTGCCATAACCATGCCAGAGACTTTCCCTGGGAAGTCCAGACGGCTTTGGTGAAAATATTTTTGTAACATGCCGTCACCCCACAAAAAGACTTCATGCAGTTTTATATTCATTTCTTAAGTTAAATTTTAATATTTGATTATTTCACTTCTAAATTTTTTCATCAACAGGCTAAAAATACCTCCTGATTGCACTACTGAATTAAATCATCACGCATATTTGTTTCTCCAGAGCACCTTTGACAAGCATGATTTGGTAAGCTTTTAGCAGCAGTTTTCCACTCTATATGGTAAAACATTTTTCTGTGAATGATATTAGTTTGTTTCCTTAGCTATAAGGATACTCATGCCCAAAAATTGCTCAGACTCTTAAGTTAAACTGCAAAATTATTTTCTGCTATTTGTTTTTATTGTTTTCTTTTCTCAAGATGTAAAAGTCTTGTCTCTGATAAGACTCTTTAATAGGTTTTTTTTATATACATGTAAGAGATTTTCTTGATAAAATGTAAAATTTGTTTTAATTTATTAATTAGTTTTTAGAAGCATAGCTTTACTAGACTAGGGGGCTCTTGTATTTGGGGATTATTCTTTTAGATATCTAAACATTATGTATACTTCCTTGTGTGTCTTCAGGATAGAGACTGTGCTTTGTCACCTGATGAGCTTAAAGATTTATTTCAAGTTTTTCCTTACATACCTTGGGGGCCAGATGTGAATAACACAGTTTGTACAAATGAAAGAGGCTGGATAACGTATCAGGGATTCCTTTCCCAGTGGACGTGAGTATAGAACTCACCTATTTCCTCTAGAGTTACAGCTAGTTTAAAATTGTGCTTTACATTCATAATTGTGTGAGCTTATCAGATCTTATGAAATACTTCAATCATTACTGTCTGTGAACAGGATTTATAGTGCTGCTGATACCTGTGAGATGAACTACAGGTGTTCTATAAATTGTCAGGAAGGGATGTGTTCAGTTTTGGATAATGTACAAGGAAACAGTAATAAGTCTTACATTGAAACAGAAGTAAATTTTAGTACTTTTTTGTTTCACTGGGGAATAGGAAATGTCATTTGTATTACACAATTTTTACACTTTCAAAATAGGGGGAGAAGCACGTTTTACTTAACACTGAACACTTGTTTTGAGGGTTTTGTTGTTCTTGTTGGTTCGTTTTTAATAAACCTTAGTAAGACTTAGCATTTGTCTACAATCTACAGTTATAGCGTGGTTGGCATTGTGCCCTAGGATGCTAAAGGAATCCTCTGGCCTTGCATGATGCCTTGGTGAGACTAACTTTTTCAATGCTAGAATCTTTTTTTTTTTCCAAATACATAAGATAGGCTACTAATTTCAGGTGCTTTTTGTTATTTTTATACTTTTGACAGTCTTTTTCATATTTGTTGAATGAATCAGTACGTCCTCAACTGGCCAGTATTTGTAGGACACTGTATATCACTTGGGAAGCAGGTAATATAAAAGATCCCTACTCTAAATTTTACAGAGGCTTACCACTCATCTCTGTGGCCTTGCTCTTTTTGGGCAGGTGGAGCAGATACAGAAATCCCCCCTCCATCTTACATTCTTCTCTGCCTTAAGAATGGCAGTATATGATGAATGAATTAAGTCAATCACAGAAGGACAAATATTATATGAGACCATTATTATAAAAACCCAAGAAAAGGTTTACACACAGAATAAAACAATCTTTGATAGCTATGAGGGAGAGGATGGGGTGAGGAGGGGAAATCACTATTAGATAGTAGACAAGTATTAACTTTGGTGAAGGGGAAGACAACACACAGTATAGGGGAAGTCAGCACAACTTGACCAAAGGCAAAGTCATAGAAGCTTCCTAGACACATCGAAACACCCTGAAGGACTTAGTTACTGGAGCTGATGGCTGTGGACCATAGTCTCGGGATATCTAGGTCAGTTGGCATAACACAGTTCATAAAGAAAATGTTCTACAGCCTACTTTGGTGAGTAGCGTCTGGGGTCTTAAAAGCTTGCGAGTGGCCATCTAGGGTACATCTATTGGTCCCAGCACATTAGGAGCAAAGAAGAATGAAGAAAACCAAAGACACAAGGAAAATATTAGTCCAAAGACTAATGGACCACATGAACCAGAGGCTTCACCAACCTGACCCCAGAAGAACTAGATGGTGCCCGGCTACCACCATCAACTGCTCTGACAAGGATCACAATAGAGGGTCCTGGACAGAGCGAGAAAAGAATGCATAACAAAGTTCAAATTCACAAAAAAAAAGATGAGACTTACTGGTCCGACGGTGACTGGAGGAACTCCTGAGTCTAAGGCCCCTGGGTACCCTGCTAACTGAGAAGTGAAGCCACTCTCGAAGTCCACCTTTCAGCCAGAGATTAGACAGGCCTATAAAACAAACAGTAACACATGTGAGGAATGTGCTTCTTAGTTCAATCAAGTATACAAAACCAAATGGGCAACACCTGCCCAAAAGCAAAGATGAGAAGGCAGGATGGGATAGGAAAACTGGACAAATGGACACAGGGAACCTGGGGTGGAAAGGTGTAACGTGCTGACACATTGTGAGGATTGCAGCCAATGTCACAAAACAATTTATGTTTAAATTTGTTGAAAGAAAAACTAGTTAGCACTGTAAACTTTCACCTAAAACACACACACACAATGGCAATGTAGGAAAAGCCATGGCTGGAGGCACATGGGAAATTAAAGCAGTCTGACAGTAATTATCTGGGTCTGGTGGTAAAATCATTTGCGCTGTTGGAATTTTTTTTTTTTTTCCCTATAAATGTTCGCTTAGGATCTTCTTACATTTTAAAATCTCTCTTTCCTAGGCTCACGACCTATTTAGATGTACAGCGGTGCCTGGAGTATTTGGGCTATCTAGGCTATTCAATATTGACTGAACAAGAGTCTCAAGCTTCGGCCATTACAGGTAAGTATCTGAATACTCTTCAGCTCCTGATTAGAAAAATCTTTTTAAGATTCCAGTTTCATAAGTTTCAAAGAATGAAAATGAACACATTTTCATTAATCTTCCGTGTCTACACTGTTTCCCCCTTGATTTGGTAATTTCTTTTGAGTTGAGATGCTGGATTTTATTTAAATCATCAAAAAAGAAAGAGTAGAGATTTGCTCCTAGTCTGCTGCCTGGGAGTACTCCACCAATGAAGGAGGGCTTTGGACATTAAAAGTATTTACCAGTCCATCTTGCATTTTAATTTTCTTTAAACATTAAAAATAATTCATGTTGAATAGGTAAACAAAATGTAATATATACATACAATGGAATATTATTCAACCTTAAAGAGAAATGAAATCCTGATACATGCTACAACATGAATGAACCTTGAAAACATTATGCTAAGTGAAGTCAGTCAGTCACAAAAAGATAAATAGTATATGATCCCACTTAAATGAACTATCTAGAATAGGCAAATATTTAGAGACTAAAGTTTATTGGAGGAAGCGGAGAAGGAGGAGTCATTGTTGAGGAGCATTGAATATTTGTTAATGGTGATGGAAAATTTGGCAACAGATAAACAGTGATAGTTGCCCAGCATGATAAACGTAATCAATGTCACTGAATTATACATGGAAAAAACATTGAATTGGGAAATGTATTCTATATATTTTTACCACAGTAAATAAAAAAAAAAAAATTATGTTAAGCGACTAAATGGGTAGCTTCTGTCCAGAGGTGAGATGGGAAGGCAGAGAGGTTTAGGAGCTGGTTGAATGAACAGGGGAAATCCGGGGTGGAAAGGAGGAGTGTGCTGTCACAGTATGGGGAAGGCAATTAGGGTCATATAACAATGTATATATAAATTTTTGTATGGGAGACTAACTTAAAATGTAAACTTTATTTAAACTACAACAGTAAACAAAAAAAATTTCAAACGTTAAAAAAATTGTTCACAAATGATCCTGTCGTAAACTAATTGCATGCCTCTCAGCTTTGTAACCTTTTTCCACATTAATAACGTTTCACAGATCTTGTAATGTAAACTAGGCAGTCTTGCCACAGCAGTGCACTCCATTTAAAGAAAAACCATAGATATGGAAGTAACAAATTAGGACATCGATTATCTGAAGAGTTTCTTATATTCCAATTGGTGGGAAAGCTGCCATATCTTATAGGAAGCCCTAGCACAAGGAGACAGCCTTTCTTAAATTGACAGAGCAAGCACCCTTTAAAATACTTAACCAGTTAGATAGTATTTAATTCACCACCTAAGATAAAAAACTGCTAGCCAGCCATGAGGTTCTTTTAATCAACAATGTATTATGGACATCTTTTTATATCAATAAGTACGCTTTGTATTTTTTTAATGTTTAATAATGTGTCGTCGTATGGATGTTCTTTAACTTAGCTGTTCCACAATTATTGTGTATTTTTATCATTTTCAGTTTTTTGTCTGTATAAATAGTGCCTCTGGTGAGCTTTGTTGTAGTTCAGTCTCTGGGTCTAGCTTAAGGGAGGTCTGTTTACTTCAGATAGAGCGGCGTCCCATTGTCCTGATGATACACCATTGTTTTCTGGCCAGCTGCATTCACAGATTCACATTCAAAAGGCTGTTTAACCCTAGGGCACATATCCCTTTCCCATTTATAGTTCCAACTCCAGGTGAGTGTAGATTCGATACAGCATTTTTTAGTATATAATTTTTAATGATATTTATCACAGAAAAAATAGATAGGGTAAAATGTTGGCTACATTCATTGTAATTTTCATTCATTGTTAGGCTATCATTTTCCTTATGAAAATGTACTACTTATTTTATGATGGAATAAATATCATTTGGTTACTAGAAATTCACTTTACAGCCAACTTTCACAAATGTATCTTTTCCACAATAGAGAGTCCTGGACAGAGTGGAGAAAAATGTAGAACAAAATTCAGATTTACAAAAAAGAACCAGACTTACTGCTCTGACAAAGACTGGAAGAATCTCCAAGACTATGGCCCCCAACACCCTTTTATGAAATCACTCCTGAAGTTCACCCTTTAGGCAAATATTACATGGGTCTATAAAACAAACAATAACGCACGTGGGGTACATACTTCTTAGTTCAATCATGTAAATGAGACCAAATGGGCAACACCTGCCCAAAAGGAAAAAAAAAAAAACCAAGAAGGCAGGAAAGGACTGGAAAACGAGGAACCCAGGGTAGAAAGAGGGAGAGTGCTGACACATTGTGGGGATTGCAACCAATATCATGAAACAATTTATATATAAGTTTTTGAATGAGAAACTAATTCAGTCTGCAAACTTTCACCTAAAGCACAATTAAAAAAAAAAAAAACAATTCTCAGGCACAATCTGCACTCTCTCTTTCCCCATCTACAGCTGAGTGGAGGCCTTGAAGAGGGACCAAGTCACAAGGTGGAAGGAACCTGGGTCCCTAAATGACTGTGTGGAGCAGAGGTTTCACTACCAATTTGACCAATTTCACCTCTCATCCGAGCTCAAAACAAACTTGTATTGTGTCAGACCACATAAAAGATTAAAGATTTATTTGTTACAGAAAAAAAAAAAAGTATCTTTTCCACCAAGTGAGGCTCTTCTGTATTAAGTACTTTATTTCACTTACAGCTTGACTGTTGTACAGTATGTTTGTTTATAGCTCAGATGCTTCATACAAGCGATAAACAGCAATACTCTATTTTGCAGAAGGTAAAATGAGTGAGTCTAACTGGAACATACTTAGTGGGTTTTTTTCCCCCTCTTTTAGTAACAAGAGATAAAAAGATAGACCTTCAGAAAAAGCAGACTCAAAGAAATGTGTTCAGATGTAATGTAATTGGGATGAAAAACTGTGGGAAAAGTGGAGTTCTTCAGGCTCTTCTTGGAAGAAACTTAATGGTGAGAGTTCTCAAATAACAGAACTTTAACACATTTTTATAATCTTGTGTTTATGTAATTTTTTCTTAGCTGTTAACGTTTTTAAGTGATTACTAGAACTCGGTAGCCTACATATTAGTAAAGTACAGTCTAAACTGTAATAGTAATTTCGTTGAACTGTCTGTCTTTGTCTTTGGATGTTGTTAACTATCATTTTTTTTTTTCTTAGCCAGTGTTTAGATGGGGATTAAATAAATACACTTGTGAGAGCATGTAACACAGTGCTTGGCATGACATAAATGCATAGTAAATATTGTGAACTGAGTACTGATACCTATTTCTGACTCCTCCTTTGAGTCAGCAGCCTGACGTATTTCCAGATGATGCTCAAAGCAGGCTAAATTAGAGTACATGTAATGAGAAGTGCCAGCAGGTGGCTCTGGAATACTCTTTCAATAGTAATTGCTTTCTTCCTTTTCAGAGACTGCTTTCATTTTATGCAGAACAAATTCTTTTGTCTTCGGCCCTAAGAACTAAGAAATATAAAATCAATATATACCCTTTATAGTGACAAATAGTACGTTGTGTAGGGAAAAAATGCCCTTTTAATTTGTAACACAACACAAGGTGTGTGTGTGTGTTGATGAAAACTTGTCACTAATTTTCTTACTATAAATATTGAGATTTTCTGTTCTACTTTCAGAGGCAGAAGAAAATCCGTGATGAACATAAATCCTACTATGCAATTAATACTGTTTATGTATATGGACAAGAGAAATACTTGTTGGTAAGAAATTTTCTGGCATACAAAGATAATTCATTATTAGGTACATTTTAAAATGACTATTTGGAAACATTATTGGGTTTAATTTGATGATGATATGTAGAACTTTTGCATAATTTTTTACCTGGGTTGTGCATTGGAATTAATTCTAATTTTCTTGATCTGTGTGATGATTACATGGCTTTATATATATAAGTAAAAATTTGTCAGTTTGTGCTCTTAACTGTATAAGTTATACCTCAACAAGAAAGTTTAAAAAAAAATAGACTCCCTTTTTACTCTCTTTTCCATCTCTGTTTAAAAAAATTATTTCCTTTACTATTGACTAGAAATTAATATGGAAGGGTTAGTGCAAGTGCTTGGTAGTTTATCTATAATCTGAAAAGAGTTTTATCTATTTGACAGGGGATGGGTGGGATGTATAGTTAACTCATGTGTTAGCCTGAAAAATGAATGCTAGAAGGGTATGACTAAAAAGATAGCATGAAATACAGTAGAAGGAGTTTATACGTTCTCCTTGGATCCAGTCAAATTTCTGTTTGAACTCTGGTCGTCCTTTGATTAGCTTTGTGACCTCAGGCGAGTCCCGAGTATTCTATTAATTCAGCTAATACAAGAAGTTTCTGGCAAATAATAGGCACTAAAAAAAGTCCATTCCTTTTGTCTTTTAGAAATAGTTTAATCTGTCAGTCAGGTGATCACAATGAATTTTATATGTATTTTATTTTTTATGATGAATGTTCCTTGTTAGTTTCTTACTAAACCTTGTTTGTCTCCCATTCTTCTCCTGTAAGTATAGTTCTACACGTCGGGTACACAGTAAATATTGACTGTTAATTTTCCTGTTTTCTTATCCTTAGCAGACTGGTATCTTTCATGTCTCTTAATATGTATGCTATAATAGTATTTTATTTGGAAGACATTGAGTCACTTCTGGCCCTCCATTTCTCCTTTCTTCTTCTCACCAAAGATGTACTATCTTAGACAACTGAGTACTGACTTTTACTCTTGTTGGATCATTATCATAGATGGAATATTTCTTAAAGTGGTATTGTAATAAACATAAAAAAGAGTAGGCAGTGAAGTAGAACAAAATGACCTTCAGTGTAAAGAGCCATTTGCTTTCTGTTTTTTATCAGTGGGAGAGAAGGTGGTATGGAAGAAAGAAAATAGACTTGGGAATCATATCTGAGTTCAAAATTTGGTCTAGCGAATTGTTAACATGTGTTGCCTTGGTTAGTTGACTTAATCTCACTGAGTCTGTTTCCTTATCTGTAAAATGTGCATAATGCATGGGAAGGGGCTGCCTAGCACACGCGAGTCACTCACTAAGCTTCTTGAGAATCTTAATCACTAATTTTAAACCACAAAATCAGAAGCTACTTGTTTATCTACACTTTCTACTTTAAAAAATGGTCTGCAAAAGTATATTTAACTAGTATCCTTTTATCAAGAGGTCGAGTTAAGCAAATAATAAAACATCATGACTTTATACATCAGTGTTACGATACTTACGTTTCTCATTGTCTTTTTCTTTTTACAAGTTGCATGATATCTCAGAATCAGAATTTCTAACTGAGGCTGAGATCATCTGTGATGTTGTATGCCTGGTATATGATGTCAGTAATCCCAAGTCCTTTGAATACTGTGCCAGGATCTTTAAGGTTTGTTTCTCTTATGATCTTTGACTAAATTTAACTTCATTTGGAGGATAGTGGCATTGTGACGTGGTGTTTCCTAACCAGGGGAATGTAGCAAAGTCATTATTGGAGCTTTTTAAAACTACATATGTCTGTACTCTACTCTAAAGGTTCTGATTTGGTTTTGAAGTAGCAGAGTCCCAGACATCTGTATTTAAAAAAAAAAAAAATTCCACATGTGATTCTGATGTGTATTCCTGGTGAAGAACCTCTGCATTAGTGGAAGGTGTTCTTGCCTGTTAGGAATGCACATGGGTTATATATTGCCAGTTACACCAGCAATAACAGCCAGAGCAAGGGGATAAACCAGTCACTTTGAGATTATTGACAAGATTCAATTGGAGTAAAAGGCTGTATGTACAGACATATTTATTCCAGCATTGTTTTAAATAGCAAAATACTGGAAATCATCTGTCTAACAATAGGAGAATAGTTTACTAAATTAAAATAATCCAGTGGAATATTAAGCAATCATTAAAAATAATAGTCTTGAATGATGAAGAACGTGGAAGATGAAGTATTACATTTTAAAATGATTATGTTCAGCATGACTGCAACTGTGTAAACATTTATAAATACATGTGCTCAAGGACTGGATGTTAGAGGTAATGTGAAAAAATGCAAGTAGTCTTCCTTGCGATAGAGGAATTTAGGTGGATTTCTTTTTATTTCAAAATTTGTATTACATCTTTTTAATCAAAAAATATATATGTTTTTTCAAATTGTAGTGAATCAGAAGAGTTGGTATAGATCTGTTATCATCATGAGGAAAATGGTCCTGATCATATTTATTATATACGACTGACCTGGGCCACTGCCAAGTTTGTCTCTTGCTTCACTTTCTCTCTTTGAAGTTAGCAATGCTTTGCCCATCCAGAAAGAATTTTTAGTTCACTTTTAATTAAATTTTTTTTTTTAGCTTGTCATCAGATTTTTATGTCATTTTTTTACTACACAGCAACACTTTATGGACAGTAGAATACCCTGCTTAATCGTAGCTGCAAAGTCAGACCTGCATGAAGTTAAACAAGAGTATAGTATTTCACCGGCTGATTTCTGCAGGAAACACAAAATGCCTCCACCACAAGCCTTCACTTGCAATAGTGCTGATGCACCCAGTAAGGATATCTTTGTTAAATTGACAACAATGGCCATGTACCCGTAAGTACTTGCTCTGTCTTCATTTTCATGTTGCATGGTTCATAATAACATTGCATGCCGTTCTTAGCCATGAGGGTGGGATCTTTGTCACGTAGAGGTTGTTCAGCAACAGAAAGAGAAGTAATGAGAAGGTACAAATCTGAGTAAATGTAACTTTGGTTTGGGTGTCATAATAAAATCATGTAAACAGTGCTTCTGACAATATTTGGGTAGGGTTGAACAGGCTGTAGTTATCTTTATAGGCTAGTACAGTAAAACACAGCCCTCCCTCCTAGCCAAAAAAAAGGTTCTTACTGCAATGAAATGGGGTGGGCATCATATTGCTTTTTGCTTACAAGGCATTTCCATATGAACAAAGAATCATTTTTGTATTTATCTGCTGATTAATTGACCTTGGGTATGTGAAGGAGTCTAAAATCTTTTATGAATTTATGTTTAAATTGTGTTTGAGTTTAGAATATATTTTTTAAGTGCTATAAAAACTGATTGTAATTAAAATTTCCACTATATAAATGTTTTACATTAAGTGTTTTGAGCCCCACATTTCATGTACATTTATTATATATCTATACATGCATATGCACAAGCACATAACTGTGGTCATCTTTGTAGTTTACTAACTGCCTTAAAATTGCATGTTTCTTAATAGCATTCTCCTGAAGTAGTGTGTTTGTGTAAATTATGTTTTGTAACAAGATAGTTTCTCAGGCAGTGCGTTTCTCAGGATTTTATAGCTTAAATTCTATTCATTATTACATCGGTCTCTAAATTATTTTTCTTCTTAGGAAAATTACAATATAAAATAGAGTAATAATCAAACATTGCTATAAACCAAGACTGAGGTTTTTTCAGAAAGGTATTAATTTGTACAGATTTTTAAAATCAGAGTTAACTTTACTGCTATTCCATTAACTAATACTTTTTTTTTTTAATGCAGCAAACCCTTGAAATTCTGTTTGTATAATAATAATTGGAAGACAAGTCATTCCTATTACTATAAGATAAGCAAAACCTTATTTATGCTTTACTGTTGCTTTAAAACTCTCGTGTATGTTATCTGCAGAGAGGATCATTACAGAGACAGACTCTCCCGAGACATGAGCAACACTGATAGAATAGAGAATTTGAGAAAAATCTGGGTCTTTCTAAAAACTGCTTTGTAAGTTATTTTCTCTTTATGGCTTCTATGGGATTTTTGTTGACATTTTCTTATAGGATTACCAAGTCTCCTCTCTTGACGTAATTAACATTCACATAATTATCCAGAAACGCACTGCTTGGTCAGGCTTACTGCCTAACTGTATATTATGGTGTCTTTTTTACTACGTAAATGTAGTATTTTTACCTTGTAAATAACTGTGTTCGTATGTAGATCTGCAGCTTTAAAATATTCTCCTGTAATTCTTGTTTGTGTGTGTGTGTGTGTGTGTGTGTGTGTGTATGATAAATGTACATACATGGACACTTGTTTATATGGTTAATCCCAAACTACTTCTCATGAAGCATCTCCCTGTTGCTAAGCATACTTTGATCCCTCCTTTTTGGTGGGTGGAGCCTTGTGTATGTTGAAGAGTCAGATTCAATTTATAACATAACAGATGGATTCCAGTATGACAGCTGGCAGTGACTTAATAGCAGTGTTATACTCATCATTGTAAGTCCAGTTTTAAAAAGGAATGTCTTGAGCCTGTCAAAGCTTAAAAAAAAAAAAAGAAAAAAATCTTGTTTTTCTTCATGTTGGGAATTAGGCATTATTGGGATGCTGCTAATCTCCACAACCATGCCACTGTGTGCTGTGGTCTCATCAGATCTAACAAACTAAGCCAAGTCAGAATGGGCCAGTCCTTTGACTGAGAAGCCTCTAAAAATGTTCAGATGTTACAGGAAGTGATGGCATTGATTCATCAGGTGGCGCTTTTCTGAATGGGTTCTGTGCCAGTACCTCGTCATGGGTGGTGTGATGGCCTTGTATGTCTGAGTGGCTCTGACAACTGAATAGTCATTGAAGACCCCTACTTTGGTTGTTAGGGCCAAGGTGAAATTGGTTACCCTATATGCCTGCACCAACTCGTGCAACTCCGCTCAACCAGAAAGGAGTCAGAAAGCCTCCCTAAATTTCATACCTAATTTCAATTGGATCCATTGTTGATTTTTACATCCTTACTCAGAGTTTCACATTATCGTACTGAGCTGCTGTGTTTTGATAGCAGATGAAATTAACCCCGTATTTCATTCAAGTCGAAATTGATGAAGCACTTTGCTTTCTCTTGGGAGCCAGGGTGCTTGATGAATTAAAGACGATGTTGTTCATATCTCCTCAGGGTTGAATATCATCTTTTGACTGTTGTGTATTTGTCACTCTTCTCCTTCCTGGTTTTCAGACATGTGTGTATGCTGAGGGAGGAGGAGGATGAGGAGGGAGTGGTATTTAAATGTTAGCAAACTTTGTCTTTTTGGTGGGGTGCTGTGGCTTACTCAGTTTTTTCAAATTGATTTAGATGAGGGTGCCATCTATTGCTGTGCATGTTTATTCCACCAAAACTCTTATAATAATAAATCCTTCCCCCACTCCAAAAAAAAGTGTTAGCTGATTTTCTTTAGGGAGGGAGGAGGGAGCTATTACTGTTTATTACATTTTTGATAAATAGGGAATTATGCACAGCTTTAGCTTGCCCCACAGTATCCTTTTCCCTTTTACGAAAAGTGTTGCTTGTGCCTAAATCTTTTTTTTTAAGTTGGCACATCCTAACTTGCGCCATATTTGTAAGTAAGAACTCAACGCCTGTCCTTCTGTGTGTTTTCGCAGCCATGCCCGGTTACGCTGTATGTGCACCTGCAACAGGTGCACATTTTGCATCTGTCAGAACTTCCTCAACTCAGACTTGCTGCAATCTATAAAGAACAAAATCTTCACTGCAGTTCTTAACAGGTTCTTAACTTTATTTACTGGGTACCAGGCATTCTATTAGAATTCAAAAGAAAAAAGTGGATAACTGTTGATTACACAGATACTCACTACAAAGATGCCAAGCTGGCTGATTCCCAACTAAGTTCCACCAAAATTCTCCCTGTGATGGCAATGTTTAGTTTTGGAATCATCCTTAGTAGTGTTTTTAAATTAATAGGTATGTTTAGGGGGCTGTAAATAAGATTTTGAATATTTTTTCATTAAGGAAGTTAAAGTACTTTTCATATTAGAAGAAAAATATATGTACAGAGATTAAAGTTTTTAGCTGTGAGTTGTAGAAATGGATTAGGACATTTGTGCGAGGAAAACACACCCTGATCCCAAATAAAATATATTGTTATATTTTACCCAGCTTACATTCACATAATATATCTTACTAAAACCATACTAATGTTTTAGTATGTTTACTAATATGTTTACTAGTATTTTGGGTTTGAAAAAGATTCTCTGTTCTTGAAACCATTTGTAATCATTATCTAATTTTACATTTAAGTACCTGAAGTGTTTGTTTGAAAGAACATGGTTTCTGGAAATGAGGATAATAACTGATTTTAAGGACTCAAAGGAATGTGGAAAAGATGTGTAGTAACAACTATGCCGATTTTTGAAGTCTTTATAATTAAGCCCAAAACATGAAGTATGCCTATAAATTGAGTGTTTTAAAAAGAAAGAAAAACAAAAATATAGTATGTATATATTCCCTTAAAGTAATGAACTTGGAAGGTTATATTCTTCTAGTTATGCTACCTTTGTTCAAATCAGTTTTAATTTTTTTGAGCATTTAAGAGCCTATGTAATATAAATTTGTATCTGACATCAAATTTTTATGTGTCTAAGGATGAATTAGGTTTTTTAAATCATTCAGATGTCATTGGAAGCTGGACTTAAGATGGAAGATCAAGCTAAATAATAGATTTGGGTTAGAAATGGGTTATTTTGGTTCACCACTGGACACTCACTGACTAGCTAAGCACCGACTGTACCAAGTAAATAGGATAGTTTGTGTCCACCAACAGTGTATATGCATGTTTATGAAATAGACTATATCTTACGTCAGTCAAAAGCTGACTTTGAAGCATTCTAAAAGGGTTTCAGAGCTGTTTTGAGCATAGCAGTTCTGTGGAGTAAGAATGCAGCTGTTTCAGGTGACTGCTTTGAAGGGATCACACACATTTGGTGGTAAAGTTCTGGTGTCTTTTGAGTGGAATCCTGTAAAGTAATAACCCCAGACGTTTCTCTCATAATGACTGACTGAGCAAATGCAAGGCTAGTTCAAACCAAACAATATTCAGGGGCTCTGGTGTTGGGAATCTTAGAGTTGGAACAGATTCTGCAATTCAGCTAGCCTAACGTTCCAGTAGAATGTCTTCTGCATCCTTCCTGAGAGAGTGCTGTTTATCTGCTGATAACTTTCTTCATTAGAGAAGGTTTTTACTTTTGCTTTTTTTTAACTAAAATATTTTCCCTATAACTTTCTCTCCTCTAGTTTTAGTTCTGCCCTTTAGAACAACATACGACCATTCTACTCCCTCTTCAGCATAGCAATCCTTCAGACATTTGAAGACGACCATCCTGTCTCCCCTAATTTCTCTTCTCCAGGTAGAACATACCCATTTCTTTCAGCCTTTTCTTAAATTAGATGGTTTAATGACCTCATCATGCCTGGTTGTCCTCATCTAAATCCCCCTTAGATTTTCAGAGTACCTCTTAAAAAGTGCCACTGAGAATGGAGAACAATGCTCCAGTTGTGGTCTGACTAGTCCAGAACACAGTGGACGTCAGTCATGTCCCACAGTTGGGACAACAGCTAGCTACTGCATGAATCCACATCCCCCTGTTGACACGGTAATCCCGGGGTCAGCTGAAATCAAATTTTTTTGCACATGAAGTGCTGTTAAGCCAAGGTGTCCCTTCTCTAATCATGTATTTGACATTTTTAGTTGACTCTTGGAATCTAAATGCCGGATTACATATGTATCCCTATTAAATGTCATATTCTTCCTTTTGATCCATTTGTTCTGGCTCAGTCATTTCAAACATCATTTCTGTCATTTGTCCCATTATATAGCTCTCTCAGCATTGTGTTATTTGCAAATTTGATAGACATATCTTCTTTATCTTTCAAGTTACTGGTAAGAAATAATGTTGAATACTCAGACTGGAGAGAGAGAGAGGGTGTGTGCTAAAGTGAGCAAGCGCTGTAGCACTCCACTAGAGAACTCTTTCCCATTCTTGGTTCAAAATTCTTGGGGAGTTTTTCACTCAGTTAAAAATGCAGTATTATCCAGCCCACATTTTATTCTCTTAGCAGAGATTTGATGAAGGACTTTTCTGAAATCAGCATATAATTTCTACCACATTCCTCCGATCTACCAATGTAATATTTTTATCTAAATAGGAAGTGACATCTTTTTGGTGTCTTACTCTTGGTGAATCCACCTTGGATCCTAGTAACTGCTGCTCACAACCAATTATTTATCCCAGATGCTCTTGATTGCCCATATTTGCAGATTGATTCATTGTATCTTTGGTGATGACAATTTTATTCTTATGTCAGTTTAGTCAGCTTCCAGTTGAAATAGGTTGTATGTGCATCAGATGGATCTGCTTGCTCATAGTAAATTACTCTATACAGTGATCCTTGAAAATAAATCACTACATTGTCATGTCTATTTATATACTGGAAGTATTTTAATGGTAATATCAACACATGTCACTGACATAAAACGATCAAGAATGGAGAGAATGAAAAAGATGAAGCAGGAAACCAGTGGATCTTTTAAAGAACTTGCTGATCCCTACTAGTATTTAAATTATTTGACAGAAGTACAGTGGAGTTTTGGGGGTTCTTTACTGAAGTATCTCCCAGTTTACAAAAGGGTGTAGGTAAAGTAGGCAATGGTGGGGACCAAAAAGTCAGAGCCTACGGGGTCTGGCTGGATGATGTAAAAACGAATGAGTATAAGAAACAAGGATAATAAGGAAATAAGGCCAATTGTTGTGGAGGCCTAGTGTTGCCAGGTCTTCTGATTCTATAAGACACTACAAATCAGAATTTTTATGTGAAACTTCCTGATATTTAAATGACAATTAATTTTAAATATTTTTAATACGAATCAGAACAAACAAAGCATGTTTACAGGCTACCAGTTTGCCACCTTGGTCTTAGGGTATGGTCTAGAGTTGTGAACATGCAGGCAAAAAAAAAAAAAAAACCCCTGGGAATGAAGATGACTCTCTACCCCATGAAAAATTTGGGGTGAGAAAGGAACCACCTTTCCCTGTTATTTTTGGGGGGGCTTTCTTTTCTCAGGTTTCAGCAGCCTTTGGTGGTGGTCGGTTACTTGGTTTCCTGTGCTAGATGGGATGTTTCATAAACAGAGATTGATTAACTAATTGAGAAAAAGTCATTTAAGAATTTTTCACTGTACTTCAGTAGGGAGGATTCCCACCCAACACTAAATCTTAAGTCTTTGTTTTTAGAAATCATCACTGCCATGCCTAGTGTTTGATTTAGAACTGTAAAAGAACAGTTCTAAACTGTTCATCGTTTTTATTTAAGCAGAAGTTTCACTAAATGTCTGCAAAGACCAAATATTGGTATATATCTGCTGCTCTCAAATTAGCACATCATCTTAGTGAACTTGTAAAATCTTTGGTCACTGAAATAGAGATCACTTCCAGAGATAATACATGTGTGAGGCCATATTCTCCCTCTACTCTATCACCCTCCATCTCGATTTACTCATTCAGAATACTTGGATAGGAACTTGCTGTGAGCTGGGACAGAATATGAAGATGAAGATATAGTACCTGCTTTTAAGTACCTTTCTAAATACTACATCATTAAAAAAATTTTTTTTTAAACCTCTGGTTATATTTTCAGTGACCTTAGTTCCTCATGCTAGAAAGAAAAGTGCTGTATAACCTGATCATGATAGTGTTTAAGTATTAATTTATTTATACTTATGCAGTTTCAACAGATTCATTTCTGAAACAGTCTGTTTTTTTTTTTCCCTAGCTATCTTTCCCCAGAAAAGATTGTCTTTTTTCTTGAGCTTACTTATGGGTGCTACATATTTTAAGTAGAAACTAGTAATAAATTCTTTTTTCTTTCCAATTTAATTGAATGTATACTGACTTCAGCATGGGAGAGGAGCATTAAACTACACATATATAGATGTTTTCCTTCAGAATATAAATAACTATAATTATTTGACCTTATATTTAGAGAATGATTAGCATGTGGTCAGATGATTTTAGTCTTTCAGAATGCTTTCATTTCAAATAATATGAACCATGTTACTGGGGGAAAATGCCTTTTGAATATATTTTAATTTAAATACGTTGTTAAATGTACCCTGCCACATTCACAATATTTTTTTCTTTTTTCATCCGAAACTGATAAAATGGTTATGTGGGCATGAGCTTGGTTGTTGGTTTGAACCACCCAGGATTTTTATTCACCAAGTGTTGTCATTCCGACTTCAGGCACTCTTGCTTTGTGCAGGAACACGTCACTACACTTTAGTGTGTTGGGAACTTTTAATCTGTCCTTTCCTCTAGGTGTTCGTTTTCACTGGTTTGTCTGTGCCACTTAGTCATTTTTTAACTCCTTTTGATCCCTTTCCACCTCGGTTTCTGTGTAAAACCTCCTACTTCTCCTAACCTGTAATTTAATCAAAAATTGTTTATTTGACAGTTTATTATTTTGGTGTATTTTACTTCAGTGCTGCATATTTTGGTGTTAGGATTGCTTTCATCTCATTTTATTCTTTGCATTAGCCATATAAATTATTTGTTCATATTACTTCTTATGTTTGGTGGCATCATTTTACTTCAGCAGCTAAGTGCGTAGTTCACACTGAGTATTTACCAGAGGTATGATGGACAGTCATCATTCCCATTATATTTTCTTACCCTATTTTTTTAATGTAGTTTTAAAATTGAATGTACATGACATTTATTTTAAGCCATCTATTAAGGTATTTCATTTGCCCATATGAATGTTATTGCTTTAATAATCACCCAAGTTTTTCCTTTATGTAGTGTAAAATCATGTTACTTAATATAAAAGCCCTTTTTCAAAGAAAGAGTTTTACTGTCTTAGACCAAAATGAACTGCTTTTACATAGGATTGCCTTGTGATAGGTTTCTGAAAGTATAATGTTACAGAGATTCTGTTGGGAATCTAAGAAGAGTTTTTAGAGCTGTCAGTAAACTGTGTATCTAAGGAAGTCCAATGTTGTAGTTTCATATGAAACTTCTATGTTCCTCTGTAGGAAGGGCCTTACAAGGCTCTTCTTTGAAGTTGGATGCTTAATCATAAGTTTAAGATTACACAAGAATTTATGTTATAGATTCTCATTAAGTAAGCTGCTGCTGCTTGTAAGTTTTCAAATCTTTGCCATTTGGTTAGTGTATTAAAGGATGTGAAAAGGGGAGTTTGCCTAATTAATCTGATCTTTGGAAGTATTGGTGGTTAACATACAGATATTGGAGCAGTTCCTATGTAGCTGCCATCATCTATAAATTTGGATTCCTCTGATGCTTGGTGAGGCGTTTCTTGACCTTGGTGCATACCTATGTCCTTTTCGAAAGTATGTTCTATTGAGGCATGCGTTCTTTTCCAAAGTATGTTACTATTTAGGCATGCTCAGTTAACAGCTTGCTTATGATTTGTATTGTAACTCATCTTTGTTGGATGGTGTATTGTGATTTTTAACCTATTTTGAGAAATATTAAAATATTTCATGTCTACTAGCTCAATTAGGAGAATTATCATTATTAAATTAAAATTATTAGCAGTAGTGACATTATTAATAGAAATGGATATGGAAAATACTTTACCAGGCAGAAACAATCAGAAGAGTAAAAGGCAGGGAGGTCCGGAAGACTTAAAAAAAAAAAAGAATATTCAAAAACGGAAAACATAGCTTTGGTAACCTCAGTATAATTTTTAACTCGAGCTGTGTAATTGCGAATAGGAAAAAGCTGTCTATATATATGCTATTTATAAGCCCTAGTAACTTTAGGCACATATGCATTACAGTTATATAGACTGTTATAAAGTATTTTCCTATCTTAAAAATTCATACCTGAGACACATATATGGATAGAGTTGTGAAATTAGAAGACTATTCATATTAGTGCATTGTACACCTCTGAGTTGCGTTTGGAAAGGATAAAATGCTGAGAGAAGAATGAAAACTAGGACATTCAAATTCATTTATGCGAAGTTGTATGGGAGAACTGATAAAAAGTGTCTGGGAGTTTTGTATGTGGAACTACTCTTCCTTAAGTCTCTTAGCTTTCCTGCTTTTGAGTATGTTCTACTGAACTTCTCCTGCCCCTCACATGATAACCCGCTAGGACAAAGTTCATTGATACCTGGACCTTTCTGAATTCTTTCTCTTCCTCAAATTCTAATTTTTGCATATAGTTTTTATACCCCAGATATAAAGCCCTGGTACAGATTATCAAGAACAACTGGAGTATTAAAAATATCCTATGTGGGAATATCTGTCATGGATTTAATTCCATTATGCCCTTTAGAATTTGATATTTTATATTTCTGAATATTACGGTTGATAATTTTTAATTATTATTGGTTAAATACATTGAACCCTGTATCTGCTTTGTGTGACTGTTCACCCAAACAGCTCTCCATTTAACTCTTTATTGCCAGAATTTTGAAACATCTTCTTCTGTGTACATTATTAAGTAGCAGACTTAATGATGCCCAAGTCCAGACAGGTTGTTTGGCCCCCACATTGTGTGTTAAGGAGAACTTGCCATCTAAGATACATATGGGACCCTCAGTAGTTCTAAGCCAAAAAGCCAATATCCCAGCCATAGGAATTTTCCATCTAAGAACTTGAAAGCTCTGACAAGCTGCAGATGATTAATTAAGGTTCTGTTCTAGCACTTAGTCTTATTTTTTATGTTCTAAAAAGAAATGTTGCTGAACTAAATTATCTTATTTCATATAGAGTAGGAAAGTTTGGTGATTCTGGTATATCGCTACATAGAAAAAGAACCTTTACACACACACACATACACACACTTGACCTATTCATATCTGGGAAGTGTATCTTAAGGAAAATATCCTAAATACAGAGAAAAACTTTATGTAGGAAGATTTTCATCACTTTATTTACAGTCACCAATAAATGGAGATAGCCAACATAGGAGAATAGAGTATAACCAGCTATCGAAAATGATGTTTCCATAGTCTTACATTAGAATATAATGTAGAAAAATCCTTACATTATAGTAAGTGTAAAAAGGGGTATAAATTGTATAAATTATGGACATTGTGTTTGCAGCTATATAAAAAATACATAGAAAAAGTGTGAGAGGAAATGCATCAAATTTTAAGTGGTTGCCTTTGGGTGATAGGACTCATTTTTTTTTTCTTCCTACTTATATTTTTCATATATCCTATAATGAGCATATATTACCTTTATAATCATCAAAATGAAAGTAAAATTTATTTAAGAAAAAAAAAGTATGCAATAAGAATTTATTCTAAGGTGATATTTTTGTGTGAGTCATTTGAAAGATTTATGCTTTTCTGTTGTGGAGGAATTATTTTTGGTTGAGTTTAGAAATGAGCTAGGAAGCAGTTCTGTGAAACTGTTACTCTGCTTCTGCTTGAGACCTGAATGACAGACATGGATCAGTTCCTGATACTTACTTAGGGAATACTTTTAAGATCATACTATTCTCTATTCAGGTGTTAGCAGTGACAAGTGTGCTGTCAAAATTATAAATACTTTCTCTTTTAGTAGTGCCTGGTTAGGC
Organism: Trichechus manatus latirostris; assembly: GCF_000243295.1. Taxonomy (NCBI): domain Eukaryota; kingdom Metazoa; phylum Chordata; class Mammalia; order Sirenia; family Trichechidae; genus Trichechus; species Trichechus manatus. The sequence goes on from NW_004444074.1 coordinate 3,913,541, forward strand.
AACTTTTAAATGCACATGGTAAAGGCATAAATAGTTCTCTGAGTAGTTTTCCGTGTTTAAAAGTGCTTTAAACATTGCTAGAGCCATTGAAATATACTTTATGAGTTACTACTTGCCTTAACTTTTAAACTAGCTGTATCTTGAGCTTGTCTCTGTGTTTCCCATATATAAATATGTGCCTCTATTTTGCCTTAATGAAGGCTATACTGTAGCTTGGGAAAAATAGTAATTACTGTCTTGAAATATAAAAGAAAACTAAGCAATAAAATCAGTCAGAATACATTATTTGATGAATGGTAATACTTTCTTAAAACCCAAGAAAGGGAACTATATGAAACAGATATTCGTATTTGAAGAAGTGAGAAGTTATTTGATGATGATTTTATGTGGTTATAGCTAGCTTAAATCGAAATCCCATTCTCCCCTAAATTAAAAAATAAATCGAAATCCCATTCTCCCCTAAATTAAAAAATAAATCGAAATCCCATTCTCCCCTAAATTAAAAAATAAACATAAAAATTAAAAAACAAAAACCCTCCTTCAAGTAAAACCCTGTTGCCGTCAAGGCATATTCTGCCTCGTAGCGACCCTGTAGGACAGAGTAGAACTGCCCCATAGGGTTTCCAAGGTGCAGCTGGTGGATTCAAACTGCCAACCCTTTGGTTAGCAGCTGAGCACTTAACTGCTGCACCACCAGGGCTTCTCCATCAGTAAAGATGTGTGATAATCACAGGAAGACCAAAGCTGAAGCAAAAGCTATAATGCACACTCACTTTTAGCCTGTGTTCTCACGTTAAGTTCTGTACATCTCTAGTGATTTGGAGTTGTAAACTTTGAAGTTCTTGTAAATCCATGGCAGTCTATGAGTTTGGGATGTTGGACTCAATTTTTCATAGTCTCCCAAACTGTATGTTTGTAGTTTTTCGTTGTCCAAAATTACAAACATCTATAAACTTCATAACTAATACTTGTTAGACTCATTTTAAATGAATCCTTAGAGGGCCACCACATATTGTCAGGTACTGCTTATAGTGTTAGTTTTGAGGACTTCTCTTAGTGTTTTGGATATACCAAGAGCAACCTCGGGAATATGTAGAGAATGTATGTAAATTTTAGGTTTCCTCTTCCAGTATGTGAACGTTTTAAGAGTACAGAGTGAGGTTGTTGTTTTTTGTTTGGCAATTCTGCTATAGAATACGTTTATTCTAAATATAGAAAGCATGAGATGCATCACACAGGGTGGCAACTCAATTTATATATGGGATGTTTAACTGAGAGGTTTTATTTTGAGTCCCCTTCTTTTGTGAGCTCTGCCGTGAACTGCAAACTGTGTGCATGTGTATAAAAGGTTAAGAGCCCGGGTAGCTGAGTGGGGTGCCATGCTGTTAGCAGACGACGAAGGCAGTATTACTCACCAGGTGCACGCCGTCAGCTCTGTAGAAGATTCCATCTTCATGGAGTCATCTCATGGTCCACTTTTTCTTGAAGCCAGGTAACATTTCCCACAACCAGTGGGTTGACCTTGTTGGAATTTTTCCAGCCGGAAAAACTAAGTATTCTCTTCCCTTTTCTTTTTTTTTTTTTAAATAAAACACTGCCTCTTGGAAAAACTAACTTGCAAGATGGAATGAACCTGTGTTATTACTTTGCTTTGTAAAAAAAATAATTATGTGAGGAGAGATTGGAGTGCCGTATGTTGCTTTGCCATGGTAATGAGCATGGAGCAATGTGGCTTGTATTGTAGGCTTGTTTCAAAGGATGTACAGATTGCATTTTGTGATAACTAATCCGATTGTTCACTCTGTGACTATTACTGAGGCAAAGTAGTTTCATAGAATTTGTATTCTTGGCTCTTAACCCTTTTGTATATGTCAGTGTCTTGGTCTTTTAATGACATCTGACTTGCTTCAAATCTGTTTGTTTAATTTAGTTATAAAATAAACCAGGCAGTATCTCTAAGCTCTTAATTCTGCAAGTTTTCTACATCACCTCGATTGTTTTCACTTAACTAAAACTTCAGTGACACTTGAATAAAGTGATCCAACCTTTGCTTTAAACCTTTATCCTCTTCATGGTAAGCTGTCATACTTGAGACTCTTGAGGGTGCTTAGCAGTGTTATTAACTGAGCATGCTCACAAACTCAGTTTGTGGTAAAGGCTGTCCCCGTTCTTGTCATGCATATGTCTTCTTTTATGTCATTTACCTTCCAGTCCACCATGTTACATTATGTCCTTTAGTTGTCACCATTGCTACTGCCTGTCTGACTAACACCAGGGTTTGGATTTTTGGTTTTTTTTTCATTTGTTTGTTTTTTAATTAATGATAACCAAATTAATATAAACTGATTTACAGCTTCCCCTCCTTCTTTGGGATTGTTTTTGTGTGTGTTTTGGTAAATTTTTATGGGGCTCAGTGTTTCCAAAGTTGACTTTAATCATTGCTCTTAGAAAAGTATTGTCACTTGTCGCTTAACTGCTTACAAGACAGTTTTGCGGTTTGTGGGGACAGGAGGTTGCACACAATTGAAGTTCTATGAAACTGACTCTCAAAATTGTGAGAACTCAGTCTTAACCTCTCATTTTGAAGGACTGTGGTGGTATTAAAAAGTGATAGGTTGACTTGTCTAACTTCTGCATTTTCAATGTGAAGAAAATGTATAAAAATTTAAATGTTGTCTACACCAAAATAGTAGCTAATTGCAAAGACATTTGTCTTTATTATTTCTTAGTGTCTACATTGTCTTTTTCATAAAATAATGATGAAACAATATATAAATATATAGGTGGCTATATGGATAAATGTTTTTGGTAAGCATTAACTGTATGCAATTAGCCTGACAAGTGTGCTAATACTTCCCTAAAAGTAGACAGTTACATACTGGTATAAGGTTTTCACACTAATCTTGTTTTAAACATTAATTATATTTTCTGACTACAGGCACGTGACACAAGCTGACCTCAAGAGCTCCACGTTTTGGCTTCGAGCAAGTTTTGGTGCTACTGTTTTTGCAGTTTTGGGCTTTGCGATGTACAAAGCATTATTGAAACAGCGATGATTAAAAAAAAAAATACTGGCCCTACCAAAAACAGATACTTTTATGTACATTCTGAATGCTTTAAATTCTGCTAGAAATATTGAGATATTTATACATGCAGAGTTACTTTATTAATATTTGTAATTCATGCATAAGAATATTTTAATGTTAGTTATAACTGCAGTATTGGCTAGTGTATGGAAAGAAAACAGCTTAACAGCCAAACTAAAATGGCTAAATTTGAGGCCAAAAGGGAATATTTTGTAAATAATGTATATATTCAGGCAAGATATAGTCTCCCAAACTGAGTTCTAGAAATGATATTTCTAGACATTTCTACGTATCGTTAGTGTTCAGCTGGCTCACTCTCCTAGGTTTAAGTCAGCCACAGATTGTATTTACTCATGGATCGCTTATTTATTTCCCATTTACTCAGAATGATCCTTTGGGTTCTATAAGTACACGAGGCACAGTTTGCCATTTTCTCTCCGTTTTTTTAAAAACAAACGAGTCAGTATCAGCTTACCAACACAACTTTCAGTTCAGGGAAAAAGGTCCACTTATGGTAGGCCAGCCTTGAAGCCATCGCGCAGTCTAGCAAATTGCGTAGCTGAGTGTGAGGCTCTCCTTAAGGAAGGGGTAACCCAAAGGTGATTAGCAGAGCCGTTATCTATGTGATTATGTTGCTTCCTTTGTCAGTATGTTGAATTTTATAGCCCTTTCAATCAGTTGAGAAAAACAATTTGTATACTGTCAGTGTTTTTAGTTTAAATAAACAGTCACCATTACTACAGTTGAATTTCCTCCCACCGTGTGAATCATGCTATAATGGCTGTGTCTGTTATAGTATATTGCACTAGCTGCATGTGTCATGAAGTGTCCTCTGTCTGGCTAGGATAACCTAGAGGCAGCCCTTTTTTAAATGATAAAATAAATCTAATAAATATAAACTCTCATGATAAACCTATTTTTTCCATCATCAACCTTTTCAACTATTTAAATAAATAACTGCTGTGTACTGTGATCTTGAGTTTTTTTTGTCTTACAAAGTAAGTATTTCTATGTAGATGTGAGTCACATCCTCTGGTTTCTATCTTGAAAAGTGTTTTTTTTTAATACAAAAAGATAATACTGATTAAGAAAGAAGAGAAATATGATTTGTATGTGAGAGGAAATTTATTTTAAAAGTAGTGGGAAGTCTGTTCTTTAAAAAGGCCGATTGTTTTCCCCTGCACATACTGAACTAGTGTAGTTTCTACTGCGGTTTACGTGTTTATTCGCACCTTTAACGTGGATTTTCCCCTTTGCTGTTCTGAGGGTCATTTCCTCACAAGAGCACACTTCCTGCACAACTAGTAATGGTGTGACTTACTAGGTATAAGCTTGTAAAATAATAAGTGCCACAGTTAACTTTCATACTTCCTCGCTCCGTTCTCCCCATTTTCATTCCAAATTTGAGGAAAAGGAAATTAAACAAAAATCTGGTGACTCCTGATTTTTGTTATTTTCTACGAGTTTCCCATTTATCACATAAACTTCTCAGTTACATAGCTGTCAATGACAGTTAATCTTTCCATCCAAATTCTTCCCTTTGTAGACTGGAATATCATTTTAAATGAATATGCCTTATGGATTGTTGTGTTTGTGAGAAGCAGAGGAAAGAAGGTAGTTTGCCAAGAAGTGAAAAGTGGTGTGTTTATATATTTAGATTTTCTCTCTTAATCGTTGGATTTGAACATAAGTGTCTGATTCAGGAGAAGACAGACCAGGCTGCCCTGCCTCTCACCTGCCTTTGGCACGTGGCCGCCTTCCTGGCACTGTCAGACTAGGAGGGGCAGATTAGCAGAGGGTGTGTGCCCTGGTTTCTCCTCTGTAACCTGCAGACACGTGCAGATATTTTCTTTACTACACATCCACTTTAGGACTAGTTAATGTGAGAAAATAGGTAAATAAATACACTAATAGGCTTCGTCTGGCTTTTACAATTTGCTCAGGAGATGCAAACTGTAAGAGTACTAAGAAAAAATGAGGAGCTTGGACACTGAAAGGACATCTTTCACTTCACACCAATTACATTATCTTTTAAATGGGCGATCCTGAGGCTGCTTGCTGCAGTGTTGTAATGAATAGTAAGGCAGTCATGTGAAGAGAAAGCATTGTGAAGATTTGTAGTCCTATGGCATAAGGTAATAACTTGGCTTTGCTTAGCACATCTTTCCATTCAGATGGATTTCTCTTTCACATTTGACCAAACAATGAGTAATTTCCCACATTGTCAGTGCTTACAAGCACTACAGTAGGTATGGGTTCTGATGTTAGGAGTTTGGGGAGCACATAACCATTCTGAGGTGACCTGTGAAAGAACAGGCAGGAGGATACCTATTTGTGTGTATCTGCACATCACCTGTCAGGACAAGGCACCAAAGAGGAAGAATACTGGTGAGCCAGGCCTGAACAAAAGGAGAGCTTTCCTGACCTGAGGAAGGCAGCTGAGTAATGACTAGCAGGGGAAAAACAGAGGTAAGTGCTCAAGCTCTGTGGTAGAGCATAAATCTTTCCTAAACAAGCCGTCACAGTGCAACTGGTGTTAGCTTTGATACCCCTTTTGTCTGAATTGTACTAACATAAGTCAGTATAAAGGTGTCTTTAAAATATACCGTAAAATCTGCAAAAGCCAGAACCCGTGTAAGGCAGAAACCTGCCAGAGAAGGAAAACTCAGATATTTTCCACTAATAGAGAGTGATAGAAAAGTGGTAAGCCTGTCAAAGACCCGGAAAAACAAGGGAGTCCTGTCAAGTTCTGGCTCTCACAGGTTTCACTGTATGTACAGATCTTAAAAATAAGTATGTGACCTAGTTCTCATCAACACATTCACTTATATGGCATCAAGCTTTAGCTTTTAATGGTCCATATGTTTTTAGGAAGCTGATCTGGGACCAGATACTTTTGAGAAACACAAATCAAGGTTCTGCGTTTCTTTAATGTTTATGGTATGAAAATGCTTAACACAGGTAGCCTTAGATCTTTCCAAATGTCTTGATTCACAGCCCCAGTGACCCACTTGTTAAAACACCAAAGGTTCCTAGTAATTCTGGACTGTTTATCAAAAGTCACCGTGGGTGAGAGCAAACATCTGTTCACCTGTTTGACCTTCGTCTCTGGCCTGTTAGCATCACAGTTGTGTACCAGACTTCTCTAGCACAGTCTTGATTTCAAAAACTACATCCCTTTGCTTCCATGATACGCTCAGACTTATCACACCACTTGTCCCAGTTATGTTTGGTTCAGAAAATATGGACATCTTACTAAAGGAGAGGTTTGACATCGGGAAACACTTCCTAATGTCAGAGTGCAATCCTAGTTGCCAGCTGTATTTTCCAGCAGTAGTATTTTGTTCTGCAGATTTTGTCTTTTCCTTTAGCATAGACAGTGGCAGAAGTCTGGCAGTGGAATTGAGAGATTGTCATTCTTTCTGGCTTTGTCGCCCACAAACACACAAGGAGGCATTGCCAATATTATTTTCTCACATTGAAAAATCCAAATTCCACAAGAACAATACTTTTTAGCATTTTTCTATTCAAAGTTTATGTATAAACCTTTTATAATCAACCGTTGGAAGTGTTGGTTAGAATGATACAGGTATATATGCTGTAGCATAACTCGTGGGTCAGCAAACTTTCTGTAAAGCAGCAGATACACACAAACTCTGGTAGTGTGAACTCAGCCATAGACAATATGTAAACAAATGACATGGCTATATTCCGTGGAAGCTTTATTTACAGACACTGAAATTTCATATAGTTTTTACATGTCACAAAATATTCTTGTTTTTGTGAAGAGAGTGCTGCTTTTAGCTCAAGTAGATACATGAGACTAAGTGGGCAGCTCTTGTCCAGAGGTGAGATAAGAAGGCAAAAGGACAGGAGCTGGTTGAATGAACACGGGAAATCTAGGGTGGAAAGGAGGAGTGTGCTGTCATAGGGAGAGCAGCTAGGGTCACGTAACAATGTATAAATTTTTGTATGAGAAAGTAACTTGAACTGTAAATTTTCACTTAAAGCACAATAAAAAAATAATAGCCTTAAAAAAATTCTTGTTTTTTTTTTAACCACTTAAAAATTTAAAAGTTCTTAGCTTTCAGGTTGTACAAAAACAGGCAGTGGGCCAGATTTGGCCGACCTCCGTATAACTGATGAAAGTAGAGTAATAAATGCACAGCAGCATTTACTAGTGGTTAAAAAAAAATTACTTGTTGATTTTGGAATTCGGAAGAGTCAAACTAAGAAGAACTTAAAAATACTGTAGTAGTTTTTCTACTTGTATGGAAGCTAAGATCTGATACGTAGGAGTGCTTGATGTTTCTCACTTTCACTGACTTTGTTCATCAAAGGGAGTGTGGTACTCTGCTCCAGCTGGGGCTCACCTCTGAGGGCAGTGTGACGCTCAGAAGGTGAAGGAAGCATCAGTTCCACCGCCTTTGAGCGCTCACAGCCCTTCCTTTGGTACTTACCCATCTGTTTTCATTTTGTCCAGTTGTGTAACTGGCACATCTGGAAGGTAAAAGAATGCCACGAGACTGTTTAGTTCGAGCTGTGGTTATCTGGGGAACTTACCACCATAAGCTCGTCGCTTTGTGAATACGCTTCTTATTTCTTTAGATTTCAGAATCCAAATTCCGGGGCTTAAATAAACCTTAAAGATCATCTGTCCAGCTCCGTATTTTTACACCATAAACTGAGACATGACAAGTGGGAGTAACTTATCCAAAGCCCTATTGTTAGTCTCTTCCGGAGCTAGGGCTGGGACCCAGGTATCCTGATCCCCAGTACAGCATTCCTTGCACTGTAGGACACAGCCTTTAACAACCTCAGTTTATTTTCTAAGATTAATAGATTTGTAACATAATCAGTTTAAAAATGCAGGCCTCAAAAAAAAAAAAAAAGGCCACTAAAGAGCTTTGACATTTCTATTATTAAAAAGGGTTAAAGTTAGCAATGCAGATTTTCTGGAAACCTTTCAGTTCCTTTGAGGCATTTTGCCTTCATTTCTGGTGGCTGTCACCAGATAGTTGATGGTGTCTATTTAGGGGAGTGCAGGCATGGTGGTTAGGTTTATTTCTGGTACAGATAGATAATTGAGGGAAGTAGGGATGTAACTCCTTTCACAAACACTGTTTAAGGTTTTTATTTAATCTTTTTTTTTTTTTTTTTTACCATTTTAAAGTATACAATTCACTGGGGTTTTTTTGTTGTTGTTGTTTATAGGGTTTTTTTATTGTTCTTAAATTGTTAATTTAGAAAAAATACTGCTTCCCTTTTTATTTATGAATGGAAAAGTACCTTGGAACAGGGGCTTTAAATAAGGGAGAAAATTCCTAGAACAAGAGTTTTGTCACTAACGTAACTTTTTTTCTATACTTCTCTGATCAGCTGCCTCTGGGATTCCTAGAACTGCTAGCCTCTTCTGTCCCAGCCACTTCCACACATTGTGAGAGCACAGATGTGTGTGTCTTCACACTTAATCTTTTTACTGACTCCCTCTGGATGTCTTATTTTTCCCCAGATTCTCAATGTGTAGTCATATCACCTGGGAACTTGCAAAGAATACAGTTTTCAGGCCCCATCCCCACCCAGACCTACTGAATCAGAAACTTGGAGGGTGAGGCCCAGCAAAATCTACGTTAACAAACCCACCTCCCACCCCCTCCGAGTGATCAGGATGCGTACTAGAACCCGTGCGCTAGACACTGAGGAAGTCAAAGTAGTTCCATACAGTCTTTGCCCTCAAAGGGGTTACAATCTATTTGGGTAACAGATGTAAATTTACTAACAACAGTAGTTAAAGTTTTTTAAAGGCAATAATTAAATTATGCATATGCATAACTTTGATAAAGTTAGGATAAAATCCGAATCTTAAGATGGTTTACAAGGGCCTGCAGACCTGGCCCCAAACCTTCTTTGCAGCCAAATCTGCGCTCTCCCCATTGACTATGCCCTAGCCATAGAGAATGTCTTTCAGTTCTAAGAATGCTGCTTGCTAATTCCCTGTTGAGGCCTTTGCAGATGCTGGTCTAGCACACTTGTTTTTCCAGCTACTCATCCTTTAGATCTCAGGAGCATCAAGGCCTGGCTGCCAGCGTCTGGGAGCTGAGCAGGGAAAGAGGACGACGAGTCTTGGAGTTTATAGTTTGCATCTGTCCACCTCATCCCTGTATTCACACTACGGCACCCCATCCTCAACCCGTGCTTTGTCCAGTTGTTGTGTGCTGTTGAGTCGATTCTGACTCATAACAACCCTATATGACAGTAGAATAGTAGAATTGCCCCCCTAGGGTTTTCTAGGCTGTAATCTTTATGAGAAGATCGCCAGGTCTTCTCTCCCATGGAGTGGCTGGTGGGTTCTAACCACAGCCCTTTCAGTTCGCAGCCAAGTGCTTAACCATTGTGCCACCAAAGGCCCCTTGCTTTGTCCAGAGACCGTCTGTTTTACTCACTGCAGAGATTCCATTAAAGGGTTTTAAGCAGGGAAGTGATACACTAGGTTGTTAGGTGCCATCAAGTCAATTCTGACTCAACAGCGACCCTAGGTACAACAGTAAAACACTGTCCTGTACCATTCTCACAATTGTTGTTATGCTCGTACTAGGTAGGTCTCTGCAAATTGCCCTTTCCCCTGTCCCTGAGGGAGGGGAAGCGGATTCGGTCTCCACTGCCCAGCCACAGCCTTAATGGCGGTGAACTGAGCCCCCGTCCTTGCCCTTGCCTGCCAAGTGCCTGTCTACTTTTAAAGTACTCAACGGGATGTCTATCAATCTGTTCATGTCTAACTTAATTTTCTTGATTTATGCAACTGCTTCCTGAGAAGCAACTTTTCTTATCACTGCAGCCCTTGTGGAAATACTGACTAGTATCTCTAGAAGGTAAATGATCTCTCCGTGATATTGGGAATTCACTAGATTGCAGGTGTGGGCAGGGGCGGTGATGGTAGAAAAGTACGGACTTAAGAATTAAGATTGGAATTTGAAGCCCAATTTTGCCATATTCCTTGTGCAAATTGCTTGACCTTTCTGGGTCTGTTTCCCTGTCTATAAAATGAAGATCAGCACTGTTGTGCACACGCACTGAGATGTGGAGGTAGCTACCTGCTGTGTGTTATTTCACCTCCTTCCCCAGGAGAACAGGAGATCTGCTTCCCCGTAGTGAGCACCAGAGGGTGACAAGCCCCTGCCTTTCTGCCCGCACCTGAGCAGAGCTAAACCACTGCACTGGGGAGAGCTGGAGAGCCCTGGCTGACAGCCAATTTTTTTGTTTTTTTTTTTAAATGAATCTGAGAAATGTCTTGATTAAGCTGTCTGAGTAGTAGAGCCAACAAAATGTCCCTTAGCTCTTTCATGTTGGCAGGCAGCACCAACAGCTAAGTTTCCTGTCTCACTGGCTATTTTCTGAGTCACTTGCTGGTCGCTTGACCTCTGCTTGACCTCCAACATGTTGGAGTGCCCAGTGTTAGAGTACCTCAAGGTTCAGTCGTGGGTTTCCTTTTCTCTATCTAGACTCTGTCTCTAGATGATCTCGTTCAGCACATTGCTTTGATTCTTTTCCATTTTTTATTTTGAAATAATTTTAAACTTTTAAAAAGTTGCAAATAAGATTTGGCTATTATGGGCATTTCATAAATGGAATCATACAATATGTGGTCTTTTGTAACTGGCTTCTTTCATTTAGCATAATGTTTTCGAGGTTCATCTGTATTGTAATATATATCAGCACTTCATTCCCTTTTATGGCTGAATAGTATTCCATTGAATGGATATAAGGAGCCCTGGTGGTGCAGTGGTTACAGTGCTCAGCTGCTAACCAAAAGGTCAGTGGTTGGAATCCACCAGCTGCTCTGCGGGAGAAAGATGTGGCAATCTGCGTCCATAAAGATTTACAGCCTAGGAATCTCTATAGGGCAGTTCTGCTCTGTCCTATAGGGTTGCTATGAGTTAAAATTGACTTGATGGCTTGATGGCAGTGGGTTTGGTTTGGGTTTTTTTTTTTTTTTTGGTTTGGATATACCACATTTTGTTTATCCAAATGATGGACATTAGGGTTGTTTCCACTTTTTGGTTATTATGAATAATGCAGCTACAAACTTTGTGTACAAGTTTTTGTGTGGATGTATGTTTTCATTACTCTTGGTTGTATACCTAGGAGTAGAATTGCTGGGTCATATGGTAGTTCTGTTTAACTTTCTGAGGAACTGCCAGAATGCTTCCCAAAGCAGCCGCACCACTTTGTGTTCCCACTAGCAATTATGAGAGTTCCAATTTCTCCACATACTCGCCACCATTTGTTATTATCTGACTGTTTTATTGTAGCCATCCTAGTGGGTATGAAGTGGGATCTCATTGTGAGTTTGACTGTGGCTGATTGTTGCCTGAAGGGTTATCACTGTGGTATTTGCCAAATTTTCTACTTCTCTCATTCCTTCTACATTTATTAATTGGAATTCTACTATAAGGGAGAACAGGCCTCAGCCCTTCTTATTTTTCTTCTGCCTTTTTCCTTATTTATTCAATTATTTATTTATACCAGTATAGACTCATGGATATTTATTCTAGGAACCATAATCCTTTACTATTGTTATTTATTTTGTTGCTCAACTGTTGCTCATCTGTTGTCATCCCAGATTTGGCCATTGGGAGCTTCTTCAAGTTGGCTCATGTACCCTTTCAACATGTGCCCCATTCTTTTCTTTTTGATTGTGCTTTAGGTGAAACTTCAGTTTCTCATTCAAATTAATTTCTCATTCAACAATTTATACACAGATTGTTTTGTAACATTGGTTGCAATCCCCACAATGTGTCAACACTCCCCTTCCACACCCCAATTCCCCATTTCCATCCGTCCATTTTTCCTGTCCCTTCTCGCCTTCTCTTCATTGCTTTTGGGCAAGTGTTGCCCTTTGCCCGATTATTTTCTGAGTACTTCCTTACTTTCTGGCACCGCAGGATGTTTCAGGCAATTTGTGTACTTCCCAGGTATCATCATGTGCTTTCTCTGCCCTAGTCCTGTCATCAGCTATATTTCTCCAATGAACACTGGTTCCTTTTATTGGAGAATGGCATTTAGAAACTGAGATCTTGACACTAGGTATAGCTCATTGCTACTAGCAGCCCCTTGACTTTAAATACAATCTGCCATACATACAATCTGATCATAGGCTTGTGAATTGGGGTCTGAGCTTTTCTTCAAGTCACTTGGTCAACTAGGCTCCTTGGCCTGAGCTCAGTGCTGTCTCTCCTATGCCTGCTCTTGGTTTATCAGGAGGGATTCTGTGCTACCTGGTCATTCATTCATTCAGAAATACATATTTGGAGCCTCCTGTATACAAGGTGTTGTTCTGGGTGTCATGAAACAAAGATGAAACAGTTGTAGTGACGAAGATTTAAAAAGCTGCTAATACAGTAGGGATGTAATATACAAATAAATATCTACTAGAGAAAGAGAAATGATAAGAATTGTAAGAGGTAAAATCAAGTGCAGTGGCACAGATGCTCATAGTAACTCTGTTCACAATAGCCAAAAGGTAGAAACAACCCAAATGCCCATCAGCAGATGAACGGATAAGCAAAATGTGTATACCTACAATGGAATATTATTCGGTTATAAAAAGGAATGACATTCTGATACATGCTACAAAATGGATGAACCTTGAAACCATTATACTAAATGAAAGAAGTCAAACACAAAAGGCCATGTATTGTACAATTCCATTTATAGAAACCTTTAGGGAGAGAAAGCAGATTAGTGGTTGCCAGGGTCTGGGGGGAGGGGGAGATGGGGAGTGACTGCTTAATAAGGTCAGAGCTTCTGTTTGGAGTGATGATGAAGTTCTGGAACTAGATAGTGGTGACGTTGCCCAACATCGTGAATGCACTTAATACCACTGAACTGTACATTTAAAAATGATTCAAATAGTAAATTTTATTATGTGTATTTTGCCACAATTAAAAAAAAATCAAGTGCAATGGGAATTCAAGCAAAGGGGCAATTCTCCAGCTGGGAGTTCCCAGAAAGCTTTATGGAGGAGGTGGTGTTCACCTTGAACCTTAGACGGTTCATAGCTAAAAACCATTTAACTAGTTCAGATGCCTCCTACTCTTGGGGCTGAAGATCAGCAATCACCTCCGTGAAGGAATTTCCTCTGGCTTGATATGTAAAAATTTAGACACACTTCTATTTAAAAAAAAAAAAGTCCAAGTAGGGGCTGAATTTGAAAAGTATACTGTGGAGTAATGTGCTTGGCATAGAACAGGCGTTCATCTCAAGCAGCATGAAAGCTTTGCTCACCTGTTATGCATGAGTGACAGCTAAAACATGTGCCAGGTTATAACTCTTGCCTGTTATAACTCTGCTTGCCAGCTAGGTGCAGATAGCAGCTTACATTTCAATCAGGATTCTGCCACATAGGATTCACATTTCTGGTGTGAGAAATATTATTTACCAGAAAGGACCTTCCAAACCCAAATGAAGATGCCCTGCCCTCCTGGCAGTCAGAGACAGAATTGAGAGAAGTGTGTCACTTGCCAGAGAGGGCCTTCTTTACCTGGCCAGGACTATGGAGATCCCAAAGCCAAGGGACCTGGGAAGTCGGCCAAGGCAGCTTGCCTCTGGGTGTTTGCTGGCTGGTCTCGCTGATCCAGTGGAGCCGCCTATCTTTAGAGCTCCCTGCTGCTCTCTCTCCTGAGCTTATGTTTATGCCAGAACAGTGTTTCCAGCTGATTCTCTTTTGGTGGATCATACATTTTAGAACAGAAAACGTGGGGTTCTGGAGGGTGTGAGAGTCAGGGACAGCTGTATGTATTGCTTCACTTGGTGCTTGTTTAGAGAAGGAGGACAAAGAGTTTTCTGGTTGTTCACCCAACCAAATATGGTTTCTGGTCCTTTAGCTGCATTTTTATGAGGATTAGCCTCCAGCTGGAGGTAGTTACAAGGAACAGTTCAAGTGCTGCTTATATTGTATTTTAACAAAAGATGTTAAGAACAAAAAAAAAAGAAATCCCTTGGTTGTGATACTTCAGGCAAACCTAGGCCTGGGGGGTCTTGACAGATAAGGACTTAGGTGAGCAGCCAATCCATTGTCATTCTCTCTCACCTCATGTCACGTCAGCTCATGTGTGCAGGAGTGTTTGGTAGGATGGTATCCCTTCTTTCCTCTTTTTGTAGTATTTAAGGGGTGCTTATATTAAGGAGTCGACTTGATGGCAACAAGTTTAGTTTTGGTTTGGTATATTGAGAGGAGCCCTGGTGGCTCAGTAGTTAAGCACTCGGCTGCTAACCGAAAGGTCTGCAGATCAAACCCACCAGCTGCACCTCAGGAGAAAGATGTGTCAGTCTGCTCCTGTAAAGATTTACAGCCTTGGAAGCCCTATGGGGCAGTTCTACTCCGTGCTATAGGGTCACTATGAGTTGGAATCGACTCAACAGCAGGGGGTCTGGGGTTTTGGTTTATATTAAGGGGGCACCCAACCTCCATGGCTTGACTCACTTATCAGTATGAGTTCTTCAATTCCCAGCTAGCAGGTTGGGTTTCCATTTGTTTTGTTGGCTGGATGTCTGTATTAGGGTGCCCCTTCTAAAAAAAATAGAAACAATAAAAAGGTAACAAATCCTTCTAAGAGAGAGTATAGGGTTATGGCACACAAGGGTAAAGTGCCTGTCACAGAAGATAACATTATTCTCCCCATCAATGAATCCTCTGTCCTTTGACTTGTCAAGGTTCCAGAGAAACAGGAGCCCAGCTAGCAGTGACCTAGGGGAACCCTGACATGTGTATGAAGAGAGAGTAGTTTGGGGTGGAAGGGAAGGTAGTGATCCCTTCTTTGTTAAGAAATGGTTCATGAGTACTTGTAGAGGACATAAAAACAGGAAATTCTGGGGATAAAAGGTGAAAATGTCTGTGTGCCCAGCATGCTCCCTGCCTTCAAAGTGCAATCTGAGGCCCTGGGACGGAGAACTTGACCTTCTGCCAAGGCCAAGATGGAGAAATGTTTAGAAGTCTGTGAATTTGTCTAAGTCTCTGGTTTGCTTCCCCTACTCTGTACCCCACACACAAAGCCCAGAAGGAGAGACCAGCTTAGGCAATACTTCATCAATACTGAAGAATCATCTCCCATCCACCTTAGGATCACTCCAGGCCTGACCCTTGGAGAGAAACTGCTGACCTATGAACTCCCCTCCCCCCTTCCTTGAAAGCAGGCGAGGCAGAAGTTTGACTGAACTAATCAGTCCTCTCTTTGGGGCCTGTTCTTCCAGCCTTTCATTTTCCTTCCTTTGTTTCCTTTATTTCTAGAATTCTGAGAGCCTTTGCTGTACATTGTTTCTACCCATCATTATTAAGGGAGAGATATAGGAACATTCCCATGGTAACAGCTTCATCTCAAAATATCTGAATGCTATTAGCTGCCTTCTCACTCCAGGGAAAAGATGATATATTTTTTTGTCTACATCATTAGAGCACAGTTGACAGGTCCTCTCCACACTGCGGAGACAGGCCTGCCCAGATGAGGAGCAGAGACAGAAAAGGCCCAGAGAGCCGGATTTGTTTCTTAGCTGACTTCCCTTTCTGAACAAAGTGGAAACATTTCAAAAACTTAAAATTATGTAGCACTCCACACTGACCCCGAGAATGCTGGTGGAAGCACTGGTGAATATACCAACTTCTGCAGGGGAAATCATGTCTTGACAACACATGAGGTGGGCCAGCACATCCTTAGTTCAAAGACCAAATGTCACACTATGTTATTGCAGAGCAAAAGGTGGCTTGCACAGTTTCAGAGGCACGTACTGATCACTGTTGGAGGTGGGGAAAGAGACAATGGGACAAGAAAGCATTATCATATCTTGTATTCATGACTTGCTATATGACTGGCAAAGGGCTTTTCATGTTGAAATGGGATGATGGAGATACGACTCATTCTTTATACATGTGTATTAATTATCTCCACCACCCATCTGTCAGTTTGTTGTACTGTGGTGGCTTTCGTGTTGCTATGAGCTGGAAGCTATACCACTGGTATTTCAAATACCAGCAAGGCCACCCATGGTGGACAGGTTTTAGTGGAGCTTCCAGACTAAGATCAAGAAGAAAGGTTTGGTGATCTACTTCTGAAAATTAGCCAAATAAAAGCTTAGGAATCAGAATAGAACACTGTCCAACTTGCGTGCTTTGGATATGTCATCAAGCGTGATCAATCACTGGAGGAAGACATCATGTTTGGTGAAGAAGAAAGTCAGCAGGGGCGTGGGAGACCCTCAGTGAGATGGATTGATGTAATAGCTGCGGTGATGGATGAGAACATGCGGTGATTGTGAGGGTGACGTGGACTGGGCAATGTTTCGTTCTGTTGTACATGGGATCACCATGAGTGGGAGTCAACTTGATGGCAGCTATCTATCTATCTGTCTGTCTGTCTGTTATCTATTGCTGAATAACAAATTATCCTAAAACTTGGTGGCTTAAAATAACAAACTTTTTAAAAATCTCATAGTTTCTTTAAGTCAGGAATTAGGGAGCAGTTTAGCTGGGTGGTTCTGGCTCAGGGTTGCTCATGAGGCTGCAGTCAAGCTGTTGGGCAGAGGTGCAGTCATCTGAAGGCTTGACTAGGACTGGAGGAGGGTCCGTTTCCAAGATGGTTCACTCACATTAGCTGTTGTCAGGAGACCACGGTTCCTCACCATGTAGGCCTGTGCCCATAGGGCTACCTGAGTCACATGGTGGCTGGCTTCCCCCCAGAACAAGTGATCCAGGAGACAGACAGCAAGGAGGATGCTGCATTGTCTTTTATGACCCAGTCTCAGGGAGCACACATTGCTCCTGCCATATTCTGTTCTTTAGAAGTGAGTCACTAAGTCTAGCCCACACTTAAGGGAAGGGAAATCAAGCCCCACCTCTTGAAGAGAGCAGTATCAAAGACCTTGTGGACCTATTTTTAAACCATTACATCATGGTAGTTATGAAAAAGAATGAAGCAGTACTATGTGTACTGATAAGAAACAATCTCCAAGATATATACTCAGTGAAAACAGCAAGATGCAGAACAGCGGGTAAGTTTAGATACCATTTGTGGTTTAAAAAGGGCTGGGAGGGCTATATGCACAAATATACACACATGTGCTTTTATATGCATAGAATACCTCTGGGAGGATATACAGTAAACTGGCCTCAAGGAGGAGGAACCCAGACAGAGGTAAGAGAAAGATTTACTTTCTGTACCTTTTGAATTTTATTTGTGCAAGTGTTACTCTTCAATAATAAAATAACACTTAATTTAAAAATACATAAAAATAACATAGAAATAAATAACATTGTGGAAAGGGCTCAGAGAAAAAGAACGACCACTTTGGGGTAAAATTAATTTTAAAAAGCTATTGGGGCAGATGATTTTTCGGGATTGGTTTGCTTGTTCTCTTTGAAGGCAGTTTGCTTTCTTTGAAGGCATGTGTTGAGATAGGAGGCTATACGCAGGATATGCAAGGAACATAGACCGAGTTCTGGGAAGGAAGGCACTCGGAAGAGAACTTCCTCAAGCTCCCACACCATATATACCCATCTACCTGTATTGTATGGATCTGTTCTACTTTTCTCTGCTGCTGCTGCAGATCAGCTGTCCACAAAGCAACCTCTCTCATCTAAATGCCTCCAGCAATTCTCTGCTCTCTCTCCCATTAATTTTTTTCTCTTTCCCCTGGACCTTTCTGTTAACATACAAACATGTTATTATTTCTTCCATCTGAAAAAAAGTATCATCTTGTCCCCATTTCTGTTCCCCTTTACGGTAACAATATTTCTTGAAAGAGTTTCTCCAGTGTCTCCCCCAGTCTCTTTTTAAATTGAGCTATCATTCCCAGACCATAAAACTCATCCTATTAAAATGTGCAATTCAATGGTTTTTAGTATATTCACAAAGTTGTACAACCATTGCCACTATCTAATTCCAGAAATTTTCATCACCACCCCCCAAAAAAAAACTCCTACCCATTTGCAATCACTCCCCCCAGCCCGTGGCAAACACTGATCTACTTCCTATCTCTGTGGCTTGCTTATTCTAGATATTTCATATAAATAGAATCATACAACACATAGCCTTCTGTATCTGGCTTCTTTCACTTAGCATAAAATTTTCAAGGTGCATCCATGTTGTAAAATGTATCATTACTTCATTCCTTTTATGGCTCAATAAAATATTCCATTGTATGGATATACCACATTGTGTTTATCCATTTATCAGTTGATGGGCATTTGGTTTGTTTCCATTTTTTTGGCTATTATGAATTGCACTGCATTGAACATTTGTGACAAGTATCTGAGTCCCTACTTTCAAGTCTTTTGGATATATGTATCTTTGGTGTGATGGATTGCTTTTACATGGCCTTTCTTGCCATGGTCTTGTAACTCCCACTAAATGACTGGGTAAGACTATGAAGATAAGGTGCTTGTTCCCCACCAAGGGGATTGGACAGAGCTTGCTAATAATACAAATAAGGTGTATGGGACCCTTGTGGGAGTGAAGCCATGCAGATCAGGTGTATGGAACCCTAACGAAGGGATTGGTCAGTTTTGTCATCCCGCTAGGCTTAAAGGGAGACATGGATGGAGAGAGAGAGAGAGGAGCTGTGACACGGGAAACAGCGAGAGACGATGGTACAGCAGTTTACAAAAGCAATAGCAGCGCAAAACGGCAAGAACCAGGAGATGGCTGCCAACCCATGGAGCTTAGGAGCTTTGTAACACTTGCCTGAGAGGCAACGCCGAGAGGCCAGAGAGAGGCCTGCCTACGGGCGCAGCTGAGAAGAAGCTGTCCTGATCGAAGAATATTGAATATACCATGGACTGCCAAAAGAACGAACAAATCTATCTTGGAAGAAGTACAGCCAGAATGTTCTTAGAAGCGAGGATGACGAGACTTCATCTCACTTCTTTGGACATGTTATCAGGAGGAACTAGTCCTTGGAGAAGCACATCATGCCTGGTGAAGTGGAGGGTCAGCAAAAAAGAGGAAGACCCTCAACGAGATGGATTGACACAGTGGCTGCAACAATGGGCTCAAGCACAGGAACAATCATGGGGCTGGCACAGGACCAGGCAGTGTTTTGTTCTGTTGTACATGGGATCGCTATGAGTTGGAACCTACTCGATGGTACCTAACAGCTAACAACAACAGATTACACTTCAGGACCAGAAGCAACTCAGGATACAGTTCTTTGATCAGGGACGGCAGGTGTCAGAATTGGTAAAAAGGTTGGAGGGAGGAGATATATATATCTGACCTCTGCCTCACAGGAATCAACCTTGGGCTGTTGCTCTTGATTCTCCTTCCCCTTTGTGAAGTTCGAAGAGGTCAGATACCCCCACTATGCCATTTTTACAATACCTAAAAGTGGGTCATAAGGTAACCCTTTGTTTAACTTTTTGAGGAACTGCCAGACTTTTTTTCCAAAGTGGCTGCACCATTTTACATTTCATTTGCTAGTATTGTGTTGAAGATATTCACATCTATATTCATAAGGGATGTTGTTCCGTGATTTTCTTTTGTCATGATGTCTTTGCCTGGTTTTGGTATCAGGGTAATACTGGCCTTGTAGAATTACTTGTGAAGTGTTCTCTCCTCTTCTGTTTTTTGGAAGAGTTTGTGAAGGATTGATATTCCCATTCTCTTTTGAACCCATTCTAAACAGGCTTTTTGCCTCCACTTACTGCACTTAAATTGTTCTTGTCAAGGTCTCTGATGACCTCCATATTGCTAAGTTTAACGGTCAGTGCTCAGCCATCATCTTACGCTTAGCAGCAGCATTTGACACATTTCCTTCTTCCTTGAAACACTCTCTTTTTGGCTTCCACACTCTCCTAGTTTTCTTCCTGCTTCACTGACCACTCTTTTCCAGTCCCCTTTGCTAGATTCTCCTTTATCAAATCTCTTAATAATGGAGGGCTCCAGGACTAAGTCCTTGACACCTTTTTTTCTGTCTTCTCTCAGACTCTTGGTGATTTCATCCTTCTCTCCTGGATTTAAACACTAACTGCATGCTGAAGACTCCCAAATTTATAGCTCCAATGTGATCTCTCTCTTTATCTCTGGATTTATATGTCCACTGTCTGTTGGCTATTTCAACTTGGAGGTCTAATGTACACCTCAAATTTAACATGTCCAAAATCAAACTTTTGATATATCCCACCAAAACCTGCTGCTCCCACCATCATCCCCATCATTATTAATCACAGCTTTACCCTTTTAATTGCTCAGGCCAAAAATCTTGGAGTCGTCCTTCTTGACTCCTTTCTTTCTCTCACTCCCTGCAGCCATTCCATCAGCAAATTCTGTTGGACTTAACCTTCCGAATAACCAGAATCTAACCACTGCTCACCACCTCCATGATCAGATCACCCTGGTCTGTCTCTACCTGGGATTGTTGTAATAGACTTCTAACTGAACTCCTTGCTTTCCCCTTTGACCACCTTCAGGCTATTCTCAACATAGCAACACATTAACCTCTCTGGATAAGAGAGTTCTTATCGAGAATAGCTGTTGAATTTTGTGAGATGATTTTTCTGCATCTATTGAGATTATCATATGGGTTTTCTTTTTTCAGTTTGTAAATGGTAAAGTACACTGATTTTCGAATGTTAAGCCAACTTTGCATGCCTAGATAAATCATTTGGTCATGATGTATTAGCCTTTTTATATACTGTTGGAGTTGATTTGCTAAAGTTTTAAGAATGTTTGCATCTATGCTCATGAAGGACATTGGTCTGTAGTCTTCTTTTTTTATAATGTTTGCTTTCTGGTTTTGGTGTCAGGATAATGCTGGCCTCATAGAATGAGTTGAGAAGTATTCCCTCCACTTAAATTATCTGGAAAATTTGTGTATAACGGGCATTTACTTTTAACTTATCTGTATATTTGAAGTGAGTTTCTTGTAGATAGCATAAAGTTGGGTCTTGTTTTTTTATCCAATCTGACAATAACTCTTTGTTTTATTTTAGTGTTTGCTTTAGGATTTATAGTATACATCTTTAGCTTACCGTCATTCACTTTCAAGTGATATTCTACTGCTTTGTGTCATATAAGAACATTACGACTCTAACTTCCACTTATCTCTTCCTGGCCTTTAAGTTGTTTTCATACATTTTAGTTCTACCTATGTTATAAACTCCACACTTATTGTTATTATTTTTACTTTAAACAGTTGATTCTCTCTTAAAGATATTTAAATACTAAGAAAAAAAGGCATGTAGTTACGTACACGCTTAGCATTTCTGGTACTCTTCATTCCTTTCTATAGAGTCAGATGTCGATTTGGTATCATTTTCCTGCTTTCCGAAGCACTTCTTTTAATGTTTTCCGTACTGCAGTTGTGCTGGTGATTCTTCCAGCTTTTGAATGCCTGAAAAAGTCTTTATTTCACCTTTATCTTTGAAAGTGAGCTTTAAAAGACGTTTTTGCTGGGTAAAGAATTCTATTTGACAGGTTGTTTTCCTTCACCACTTTAAAAGATGTTGTTCCACTGCCTTCAGGCTTGCATTGTTTCTGAAGATAAACCTGCTGTCATTATCTTTGTAATGTGTCTTTTCTCTCAGGCTGGTTTTGTGATTTTCTGTTTATCTGTCATT
>NW_004444074.1:3935330-3949589 GCF_000243295.1 Trichechus manatus latirostris
TTTCTGTTTATCTGTCATTATCTTTGTAATGTGTCTTTTCTCTCAGGCTGGTTTTGTGATTTTCTGTTTATCCCTGCTTTTAATTAATTTGATTATGAAGTGCCTTTGTACAGTTTTCTTCATGTTTCTTGTGCTTGGGGTTCATTGAGCTTCTTGGATTTGTGCATTTATAGTTTTCATCAAATTTAGAACATTTTTAGGCATTATTTCTTCAAATATTTTTTCTGTTCTTCCCTTTTCTTAGGACTTCAATTTATATGTATAAATTCTCCACAATGTTATCCTACAGATCACTGATGTCGTATTAATTTTTTAAGTCTTTTTTCTCTTTGCATATTATTTTTGATAGCTCTTGTTATGTCTTCAAGTTCTTCTGTTCTTCTTTTTCTGTTAATCCTATCTAGTATATTTCTCATCTAGACATTGTATTTTTTACCTGTAAAAATTAAATTTGGATCTCTTTTATATTTTTGAAGCCTCCCTGCTTCCACCTTTGCCTACCTTCAGACTTTTCTCAACACAACAGCCAGAGTGATCCTATTAAAATGCAACATGCTTCTCCTTGGCTCAAAACTTTCCAGTGAATTCTCATCTTATTCAGAAAAAAGCCAACATCTTTAAAATGGCTGACAAGACCCTATACAACTTTATCTAACTTCATTATTTATTTACTTCTCTGACTTCATCTCCTGCTGTCACTCCTCTGCAGTCACTCTGGTCTCCTTGTATTCCTATAACATACCAGGTATGCTTCCACCTCAGGGCCTTTGAACTTGTTAACTCTGCAGAAATACTCATCTCCCATATACCCACATGCCTTATCCCTCACTTCCTTCAGGATCTTACTTAAATGTAGGCAAGGCCTTCCTTTCCACCCTGTTTAAAATGGCAATCCCTGTCCATACAGGCACTTCCTATTCTGAATCTGTGCTTTATTTTTTTTTCTATAACTCTTATCATTATATACTATCCTTTTTTATATAAGTAATTTTATTAATTGTTAGCCTCTCTGACACTGTAAGCTCCATAAGGGCAGAATTTTTGTCTCTTTTGTTTCCTGCTTTATTTTCAGTTCCTAGAACAGTACCTGGCCCATAGCAGATACTCAAATATTTGTTGACTGAGTAGATAAATGAGAACCTGTTGGCACAAGGGGTTGGATGGGAAAGTGTAAAAAAAAAGGAAAATAACTAGCACATTTTATACAGCTTTACTGTTTCCAAAGCCCTTTTCAATATTTAATTCTCACAGCCAAGAGGTATAGATATTACCATCATTTCCATTAAAAATAGAACTGATGCTAAAGGAGTTTGAGAAACCAGTCACAGACACAGCTAATAGCAAGACTGGGACTTGAACACGTGCCCTCTGTCTGCAGATGCCATGTTCAAGGTTGGTACCTAGTTAGCAAAGGCCTTTAAAGACAGATAGAAGGCTCCTTTTAGCGTTAACTTCACTTGTGACCATTTCCGAGGGAAGTAACAGAGCTTCTGCCTTGGGCTTGGTACAAGCAATTCCATGTTTCTGAGTTACAGCATCCTAACAAAACTCAAGCCTGGCAGAGTGAGCACACCGCCTGCAGATGCCCAGGAGAGCCTGGGACTTATTTTTAGCCAGGATAGGAAAAGTGCCGAATATCTTCTAGGAGAGTTGGCAGCTGGTGGGCTGCTGATACAGCTGTGTTTATGTAAGCTGGCAGCAGGGGGAAGTATGAGGTCTACAAAGGAGGCTGGAGGTGCTTAACCCACCTATATATACACTTGCCAATGCTCTGATGTCCAGTGTAGTTGGTTGGGAAGTTGCGGACCTGGAGTTACTGCTGAGGAGAGAGGGTCATGTGGATAATTCGGAGATTGCAGAAAGCATGTAATGACTGGCTCCCCTGAGTCAGAGCATTTGTCAAAGTGGCCCCTTAGAAGACCTGTCTACTAGTTCTTGGCCTCTTCCCACCCTCTTATCCAGGGGTAAACAAAAGACAAGAGGCTCATTCTAATGATGCAGCTGTAAAGCATAGCAGTTCACCTGATTCTGACCATACTTCCTAGCTGCGCTAGGTCAAAACGATCCACAACACCCCATCCTGCAGAAGTTGTCCAAGAGTGGGCTCCTGTTTTCTCACAGAGGTAGCAGAATAAGGCTGTCTCCAAGAGAAACAAGGTAGAACATTTTTAAAAGGGATTTTTAATTATGAAAATGTTCAGACACAAAAGTCGAACAAATAGTATAATGAACCCATCACCCAGCTTTAACAATTATCAACATGCCCAGTCTTGTTTCAGCTGTTTCCCACCCACTCTGGAATTATTTTGAACAAATCTCAGACAGCACATCATTTTATCTCAAACACTTTCAGGAACTCTTATTATTTATTTATTTATTTATTATTGTGGTAGAAATATACATAACAAAACATATGCCACCTCAATAATTTCTACATGTACAGTTAATATGAGGACTTTTAAAACAACCATAATACCTAAAAAACTAGCCATCCCTTAATATAAAATATACAGTATTCAGATTTCCTCAACTGTCTAAAGTTTTTTTTTTTTCATTTTGCTTGTTTAAATCAGGATCCAAAAAGGTCCATCTCTTACCCCCTTGCCTTTACAATTTATTGTTGAAGAAACAGGTCTTTTGTCCTATAGGTTTCCAGTCTGGAACTTTCTGATCACGTTCATTTAGAGTTGTTCATCATGTTCCTTGTAAATTTATTTGTTAACTACAATTTTATCTCCTGTAAATTGGTAATTGGATCTAGAGATCAGGGCCAGGTTCAATTCTGTATACTTCCATCCAAGGGACCAAATGTCTGGTTACCTACTTTTTGTGATGTTAGCAGCCTAGATGACCATTGCCTAGACCCAATAATTAATTGATGTCTAAGGTCCCTAGGTAGCACAGTTTGTGCTTGACTACTTACCTAAAAGATTAGCAGTTTGAACCCATCCAGCAACACCACAGAAGAAAGGCCTGGCGATCTGCATCTTTAAAGATTATAGCCAAGAAAACCCTATGGAGCAGTTCTACTCTGTAACACATGGGATTGCCATGAGTTGCAATCGACTCCATGGCAATGGTTGTTTTTTGTTTTTTTTTTTTTTAATGAATTTTAAGAAACAAATGTGGCTGCAATGGCTGTCTCTGAGTGATACATTCAGGGAAGTACTTCCTGGAAAGTGTATTTTTTGTTTGTTATTTTCCAGAGAGCAAGTCAACCTGGAAGTCGGTCCATGGGGCTGACCCAGGTCACTTTAGGGAACCAGCCCAGCCCTGGGCACTGTTTCTCGGGGTCACCAGGAGGTGGCTCTGCATCTCCGCGGGGTGCTATGGCCGCACTTTCCCACTAGAGGACACTGTGGCTCCAGTACTTTACGTGGCTCCCAGCCAGTCTTGCTACTCTGGTGCCTCTCAGAAGGCCCGGCCTTTGGTGTGCACTCATTAGGAAGCAACTGTGTGCTTCTTGGGTCAATGGAAGAAATAAAAGGTCAAACACAAGGTCCTGTGGCATTGTTTTCTGGGGTAGTCTCTTGGTTTTTTCCTTAAAAAAAAAAAAAAAAAGGCTACTTCTGCATCTGCTGGAAATCACTTTCATCCAGCACAGGGTGGCTGCGTCCTGCTGTGAACTGCAAATTTGGTTACTTAGGTTTTTTTTTTTTAACTGCAATATATGGAATTTGGAGGATGTGAAGGCATCCAAGAAAGATGGGAGAGCGTATACATCTCTGAAAAAATTTATTCATTTATTCAGTAACATTTATTGACTAGCCAGGAAGGAAGAAGGGGACTGAGTTTGCTGAGAGCAGCTCTGTGCCAGGCACTGTGCCAGCCTCTTTACCTACATCATTTTACAGACTTTCACTAACGTAATGTGTAATATTAATGTCCAAAGAAACTGAAGCTCATTAAAGTTAACTTGCTGAAGGTTACCCTACCAGATACAAATGTGAGTCTATATGAATAAACATATATGTTTTCCATGTAATCCCTCTATACTAACAGGCACGGGACTAGGAAGTAGAGGAAATGAGGCAGTTCCAAAGGCACAGTCCCTGTCCTTAAGGTGGTCATTACAGAACAGGGACCTTACAACCAGTGGACCTTACAGAACAGGGACCTTACAACAAGTCTCCTAATAAGTGGCCCCGCCCCCACATGTGGCCATCTACAAGATACTCCCTCTTACCGCTGTAACACTGTCATTATGTAAAAGGGGGACCACTGGCCACTATTAATAAAGTGTAAAAAAATACTTTCTAGGGACTGTTCCTATAGCAATGCCTTAGTGCCAACCGCCCACTCATCTTCACCTCCTCCACAGCCAAGGCCTCTAGGGGGCTGACCACCAATCCACTGGAATATATAGCAAAGCTTCGAGACAGTCCCCTGCTGCTCAAAATCAGTAGTTTAATGGGGAAAGACAAAGCAGGTGCATGCATTACCAGGACAAAAGTGATGAGTTCTGGAAAACTGAATCAAATAACTTAAAATGCCCTTCCAGTTATTCATGTTTTCAAACTCAACTTACTCACTCCTTGCCTGGTCCCTACTGCCTCCTAGTTCAACCCTGGCAGCACACCTAAACTCAGATCATTGGAGCCCAAGCTGGGTAATTTACTAAATCGTGTCAATTATATTAAGGACAGAGAGTGACAGTTGGCAGCTGGGAGAAGGGACTGGTTGGCTTAAGCTGTGAAAGAAGATACAGGTGGCAAGTGTCTAAAGAAGCAGAGGTAGGAGCGTTTGCAGAGACCCAACCTCAAACACCACTTCAACTTCAGGCCATCACAGCTTCAAGGTTCTAGAAGAGAGAACGTGTGTGGATTGCTCCAAGCCACCACTCTCCTCCAAATAAGCCCTAGGATAATGAAGGAGCCATCAGCCAGCCCCTTTGCTCTCTGATGAAAGGCTCTTCCCCTGCAGACTGTCCTTGTGCAAATACAGCTGTGCCCCAGGGACCATCTGGCAAATGTGCCAGTTCCTTCAGCGTTTCTGGTATTTCCCTGACTCGCAGCCCCTTCTTCTTGAGTATAAATGGCTGCAGCAAGCCCAACCAGCAGAATGCTTGCCACGCTTCACAGACTTTCCCTGAGCCTGGTTAACCCCATGGCTCGCAGCCTACGGGCTGCTAACAACTGAGGGATGCCCTGGATGCATGCATTCCCCCTCTGCTGTTCTTGTGTATTCTGGAGTGTGCAGAACCAGGCATGTGAGCTGCAGACCAGAGCTGCAGACAGAGAAGCCTGGGGAAAGGTGCATTTCCGTTGCAGGATGTCCTTCACGGAGGAGAGACAGGTTAACTCCATCTTCTGCAGAGGACTTGGACAGCTCCCCGAGGAGCCACCACAGGCTTCCACGGGTGTAGAATAGATCACGTGCTCCGGCCGCACACGGGAGAATGCCCAGCAAACAGAGACTGCCCACGCCAGCCGCTGGGCCCCCTTCTGCACAGAACCACGTTCCTCCTCTAACGTGGCCTGATGGTGTGCAAGGCTAGAGAACTGAGGGTCACCTTGGGGTCATATGAGCCAGCTCCCTGATTCCAGACCTGCATCACTGATTCTAATTCAGAGAATAGATAAAGGTAGGAGATGCAAGGGAAGATTCCTGTTCCGAGGGTCGCTCACCTCCTTGGTAATGTGCTTCATGATGGCTGAGCCATTGACCATAAACCCCTCATCCGCTCCTGGAGGACTGGATTGTTCTAAAGGGGCTGGAGAGGAAAAGCAGTAATGCAAAGACTGTCAGAGTGTCACCATCACCCTAACGACGGGCAGGCAGTTTCTATGCAGATTCACACCTTCATGCCTTAGTACATGCAGTTCCTTCTGTCTTGAACGCATGGAGCCTCATCCACCTGATGAACTTCCACTCAGCCTTTTAAGATTCAGCTCCAGCATCCACCTACTTGGACCCTCTTTTGACACCACATGCTTTGCACACATCTCTATTTGGTACCTGTCTCATTGCATGCGTGTTTTCTTTCGCATGTCTCCTCCACCTGTTGTAGGGCTCATTGAAGGCAAGGGCTATGTCTCGTTAATCTGTGTGTCTGCAGACCGGGTCTGTAAAGATGTTTATTGGCAGTGTTTTGGAAGGGAAAGTCGGAGATCATGGAATTTGGAGATGGATTCTCCTACACAAATCTCCTAGGCCCACTCAATTGTTTCACAAAAGACACACTGAGGTTAGGAAACCGTGCCTTCCCCAAGGTCACACGGCTAATTAGTGACAGAGCATGGACAAGAACCCAGGTCTGCTGACTCCTGGTCCTGTTCTCCAGCAACAAAGGAGTCACATCCTGACTGTATCTCCGTGGTCCAGCCTGGGTAGAAGGGCTGAGGAGTAATAAACAGCTTCTTGCCCTGCAGCAGGAGGAGGAAGGAGGGTTAGAGTGACACCAATTGAATCTTAGAGCTGGAAGGATGTCACAGGTCGTCTAGTCTGACCCCTGCATTTATAGACAGAAAACTGGAGGGTTGAAGTGCTTCGCCCACAGCTGCACAGCAAGATGGTGGTAGAACTAGGAGAGTGCAGAGAGTGCAGACCTCCTCATTCCTAGGGCTGTGCTCTTGCCCGACCGCCAGGCTCGCCAGGCTCAGGAGAGTTGAGAGTTAACCTCCCACCTGAGAAAGACGGATGGTCAAGCCCTCCCAGCCAGCTGCTATTGGAAGGGCAGGTCCCTGGAGTCCTTGACTCTTCTAGGCTTTTCTTTCCCTCTTCTGGTGGCACAGCACTTAAGTAGGGTGCGTACTGCATAAATAATAAAGAACGCTTCCCTTCCAGGGAGGGAGGCCGCGTCTGGGCAGGCAGCGTGACAGATGGTATTTACAATATGCGCGGGGAAGTTCTCACATAGCCTCACTTGGGCTGTGTGGCTGAGAGATGGAGGAAACAGATTTGAGAGCCCACTGTCTCACTCCTCTGCCTGATGTTCCTGGGCAGCTGCTGCTGCTGTTGCTGCTGGTTGCTGCTGCGTTTTTTCTGTTCAGCTGTTTCCCTAGTGTGAGTTGCCTCTTGCCACACTGGATATGGATGGAGCTCCAGGAGATCTTGCTGCTGCTGCCTTCCGCTTCCTCATAATCAGAGAGCCCAACTCTTGGACCCCAACTCATTCTCACAGTCGCCCCTCACTGGAGTAGGTGCTGGGTTAAATTGACATTCTTCCCCAAAGGAGGTCATGGAGGCCAGACACAAGGTCGACTTCCCAGGGATGCTGACCTCTGGGAGGCCTTTCCTCAGCCTGGAAAAGTACACAGGGAATGAGTTCATTCATTTGGCAAACTTTTCTTGTGAAACTTAGTTTGTTGTACTGTAGTGGCTTGTGTGTTGCTATGATGTTGCTACGATGCTGGAAGCTATGCCACTGGTATTTCAAATGCCAACAGGGTCACCCGTGGTGGGCAGGTTTCAGCAGAGCTTCCAGACTAGGAAGAAAGGCCTGGTGACTAACTTCCAAAAACTAGCCAATGAAAGCCGTTTTTTTTTTTTTCGTCATTGTTGTAAGTATATCTATCACACAACTTTTGCCAATTCAACTTTTTACAGGTGTTCAACTTATTGATGTCAATTACAATAATCGGCTGTACAGTCTTACCCTTAATCAATGTTATTTGTCCATCACCATTAGCCCCCTCCCCCCCACCCTCCCACCCCTGGTAACCACTACTAAACTTTGGTCTCTATACATTTGCCTTTTCTTGTCTTTTTATATAAGTAAGATCATACAATATTTGTCCTTTTGTGATTGACTTATTTCACTGAGCATAATGTCTTCCAGCTCCATCCACATTGTAGCGTGTATCAAGACTTCGTTTCTCCTACTGGTTGAGTAGTATTACACTGTATATACGTACCACATTTTGTTTAGCCATTCATTTGTTGATGGGCATTTAGGTTGTTCCAAGGGAAACCTTATAGGCCACAACAGAATGTTGTCCAGTATAGTGCTGGAAGATGAGCCCCCTACGTTGGAAGGCACTCAAAATACGCAGTAGCTGAAACAATGGACTCAAGCATACCAAACAATGGTGAAGATGGAATAGGACTAGGCAACATTTCGTCCCGTTGTACATAGGGTCGCCCTCAGTCAGAGCCAACTCAACAGCAACTGATAACAACAAATGTGTCAGAAGTCAAAGATACTGCCACGAATGAGCAAACCAAGTCCTTGCCTTGCGTACATTTTAGTGTAAAGGTTTACCACGGGCCTTACAGCAAATGGCTCCCGGCCCTCTGGGACTGTCTCACTGTTTCTCTCACTCTGCAGAACTTGTGGAACACCTTGGAGCCTGGCTCTGTGCAGGGGTGAATGAAAACAGAACATTCCCTGTCCTTTTGGGGAGGAAACAAAACAGACAACAGACCAATGGGAGCTTTTGCTGCAAAGCCAGAGCCATCCCTCGAAGTTTCTGACTCACGCCAGCCTGCAGCTGGACAAGCTCAGTTTGGACGCTGATTTAGCCCTGCCTGGGTGCCCTGGGAAAGCAGTCATTGCAGGGCATTCATCACCATTTCACCTTTACAATAAGAAATTTGGTGAGAGGGCTGGAAACTCAAACCTCCTTTCAGCCCAGGGACCTTAGTGCCCCGTTTGTAAAATGAAGGCAATTTTACTTGTTCTGCTTACCTCATAGGCCAGCTTTTTGAGGACGAAATGAAATACGACAAAGGTGGAAATGCGTTAAAATTAAAGGCAGCAGGCACACAAGCTTATTGTTATTATGCAGAAGAATCTTTTCTCTATAATATAAAACTTGTCTCTTCCTAGGGGCTGAGAGTAATAACTGTAATTAGACTTTGTGTCATATTAAAGGACGTGCTCTGTTTTTCATTAAACGGACGTTGGTTCAGCTCCTGTGGCGTGTGCAACGTTGTGTGTTGTGTGGATGCTATACTGAATAAGCCATGATCCTCTCCTTCAAGGAACACACATTCTCGTATAAGGAAGACAAAACTTAGATAATATAATGCAAGGTCAAAAGAAAACAGTGGGTGAGAGGAAGGAGTGGTCGGTTTGGGCGAGAGTGTGCAGGAAAGGCTGTGTGGAGGAGAGAGCATTCAGAGAGATGCGCAAGACTGAGCAGGCTGTTTACTGAGTAGGCTAAAAAAAAAAGTTGCCATCGAGTTGATTCCAACTCATGGCGACCCCATGTGTTTCAGAGTAGAACTGTGCTCCGTAGGGTTTTCAATGGCTGTGATCTTTCAGAAGTAGATCTCTAAGCTTTTCTTCAGGGGCACCTCTGGGAGGACTCTAACCGCAAACCTTTTGGTTAGTAGCCAAGCACTTAACCATTTGCATCACTCAGGGACTCCCACCGAGGAGACAGGACCTACCTACAGCATAACCTAAGGTCAAAGAGAAGTGTTGGGACTCAAAGAGAATCCGGAAGTGGGATCCTGGGGATCAGCCAAGCCCCAAGGAGATGATAGGAAAAGATGATGAGACCTGGTAAAGGAGCTGACAGTTTCCATGAAGGTGTGATTGGCTAAACCCAGGGACTAGGGATGTTTCCTGTGTCTTTCTGAGCTCAACTTTTGGGTGCCCACGCCTCTCTTTGAAAAGGGTTTGGTGTCTGGGAACCTAGACATCTTTCAGTAATGATGTAAGTCACTCAGAAAAGTGGAGGCCCTGGAGTGAGAAAGGAAAAGACGAAAGGAAAGGGGAAAAAATCCGTTTAGCAGCCTTGTTCTGTTTGATCTCCCAGACAGCCTGGTAATAATGGAAGAATGCTGGAGATGGGGATAGAGGATGGTTGGGTTCCAAGTGGCACTCTCCTCCCTGAGCTCGTCTGCTGTTCTGACTTGCAGACTTCAAACATGACTGGGGGATTCCTGGAGGACAAAGGAATTCAGGGCTGGGGCTTGGATCTCAGTCAAAAATAACTCATGTCTTCATCTCAGGCAGGCAAACGGCGGCAGCTCAGAGCTGGTTTGCCAGCTTCTCTGAAGATTGGAGCTACAGGTGGGGACGCGAGACCGCCAGGGTTGGTTTAGGTGTCTTTTAGGGTGAGAAAGGGCTTCAAAGTGTGTGGACCCAGATGAGGGAGACATCAGAATGGAAAACAGTTAAAGACAAGACCCGAGCAGGAGAGGTCCTGGAGAAAAAGTCACCCACACTTAACCCCCCCTTCTCAGCACTGCCATTTCTGTTGAGCGGTAATTACAGCCCTGGATGTTTCTTCCCTGGCTTCTCATTAGCTCAAGGTGTCCACAAACAAACTCCTCACCCCTCTTCCTGGCTTGCCAGCTTTACTAATGGCAGCCCCATTGTTTTACGTTCAGAACATCAGATCTTAAAAAAAAAGTCTTCTTCCCTTGATGGGTGCATCCTAGAGACTCAGCTCCCAAATGGCCTTTCCTCTCCCCCTCTCCCTTACCCTAAACCACCAAAAAACCAAACCCTTTGCCATCGAGTCAATTCTGACTCATAGCAACCCTATAGGACAGAGTAGAACTGCCCCGTAAGGTTTCCAAGGAGCGCCTGGTGGATTCAAACTGCCGACCTTTTGGTTAGCAGCCATAGCTCTTAACCACTACACCACCAGGGTTTCCTCCCTTACTTTACTGGACTGTAATTAGAGGATTATCTCATTTTCTCCCAGGAGGCCAGGGCCTGGGTCTTACTCCTATTTGTTTTCTCAGCACCTCGGCCAGGGGCTGGAAAATAATGGACACTGGCAACGCGTTAGTTGAATTGCACTGTTGAGCTCCTGCCAAGTTAATCTTCCTAAAATGCTCCTCTAGTTTGAAGCCATCACCGCTTCTCCATGGCCCATTGGGCGAGTCCAGCTTCCTCAGACTGGCACTCAGGGACTTTCACGACATGGTTCTCACCTGCTTTGCCAGCCTCACTTTGTGCTCAACGACTTACTAGCTCCCTAACACAGCCAGCAGGTTTCCTATCTCTGCGACTTTGTTACAGCGGTTCCCTCCACCTGGAAACCCTTCCACACTCTCCTCTCCAAAGCTGCCCCATCTTTTGAGGCTCATCAAAATAGCACATTCCTGCCCCTCTGAACTGGGTTTGAACCCTTGGAGTTTCCACCACTCTCCCCAGGCTCTTGTCCTGTTCTACGTTGACTTAGAGTGTCTTGTTCGGAAGACGAAAGGAGGTCAACGGGAGTGGGAGTGCTTATAAGATGAAGAGCAGGAATGTTTACTGTCATCTTCCATTAGACCCTGGGTTCATCTATGAATGCCTGGCCTCTGGCAGCATTCTGTGAAAGTGAATGGGCACCATGCCCATTCCCTCTTCTACCCCCAATATGGCATAGAACATGCCACAGTCCTTAGGCTGGCTTAGATTGGGGTGGCTCAAAAGCTATCAGGTAGCCTGGCCATTCCCATTCCTTGGAAGTTTCTGGGTTTGGGGGCAGCCTCTCTGCCTACCCATCAGGCCTCTCCGGCTTCAGGCCCCATTTCCCACTGCCTGCTGGGGATGTGGGTCATACCGAGTTGCAGATTCACCTGCGGCGAAGGGGATGAGGCAACAGTGAAGACAAAGGTCAGAGTGTGGGCCTCAGGGTCACAGAGGATGTTGATGCCATGACTCATCCTAATAGTCTCCAAGTCCAGAAGGCCAGCAGTGGCCAGGGAGAAGGAAGCAGCCTCCTGAAGAGAGTATCTGGTTAGTGGTCAGGAATTCTTTCCTAGGAGACTTCTGAAAACACCATCTGCCAAGGTGGGGTGAAATGTTCCTCTTGGGCAGAGGGAGGAATGAGATGCCCTTTCATACTTCTCAGATCCTCCCTCTCTTTATTCTAGCCAGTGCTGTCCTCAGGACTTCTTCCTTGGACAGTACCTCCCATCCCCCTAGGCTGAGGCCAACCCTTCTCCTGACCATCCACCACACTATAGCCAGAGGGATCTTTTAAAATATTACTCTTCTGCCTACAATCCTTCAACGGCTCGCTATTGCCCTTAGGGCAAAGTCCAAACTCACAGTCCTCCCCTCTAGACTGGGCTCTTTGTATTGAGCACCCTGCTGTAATTTCCAGCCATGCCAAAGTGTTTGTAGTTCCCTCTCATACGATGCTCCTTCACATACCAGCTTTGCCCATGCTGCTCCCTCTGCTGGAATGCCTCCCCTTCACCTTTCCCACTTTGCCTGGTTAAAGTCTTTAAGACACAGCTCTGGTGGCACCCCTTTGGGAAGTCTTCCTGGACCTACAGAGACCACCTCCTTTGGGTTTCTACACCCTCTGGGTTTCCCTTGACCCAGAACTTGTGTTGAACGTGGCTGTCACCTCCAATTAAATGGTTCCTGGAGAGCAGGGTCTGGGTCCCATGCATCTTTGTACTCCCAAAGCTCTATCACTGGCACTTACTAGGTGCTCAATAAATGCTGATGGAACTGAACTGAGGTTGCTTCCACCTGAGGGGATGACAGAGTTGAATATGTTGATAAATGCTGTCCCTGGGCTGGGGAACAGGCAGAAACCAAGGGACAACTGGGGTCAGAACATGGCCAGGGCTGCTGGGCATCTCTGCAGAGAGGCCAGCCCCTCTCTGAGCCCTTCTTCCCCTGGAGCCAGGCTTCCTGACCCACTTCCCGAGGCCCAAAGATGTAAGTGTACCAGAACCAGCACCCATGTGGGTCATACAAATGACAGTGGTGGGGTAGGGGTGGGGACAGTGACACTGACCTCAGGGCCCCAGTACCCTCTTGTCCTTCTGGGCTTCTTTCTACAAAGGAGTCAGCCTGTCTTCTGTCCCCTGAAGGCTGTTTTCAAAATCACACCCTATGTAGACAGTTTTATTTACAAGGAAATCTTGGCAGGATCTTGACTTGTTAGTAGAGTAGGAAGCGGCGGGGGGTGGGGGGTGAGAAACAAAAATAGTTGAAATGATCACACTTTCTGAAGCCAAGATGAAAACTGCTGTCTGTAGCAAATTCACCTAATTAGAATGGAGTTAATTTCCTTCTCCGTGTTTAAGGGGAGGCAGTCATTGCCGGGTAGGATGGTCACAGGTTGGATCCTGGGGCTGGAGTAATATGTTTGCTTTATGAAGATGAGAACATTAATTGCAACTTTCACTATTACAAAAGAGCCCTGGGTTCTGAGAGGAAGAGAGGGGGCAAAGGCGAGTGCATAGAGTGGGCATTGGGAAGGGGAAGGGAAGAGGAGTGGAAAGGGACAGCCTTGGTGTGGGTTGGGTACTGACTGTGGAGACTCACCAGAAATGAGCCTGTGAGCCTCCTGGGGACAGCTGGACAGCTGTCCCAGCCGGCCACTGGCACTGTTTAGATGAGGAGCACCTGCTTCAGGAAGATGGTCTATCCTGGGGGCTCTTTCCTGTAGGAAAACAGCACCTTTGTTTGTTTGTTTTCCTTCAACAGATCTGATACTCCGTCATCCCCGCTGGCTTTAGTTTCTTTACGTTCCCAGCTGGGGCATTTCCCTGGGGATACCTTTGTCAGCCTGGTCAGATGAGGGCAGGCACTGTCACTTAGTCCTGGGTGTAGGGTTTGGGGCCTGGGCACTCCCCTACCTGACTAGTTCTATTCCTGAACTATTGGACCTCCCAGGACCCTCCAAAATCGGAGACCCTAGTGAACAGAGATGGAGGGTAGGTAGCTGAGCGGAGCCCATCTTCACTGCATCCCACTCCTCACTCCCAGTTAACCCTAACGTTGCCAACTAAGTGAAAACCTCGCTCCTGCCTCCTGATACCCCTGCCGCCTCCAAGAGGTCGTTACCCCGGCAGATCCAGGAACCAGGGACTGTTCCCTTCGGCCCTGTGTGGACAGACAAGCCCGGGCCCGGGGTGGAGGTTGCTGCTGGAGATGGGGCTGGGGTCAGCGCAGTCCCCATCCCCTCCCGGGGCCGTGCAGCCACTTCCCTGCCAACCCCGCCGCAGCCCTCCCCCTCACCCGGCCGCGCCGCTCTGACCGATTCGGCCCGAGTGGTGGCGCCCGGGGGTGGGGGTGGGGGCGGGCGGGGGACAGCGGTCCCCGCGAGCAGCCCCGCCTCCTCCCGCGCACCGCCCCCGAGGAGTCCGCGGGGAGGAGGAGACTCGGGCGCAGAGCGGGGGCCGCGGGAAGCGGGAAGGGAACGCGGGAGAGCGGTGGGGCCCGGCCGGCCCAGGGGCGCCCTCGCCTCCGAGCTGGGTGCCGGAGCCGGGGCCGGGAAGAGGCGGAGGCCCGCGAGGCTGTGAGTAAGGAGAACTTTGGTGGCGAAGGGACCAGGCGTCCCGGGGTCGCGAGGAGGCGGCGGCGCGGGGCCGAGGCCATGGGGGCCGGCGGCAGGGCTAGCG
>NW_004444074.1:3949689-3992928 GCF_000243295.1 Trichechus manatus latirostris
CACCGAGCCCCACGAGCGGCGCGGCCGCCGCGGCGCAAAGTTAGCCCGGCGCCCCAGGAAGAGACCTGCAGCCGCCGGCCGCCCCGACCCCCGTCTCGGCCATGGGCGAGCACCCCAGCCCGGGACCCGCAGTGGCCGCCTGTGCGGAGGCGGAGCGCATCGAGGAGCTGGAACCCGAGGCCGAGGAGCCGCTGCCCGCGGCGCCGGAGGACGTGAGTGCCCCCTCCCCGCCCGAGCAAACTTTCTAGGGGGAAGTAGGGGACGAACTGCCCCCGTCTCGCCCCCGCGGGGCAACTTGAAGGTTTCAAGGTGACGCGGGAGCGCCCGGGATTGGCCGGGTCCCCGCGGGCGAGAGGGGGCGGAGGGACCCAGCTCCCCCAAACGCACGCGCGCACCACCCCTGCTGGGGCTTCCGCGGCTTCCCTGCGGGACACTGCTCCGGAACCCGCTGCTCAAGCCGCCACACCGGGGACCCGCTGGCCGCCAGAGCCCCCTCCCCGCGCCTGGTGCAGTGCCCGGGACACGGCGTTTTCCCGCAGAGGCGGCCGCGTCACAGCAGTGGCTACCCTTCCCCTCCCACTCGGGACCTGCGGGCTCTTGGGACCTCTAGAAGGAGCGGATGCCGCCGAGTCCCTGGCCTCTGGCAGCGCAGACCGGTCTGGCGACCCCTTTCTCTGCTCCCGGATTAGCTCTCGCCCGGCACCTTCACTGTCGCGACACTGATTGGAATTCAAACTGGCCCCTCTCCCTGAAGCCGGCCGACGGAGGGACGGAAGGGAGACTGGAGCGGTTTGTCTCTCAGAAGGGGGCTCGGGAGTCCAATACCGCGTCGGTGGCAGGAACGGTCCCCTGGGCGAGGATAGGGAGGAGCTGCCCCAGAGGGCTTCCCTGCCATCTGCTGCCCGAGTCTCCCTCCCTCCAGTCCTGCGAACCATCGGTGGAGCCGGCACCGGGGAGTCCTGGGAACTGGAGTTTCTTAAGCTTCTCCCTTCAGGGATGAAGCTGCAAATAGAGGGGAAACACTGGGCGGACACCCTGTCCTGCCCTGACCCTCCCTCAGGATGGGGAGATGGGAGTGAGCCAGGACCCCCAGCCTACAGAACGTAACCTGGGGACGCTTAAGGGCTTCTCTCGGCTTTATTTCCTGTGGTTAAACCTATCGCTTTCTTCTGGCCCCCGACCCGTGCTAGGATCTCCTGTACTCACTCACCAGGTAACACTCAGTCTTGGAAGAGACTGGATGTGCTTCAGGAGATTTGTGACCCCCACCCCCAACCCAAACGGCAGGCAAAATGTTAGTGCTTCTGTAGGGGTGAGTCTTCCTGGGTGGGAGTCTCTGGCCCCCAGCAGGTTAAGAAGGGCTGTAGCAGGGCTGATGGAATAGCAGCGGACATGCATTCCCCGGCCTGGGTGCAGAGAGGACATGCGCTTTAGGCAGCAGAAGTTATTAGAGGCACTTGGACAGAGTTGAACAGCTTTATCTGGTAATTGTTGAGAATCACCCTTGTTCTGCTCATCCCTCCACCTGCCTGTCCCAGAACAAGAAAACACCCTCCACCCTCACCCCAGAAATTCCTTCCCTTTGCTCAGCGTAGACTCTTTTGAGGGGAGCTCTTCCCAGGTTTTCCCTGCTCTCTTGTGCTCATCTCAAGCCTGGTGATGACTCCTGGGCAGCAGCTGGGAAGCTATGTTGGAAACATCAGAGGGCTACAGAGGCCTTGGTGATAAGTCTGTGTTTCTTTCTTTTTCTCCT
Organism: Trichechus manatus latirostris; assembly: GCF_000243295.1. Classification (NCBI taxonomy): domain Eukaryota; kingdom Metazoa; phylum Chordata; class Mammalia; order Sirenia; family Trichechidae; genus Trichechus; species Trichechus manatus. Next base: position 3,951,443 of record NW_004444074.1, read on the forward strand.
CTTCCTCTTCTCCTGCATGGCCTCCCTCTCTGCCAGCACTGGAAAGTCCTGTTTGATCAGGTATGTGAGCAGTTAAATCCTCCCTCTTCCTTCCAGCCCTCCCCACAGTCAATCTCCCTGCTTGCGTGGGCTTCCCTAAGCTCTGTGCTCCTGAGAGGGTGACATGGGGTGGGGGTGTGGCTTAGTGCATCTCTGGGGCTGAACGACACTGCTCTCAGTTACTCTCCAGGTATCAGAAGGAGGCATTGGGCTTCCCTGAGACAATCCCTCCCCTCCCCCTGCTCCTCCCAACTCTGCTGCACCAGAGCCAGGTTTATACCTTGTGGAAATTGGAATATTAATTGAATGCCCAATAAATTCTCTATATGCCAGAGGATTGCAGTAGGGGGCCAAGGAGGTGGGAGAAGGGCTTGGGTTAATGTCCCCCCTCCCTTTCTACCACCACCACCGAAGGTCCATGGCCACCACTGAGGTCAAACCTCTGCCATCCTTATGTGCCCTTTTGAAGGCTGATTCCACTTCTTGAATTCTTCGGTAGGGATGGGGGAGTGCTTGGGAGTTGCAGAAAGAAAATGGCATGTGATGGTTTGCCATGCCTAGAGCCTAGATGTGGGGAGTGGGTTGGGAGTGTTGGCTTTTGAATTTGGAGACAAACATTGGACTTTCAGTAAGGAAATATCTCTCCTGTTAGCTTGGTACTTGAGTTGGGTGCTGTTGTGTCTCCCAAGACTCCCCTGCTTTCTTCTCCCTGCCTGTCCGATAGTGCAGAAGGAGAAGAGGCAGGGCACGTCCCCGTGTCGGGAATCACGCCTTGAAGAGATCAGTCTGGTTGAGCCAGGGGGAGTGTGTTGGGTTGGAGTGGGAGATAAAACTGAGAGAGTAGCTTGGATGCAACTTCAGGCAGGGGAAGCCTTTGAAAGTTTTTTTTAGCAGATTTGTTTCTTGATTCCAAGCAATGCTTTGGAAAGATCCCTCTGTGATGGTGGGATAGAGGTGAAATGGATTGCAGAGATGAGACTAGCCAGGAGTCTGCTCACTGAATGGAGACAGGCACCTAGACTTGGAGGATAAGAGTGAGAACGGAAAGGAGGAGGGACAAGGAATGGGATAATTGTAGGGTCTTGGCAGACGGTTTGGCGAAGCACCAAGCGTTATATGTTGTTATACGTGAGGTTGTCATGAGTCGGCGCTGAGTCAACAGCGGCAACTAACAACACAACAACAGATGATTGGAGCTTTGAGTGGAATCCCATACACAGCGTCAAGATTCTGAACCTAAGAGGAAAAAGAAAAGACGAAGCAGGGGGTAGTTGTCAAAAATGATGGCTTTGGTTTTGAACAAGTTCAATTTGAGGAGCCAGCTAAATGCAGATGCCAAACGTGGACATGCAGCTTGAAAGACGTGGCGGTCCTGGGGTGAGGGTGAGGGGTGGGTCTCGTTCACATTAACCACTGAGGCTTGGCTGTGGTTTGGGGTGCGTGCACTGGCTCCGGTCCTGATGGGTGGAGCATCTCTCCCTCAGCTCCCTCCTGAGTGCCACCCACTCTCCCTCTGGCTCTTAAGAGCACAGGGGCTGCTGGCCTGCCGCCCTGAGGCAGGAGGGAGCTGGCGCTGCTGCCACCACTACCACCACCACCACCAAGCTGCCAGCCCTTCACACCTCCTGCCAGATTTAGAATCAGAACCTAGAACAAAATGTATCCCTTTTTTCCTCTGTCTGGGCCTGTCTTTCTCATTTGATTAATTTCCTTTGCCAGTCCCTGTGTGTGTGTGTATGTTTGTGTGTGTGTGTGTTTATTTTTTAAAATGAACCATTTGGGTGAATGAAGGAAGCTTCTAGTACAGAGATCTTGGAATTTGACAGAGCAAAGAGAAGGTGTAGCACCTTACATTATCAGGTGGCCTATGGAATCTGATTTTTCAAACTGGAGGAGATCCTGGATGTTACTGAGAGCTTCCTCCTACTTCTGGGAAGGCAATGCAGAAACCATTCTGGAAGGACACAATTAATTCTATAAAAGAAATGACCAACACTTACTCTGGGCAAATGGCTTTTCTCACTGTGAGTTGCCCCATGTCTGCTCCCCATCCCCATGCAGCACTAGAAGCCCATTTCTAGCTTCTGTCATCCTGTTGGTGCTTTGTGTGTAAGGAGGGCCGTTTGTGAGCAGAGCTTTGACCTCTGGTCAGATGTCCAGTTCCTCTGCGCTCATGTCTTACTTCATTAAAACAACATAGCCTAGTCCCTTAATAGGGCTAAATGAAGAATCTGTATGAAGCTTCACAAATGAACACGACCTCAGAAGGATGCCAAGTTTCTCAGAAAGCTGAAGTGTTGTATCCTTGCTGCCTCTTCCTCTAGGCCTGCTTGAAGGTAGAGTTTGGTGATTGGTGAACTTGGTACACTTAGAAAAGAAAGTTTGGCTGGGGGTTGCAGACAGCCTCCCTACCCCTTAGTACAGAAATAGACACACTGTTGGTGAATGGGGGCAGCTGTCAATTCCTTCAAGCAAATGTGGCTCTGGAATGCATCTTCCAGAGGTCAGTGGAATGGGATGGTGGCCCCAGTCAGGCATGTCCTCCTTCCCTTCCTGAGTCAAGGGGACACCAGTGGTCACCCAGTTTCAAACTGGAACCTGCCAGGGCCTGTTTATCAGGTCTTAAGATGAGTTGGACCAGTTCATGCTGTCTGGTTCTTCAGTTGGTGGAGTAGCCCTGACCCAGCATGAAGCCAACTGGACCTTAAGAGCTAGAAGCCATGACCTTGGCCTTGTTGGTCCTGTATGATCATCCCTCAACTAAATGGCCAGAGATGCATTCTGTGGGAGTTGGAGGTGAAGAAAACAGGTGGCCCAAGTCCTTTGGAATTTTACCTGGACCCCTGGTGTCCTGCGCGTTTGTCTGGGAGCTTACGCAGGGGTGTAGCAGGGTCAGTCCACGCCATGCCCTGTCACCCATTCTCCCACTTCCTCCCCGTGGGTCCCAGAAGTTAAAGGAGGTAGGAACCCCGAAGGTCTTCAGTTCAGCCCCCTGATTTTCCACGTGTTCGTTTCCTGTTTGAACTTCATCTCAAGGGAGTTGCCCTTTTATATCCTTGGGATCTTGATGGTTTTCCTAAATGTTTTCATAGATTTTAAGTTACCATCAATATTAATCTTTTGTAATATTTGGTGCAAGCACTTTCCCAAAACCTTTGGGTTCCCTCTTTGTTGTTGTTGTTAGCTGCCGTCGACTCATAGCAACCTTCACAGGACAGAGTAGAACTGGCGCATAGGGTTTCCAAGGAGCGGCTGGTGGATTTGAACTGCTGACCTTTTGGTTAGCAGTCAGGCTCTTTTACCACTATGCCATCAGGGCTCCATCTTGTTGTAGTGTATATAATATTAAGGTAAACATGACTTAGTTTGCTGTAATTGAACCTGTTGGACTTTTCCTTCGTGATTCCTTCTGTTACTTCAGACCTGAGAGTGTTTTCATCATCTCTAGACCTCGTAAATATGCACGTCTATTTTTCTTTTTTCCTCTTTTTTATTTTATTTTATTTCTTTATTGCGTTTTAGGTGAAACTTTATAGAGCAAATTAGTTTCTCATTTGCACTTCTATTTTTCTACGACTTAAAAAAATCATCTAACCCTTTACTCCATCTGTATTTTATTTCTATCCATCACTTATTAAGAAACCCTTCCTTTAAACATTGTTTGAAAAATTATATCATTTGGTAAATTTTTATATGCAGTTAGGTTTATTTTTTATTTCTGATCTATTCCATTAATATTTATAATTTTGCACAGGTAATGTACCCTTTGTGGAGCCCTGTGGCACAATGGTTAAGCACTCGGCTGCTGACGCACCCAGCGGCTCCATGGGAGAAAGACCTGGCTATCTGCTTCCGTAAAAGATTACAGCCTAGAAAACCCTATGGGGCAGTTTTCTCTGTCACATGGGGTTGCTATGGGTCGAAATTGACTCAGCAGCACCTAACAACAACAATGTACGGTTTAGTTATTCCTTTATATCTCTTATGTAGGTTTCCTACAAGCTCCTCTTTTTCTGGTTGTGCTTTGATCGTTTCACTCTCGGTCCCTTCCTGAACGCCAGGGTCTCCCCTGAACCCAAGCTCTCAAGGATCCAAGGTCAAATAGCAGGTCAGTGGCAGATATCGGACTGGCGCCAGGTTAACCCACAAAGGGCTTCCTGGGTTGGAAGAGCCATTTCCGAATTTGCCCTTAAAAATGCCTCCAAGATCTCCAAATGTTTAATGAGTCAGAGGGTTTGAAACAGTGTTTTGCTAAGTCAATAAGACACAATAACTTTACAAGCTCAAACTAGAAAGAGGGAAAAGGAAGAATTGAAAGAAACTTGATGATATCACTGTGTTTCCCTTTTCCCCTTCCCACTGGGGAGCATGCATTTCCCAGAGCCCAGAAGGAGACCTCCGCTTTGCTAATCCAGCAGAAGCAGTGGCATCACTAGGGTTGGTGTCACCTGGTGTAGTAACTCTTGGTGTCACCCTCATGCTAATTACCACAATATTGTAGCTAAAACACCAGAAAATTTAACGAATCAGCAACTGTAAAAACACCAGCAGCAACTGTAACAACAGTGCATGCTTGTAGCACGCGCAGACCACGTAATTTGAAGCGGCATTGGAATTGGGTAATAATGACAGCTCCGACCAGAGTGCATTAGAAGGTTCAAAAAGTAAATTAGCATAGAGTTTTAGCCTTGTAGGCATATTGATACATGTAAGCTGGGCTTATGAAAAAATTCTTTTTGTTATAACTAACTACAGGAATACTTTTGTAAAAAATAATACATTTCTGCTGAAATACTGCACAAAAATTTTACAGACAGTCATTTTGGTGTCACCCCCTCTGAGAGTGTCACCCAGTGCCATCCGTACCCCCTCATCCTCCTAGTTAGGCCACTGATCAGAAGGAAAGCAGACAAGTCCTGGCTATCCCACTGAAATTATAACCATGTGCCACGAACAGGAAGCTTGTATGGGCAGCTTTGGACAGAACTTTGGATTTGGAGTCAGACCGACCTGGCTTCAAATCTTACTGACTTTGTGATTGGTGGCAGGTTATATTAGCTCTGCGAGCCTCAGTTTCCTCATCTGTAATAAAAAAACCCTTTGCCATCGAGTCGATTCTGACTCATACTGACCCTATAGCAACCCTATATGACAGAGTAGAACTGCACCATAGGGTTTCCAAGGAGGGGTTGGTGAGTTCAAACTGCTGACCTTTTTGATTAGCAGCCATGCTCTTAACCACTTATGGGGATAATAATCTTTAACTCCATAGGTGACTGTGGGAATTAAATGGAAGTGGAAACTCCCTTCACAATTCTTGATACCCAGTGAATGTTCGACAGACGTCTCTTGACTGGGAATCAGAATTTGCTGGAAGATGCACAGGGACCGCTTGTAAGATCCAGGTCCCACGGGGAAGGCCGTGGCCGCTCTAGACCAGCTCCTTCCCAGTATGGCCTCCTGGAGAGAGAGCAACTTCTGAGCCCAGAGGAGTCCCCCTGCCCCCAGCCTGGGAGCCTTCCCTTGGCCTGACCCCGAAGCCCACCTCATTTGCAGTCCTTCTGCAGGCTGGCTTAAGGGGCCTCTGGGAACTGAAAGAGGCTCAGATGGAGCGCTGAATGGATCAGTGAGGAGCTGCAGAGAAAAACCGTGCCCCAGAGACTGCGGCATTGGCCACGGCCCCCAGAACACATGATTAACCGGCAGAGAGGGGTTCCCAGAGAGGGACAAAGCCATGGGCTTAACGGGAGCCTTCACATGGGCTCTGCACCCCCAACCCCTTATCAAGTGGCCTCCAGGACCATTTAGGCCATGGACTTGCCTCCACCACAAAGCCAGCTTCCCTACCCTGCCCTGCCCCAGTGACCCCATCAGTCATGCTGGAGTTAACTCTTTTATCCCTGACCACTCACAAAATAGCATTTGATAGTGATTGAGCAGTAAGGCCAAGACACTCGAGATTGGGGGCTGCCTGCCTGCCTCCTGACGCAGAATAGGTACACAAATGTGTGAGGGCCTGACAAGTTGACCCACAGCCCTGCATGCGTTGTCTTGGGTTAAAATATCCTCTCCAGGAGCAGACCCTGACTGTGGGGCTACCTCACCTATCTTGGCCCCTCTAGGTCTGCTGCCAGCTCAAGGTCCATGAAGTATGAGAAGGTCGGTGGAAGCATTTTTCTCATTTGCTCATTTTGTGAACGAGGAAACTGAGGCCACAGAAGATAAGTGACCTTCTGAGGCCATTTGGTGCATCAGTGTCAGAGCTGAGACTAGAATCCAGCTGTCTGTCTGGCCAGAGTTCCTGCCAGCAGGCCGTCCATTTGATCACTGGGCAGCCTGGGGTGACTAAGGCCAGCGGGGTCCTTCAGTGGAGAGGACACAGACTAGTCAGGCAGATGTGGGTCAGGTCCTTGTTCTGCCCCTACGAGCTATGTGACAAAGGATAAGCCAGCTAACCTCTTCATGCCTCAGTTTTCTCCTTTGTAAACTGCCTAGAATAATACCATCCCTGCAGGGCTGTTGGAAAGGCTAATGAGATAATAATTTGTTCGTAGTACTAGGGACAGGATACAGTGAATACCTGATACAGATATTGTTGTTATCACGTTACTGGAATTTAAAGAAATAAACGCTGTTTTCAAAATGAGCACTGACATTTGATAGATCTAAATCTTAAAGTGTCCAGATCTGCATTCTGGGTGTTCCTTCTACCATATCATGCTGCGTTCTTTGGGGCAGAAGCTGGAAAACCACATTCCCCCTCTAAACTTTCCAGAGAGAAAGGAGAGAAGTCTTTGGACAAAGGCTGCCTGGGGAAGAGTCGATGCCCCAGCATACATTTCCCTTCTGCTCACCAGGCTTGTCCCTGCCTGTGTGGCGGGAGTGGGGCTGGGAACGAGGCATCTGGTCACCAAGGGCTGGGGCAGCCTCCCCTCTGCCCGATGTCCCGATTTGTCAGTTCCTGCTGGAGCATTAGTTAGTGGTCGATTGTGAGACTGAGACCAGAGCATTGTCTTGTGTCACAGAAATGAATCCATGCGTATCTTGAGTTGTGAACAACCAGGGGTAGCCCCCGTCCCCAGTCCCCCAGCTTTTTTGAAGTGGGGTACAGGTTTGAGATGGTAAACATTTTTTGAGGGAGCACACATTGAGTGTCTACTATGTGCATATACATCCATTGTCTTGTTTTGTTCTCTCAGCAGCCCTGTGAGGCAAACAGTGTTCTTCCCTCTTTACAGAGGAGGAAACTGAGGCCTGAGGGGGCGGAGCTTGCCCAAAGACACAGAGCAAATGAGGACCCTCTGCAAAGGAGGGGTATGTGGTGTGTTTGTATGAAAGGCTCTGGCTGGCTTCTGAAACAGGGCTTACCCCTGGTCCCCAAAATCCTTTGGGCTCAATGCAGTTGGCAGAGGGACCACTGGAAGTGAATGGGCAGGTTACCAGTAACCAGACCCCATGTGTGTCCAAGTGGAACTGTGCTCCATAGAGTTTTCGATGGCTAAAATTTTGGAAGTAGATTGCCAGGCCTTTCTTCCAAGCTGCCTGTGGTAGACTCGATCCTCCAACCTTTTGGTTAGCAGCTGAGCGCATTAACCATTTGCACCACCCAGGGACTCCAGTGGGCAGTTCAGTGCCCCTTTATCCTTCCCACCCTGCTCCCCTTCCCTGCGTGCTGCCCCTGGATCTCTGAGCTCTCTCCTTTTCCCCGGGGACTGGAGGGACCCTTGGAGTCTCCCAGGGGAAGCAGAAGGAGAAAATAGGTTTGGGCTGAAGGGCAAGAATGGAGCAGATGTTAAGACACGCCCCCCCCCCCTTAGCCCTACCTCTCCCTGCCTGCTGCTCCCCTGAGAGTCCAGGGCTGTATGGCTGTGACTTGGCTCCAGTCCCCAGGCAGCTGTGACAGCTGGGCCCTGATGAGTCAGCATAGCCATTATGTCTGCTCTTGGGTGCCCAAGGGGCCTGCCTCTGAGTCACAGCCCCCTCCTGCCACTGTGACTGTGGCAAAGGCAGGGGTCATTCCTGGAGCGGACCTTTGTGTGTGCCTCGGAGGCCTTCCAGGCCCTAGAGGGAGAAGCAGTGTCTTCCTGAGGAGAGCTCTCCCAGGGTGGGAAGGAACAGGACCTGGTGGGATGAGGTGACCCCCCCCCCCGCCTCTCACTGTCCACCCAGCCCCAGCTTCCTGCATTCCAGGGAAAGTCTGCGGCCTCTTCTTCCCCTCACTGGGGAGGTGTGGTTTTCTGAAAGCATGCTGACTGTCCAGTGGCTCAGCCGGGGCACAGCCCTGGGCCCGGAGGGACCTCAGGGATGAGGCTTCCCTGCTGAGGGAAAGGCGTTCTAGCTCCCTAATCACCCCCAGCCCCGGATCTTGGCGTTCAGCTCTCTGACTTACATGGGGGATGCTCAGGAGTCTGGCATGGGGCCCTTGGGAGAAGCCCTTGTGAGAGGGATGAGCCATCTCTCCCGGTGGTGGCAGCTGAAAGGACAGAAATAATCCACTGGGAATCCTGGAATTGCTGAGCGTCTCCAGCTGTCAAAGGCCTGGCCTGGCCAGATCCCAGGGGAACAAGGGCGATGGTGCCTCCGTCTGGGGAGGCCCAGGGACAGGAGGGGCCAGAGTCTGGGTGTTAGAAACTGGTCTCTCTCCGTCCCAGGGAGGCATAAGGCCTTTCAGAATCCACTCCCAGCCCCAGCTTGGGGCACGCCAAATGGTGCCTGTTATACTCACTCTTGCCTCTGTGCCAGTCGTTTACCTCTGTGTACCTCAGTTTCCTTATCTGTTAAATGGGGCTAATAACACTCGAGGGTTGGTGTAAGAATGTTGTTGTTGTTAGGTGCCATTGAGTCGGTTTTCAACTCATAGTGACCACATGTGACAGAGTGGAACTGCCTCATAGGGTTTTCTTGGCTGTAATGTTTACAGGAGCAAATTGCCAGGTCTTTGTCGCATGGAGCTATAGGGTGGGTTCAAACCACCAACCTTTCAGTTAGCAATTGAGCACTTAACAGTTGCGCCACCGGGGGTCCTTTGGTGTAAGAATAAAAAAATAATAAAATATATGTGAAAGGAAGTATTTTAAAGAGGCAGGGGAGGAGGGAGGTAGGGAAAGGGTGTGAGGTGGTTTTCTTTCTGGGATGAATTAGCATCCTCGTTTGCAAGGAAGAGAAAATGGAACAGAAAGCCCCTACTCCCATTACTTCGCCTCCTGACCTCAGCAGCTGCAGGCCTGGACCTAATTTACGGGGCTGTAAATATCCGTGAATGGGCCCGAGGCCCCTGGTGGGCTCTGGCTGTTGGGTGGGGACAGCTCTGCTGAGCCCTAAACCCCTGGGCAACCTCGTTAATTCTGCTCTGCTCAGAAGCCGTGGTAATGATGCAAGGAGCCGGCAGATGAGCTGTGGTAACCCCTGCCCCAAGTGGGGAGGGACAGCTGCCTGCGCCTTAGCCCCTGCCCAGCACACAGGCCCTGTGGTCATTTCCCAGGGCTCATTCTGCCTTAATGGAGCAGGAGAAGATGGTGAGGATGGAGGTGGGAAGCTTGCCCGAGATCACACAGATCCCTACCTTCTAGACCCAAGAAGTCTTCACCAGGATGGCAGCTGGTTCACTGGCTGCAGGTGCAGACTTTGGAGTCCTTGAAAGTGCCCACACCCCTGATTGAAGTCCTGGGCTCTCCAGATCAGGACAGGGAGGGGTTCTTCTTGGGAGAGGAGGATCAGAGAAGGGAATTCAAGTGCTGGGAGCGAGGACCAATGTGTAATTGTCCTGGGAATGCAGTTTGTGCAAGTCACACATACATAAAAGATATAGAATACATGGTTCCCTTCTTATGCTTCGTAGCTGCAGGGTGAATTCAGAAGCCTTAGCTGGGCTTGCTGGCCTGGAGCAGGAGGGGAAGAGGCGGTGCTGCTGTCCTGGGTGCTGAGCAGGCAAATCCCAGCTCCGGCGGAGTTTGTTCCCTGAGAGCTCAGACTCAGCGGCCCCATTAGGTCTGTCACTGATTCCTCAGCCTCTCCTCAGGCCTGGTGTCCTCAGTCAACCCTCTGGCTGAGGCCTGGATCCTGCAGACTTCTGGCTTTGCTGGAGAATTCCAGGCAAAGTGTCAGTTGCCCTGAGGGAAGCAAAAGGCTGGTTCAGAACTGCCAGCAATGGGGCTGAGCGTCACAAAAGGGAAAAATGGACTCTACTCTGGACTCATGCATTTGCCCCAGAGAGTGTTCCATGGAGTGGAACTAATCCTAGAGCAAATGTTGTTAGTCCCATCTAACAGGTAAGGAAACTGAGGTACACAGAGGTAAACGACTTGTGCAGAGGCAGGAGCAAGTATAACAAGCACCATCTGGCTGCCCCAAGCTGGGGCTGGAAGTGAATTTTCAAAGACCTTAAGCCTCTCTGCTAAGGAGAGAGACCAGTTCCTAAAAACCAGGTTCTGACCCGTCTCATGAAAAAATAGTATGATCAAAGATCAAGTAAGTTTGGGAAATGATGTGCTGAATGAAATCAGACAGATTTTTCCACTGCAAGACTTTGTGGAGCCCTTAATATGCTTTTATGCATCATGGCCCTCCAAGAGGGTTTCCCTAACTTATGGGACCATAGAACCCTTATTTGTTGCACCATCTTGGGTTTGGTGTTCCACAAAACACACATTGGGAAACCCTGAGCCCGCAGTTGTACTTCATACACCTGAACAAGCCAGAGAAAAGCGAGGAAGGGAGGGCAGGGCTGGAACCAGCCAACACCAGCGGGGGAACCTGAGACTAGTCCCATCTCAGCCACTAACTCAGTCTGTGACTTTGAGCTCTTGCTCTCTGCGCGTCTATTTCCCATCTATAAAATGAGCACAATGCCTGGCCCATAATCAGTCCTTAGTAGATATTTGTTAAATGAATGAATGAGAAGCTTGGGCTGGGATCTGTCAAACTCCTTTTAGCCACAGCATCCTAAGGTTGGAGGAAGGTGCAGGCCCTGGGCCCCTCTGCCTGGGTGTGAATCCAGCTGCACCAGTTACCAGCTGTTCAGACTTGGGCAGCTCAGCTCTCAGTGCCTGGTGATCTCCCTTGTAAAATGGAGCTAATAATAGTATCTACCTTAGAAGGGTTGTCGTGAGGTTAAACGTTGTTGTCGTTACTTGGTTCCCATTCATGGCGACCCCATTGTGCAGAGTAGAACTGTGCTCCATAGGGTTTTCAAGGCTGTGACCTTTCAGAAGCAGATGGCCAGGCCTATCTTCCAAGGCACCTCTAGGTGGGTTCGAACCACCAGTCTTTCAGGTAGTAGTTGAGTGCTTAAGGAGCCCTGGTGGCACACTGGTTAAGCAGCTAGGCTGCTAACTGAAGGGTCAGCAGTTCGAACCCACCAGCCACTCCAAGGGAGAAAGATGTGGCAGTCTGCTTCTGTAAAGATTTATGGCCTTGGAAACCCTATAGGGCAGTTCTGCTCTGTCCTGTAGGGTTGTATGAGTTGGAATTGACTCAATGGCAATGGGTAGGTAGGTAGGTAGTCAAGTGCTTAACTGTTTGTGTCCCCTCAGGGACTCTGAGGTTTAAATTGGGGGACCATGTAATTTATCATTTAAACTGGGATACTAGAGAGTGAAAGGGGTATTGTGAGGTTGTGGGTTACTCTTCCCCAACCCCAATTTGTATAGGGTGTGTTTATACACACCCTTCCCCAACCCCAATTTGTATAGGGCGTGTTTATACACACAAGGGTGGGTATGGACTCTCTTACTTCTCCTCGAGGAGACAAGGAAGAGTTCCTACCACTTCGTTTGTGGGGAAACTGAGGCAGGTGGTTAAATGATGTGTTCATCATGTTGGCACAGCAGCTGGGGATGGGGCTCCTTCCAAAACCCCCCTGCCCTCCCCACCCCAGAGAGGCGGAAGGAGCCCCTGGTGGCAGCATTACAAGAGGGGACCATTACAGAGAGGAAGGGGTCCAGGGTGGGAGATGGGAGATATGGCAGAGGGTGTGAGGCTGCAGGCTGGGGAGAACCGGTGACCTGGAGGATTAGGGGGCCAGCAGGCTGGGTGCTGGCAGGATTAACTGTCCCCAAGGAGCCTCTCCCTGCTCTTTTCAAGGGCCAGGCAGGTGGGCAGGAGAAGTAGGGGGGATAGCTCCTCACTTTGTACCGTTCTCCCCCCTCTGCCACCAGCGTGCTCCATTCTGGCCGAATCTGGCCTTGGCCCCCCTCCTTGCACAGCACCAGGCCCTATTCAGGTAGCAGCTGCGAAGATGCTCCCTGAGTTCCCAGGCAGCTGCCTGGACTCAGCCCAGACCTCATGCCAAGAGTGCCCCCTGCCACTGTGGGCAAATCCAGGGCACAGAGCACCCGCAGGAGCTCCTGGGGCCTCACCAAGGAGGTGGCTTTTATAGGACCTGTTTCCCCAAACACTCCAGACCACTCCAGCAGGCTGTGTAGGAGGCCAAAAGGGCAGAAGTGTGCCCAGAGAGGGCCAGCTCCGGCTTTGCGGGCGCTTCAACCCTTGATTTGACCAGCCAGTGAAGCCGGGCACTGAGCCAGTGCCGCCTGGCCCTGGGTGGGCTGCTGTCCACATTTGCTCGGTTCAACCCACCACAACCTGAGGGGATGCTAGCCACGATTAAGATGAGGCAGCACGGCTCAGAGAGGAGCCATTTACCCTAAGTACGCAAACCATGGAGCCCTGGTGGTGCAACGGTTAAGCACTCCACTGCTGACTGAAAGGTCGGTGGTTCAAACCCACCAGCCTCTCTGAGGGAGAAAAGACCTGGTGATCTGCTCCCATGAAGATTACAGCCTAGGAAACCCTATGGGGCTGTTCTACTCTGTCATATAGGGTCTCTGTGAGTCGGATCCACAGCACACGACAGCAGCAATAGTTAGTGGCCGAGGCAAGAATGGGATTTCACCTTGATCCTTGCTACCCCTGGGTGAGGGCACAGCCTCCTTTAAAAGCTCTCTGTTTCCCTCAAGGGTGGTGGGACCCCCTCTCTCCTGCTTTCTGTGTGCGTCCTATCTTTGTCTCTTGCTCCCTTTGTCTCTCCCGCGGCTCTCTGCCCTCCCACCTCCCCTCCCCATGCCCACCATCAGCCTCTGCTCTGGCCCTCATCTTCTCAGGTATTGGGGGGTGGTTGGGGGGTGTCCTGTGTACATCCGTGGGGCCCAGGCAGCCAGCCCCATCCCTGGCTCTCCCTCATCTCCCCCAGTGTCCCTGAGGCCTCATTATCAGGGTAGTGGTGACCCCCCCACCGTCTGGCCTGTCTGGCCCTGGCATGAAAGGTAGAGTTTTGGCAGAGAAGGGAGGCTCGGCCTGATTCCAGCTTGTTTCTGCAGTCTAGAGCCTGTGGTGTGCCTGGGCAGGGCAGGGAGGCGGTGGTGGGGGTGGGGGTTGGAGGAGCCACAGGACAGCCCCTGTCACTAGACCAACAGCAGGGAGCCCTGAAGGGGGAGGGGTAGGAGGGGAGCAGGTGGTTCTTTGTCTGGAGCAGGAATGAGGGAGAGGGGCCCTTGCCTGATCTCAGCCTACCTCCCTTGCCCCCTGTCCTCTGAAGCGTCTGAGGCAGCCCCTGGGAGAGGATTGGCGTCCCTGTTCCCAGTGTACACAAGGCCAGGAGACCTCCTCCCCCCAGATGAGGCAGGAGGGACGCCATGCTGTGTGGCAGATCACTGCCCTGCCCTTCCTGGCTCCCCCTGCAGTGCTCACTGTGAATTTTCCCAGGATGCATGGTTGCTTCTCAACCTGCACCCCTACCCCCCTGCCCCCTGTGCCCACCCAGCACCTGAGGGCCACTTGGGACCAGGCGGAGCCAGGAGAGTGAGTCCCTGTGATGGAGTTGGGGTAGTACAAGTGGCCTGTGCCAGCCTGAGGTGAGGGGGCAGCTGGGGAGACTCGGGGATGAGAAGGGTCCCGCGCACTGAGGAAGGAGCTGCTGTTCACATTTGTTAGGTTCAACCCACCACAGCCTGAGGGGACGCTAGCCCCGTTTAAGATGAGGCAACACAGCTCAGAGAGGAGCCATTTACTCTAAATACACAAACCCTAGTTAGTGGCCGAAGGAGCACTGGTGGCGCAACAGTTAAGCACTCCACTGCCAACTGAAAGGTCGGTGGTTCAAACCCACCAGCCTCTCTGAGGGAGAAAAGATCTGACGATCTCCTCCCATGAAGATTACAGCCTAGGAAACCCTATGGGGCTGTTCTACTCCGTCATATAGGTCTCTGTGAGTCAGAATCGACTCCATGACACACAGCAACAGCAATAGTTAGTGGCCGAGACAAGAATGGGATTTCACCTTGATCCTTGCTACCCCTGGGTGAGGGCGCAGTCTCCTTTAAAAGCTCTCAGTTTCCCTCGAGGGTGATGGGACCCCCTCTCCTGCCTTCTGTGTGCATGCTCTCCCTCTCTGGCTATCGTTGCCATGTTCCCTCCCTTTTCAGCTTGCCTCAGCTGAGCAGTAGGGATGTCAGAATGGTCGCTGTTTGGGGGCTTTTCTCTGTTTAGGGTGGAATTTGGGAACCCCTGGGGCTCCTGCCTGTCCCAGGTTGACACTCACCTCTTTGGTCCTTGAATTTTGTTTTTGAGCCACAGAGCTGCCCCTGGAGGCTGAAGGTCAGTGCCTACCAGCGGTGGTTTAGAGGTAGTGCTAAGCTCTCTGGGTGTGGCATCCTGGCTCCGCGGCTTTCAAGGCAGTTACTTAACCTCTCTGTGCTCACTTTTCCGTGCCTCCATTTCCTCATCTGTTGTATGGGGATAACAATAAGACCTACTTCATAAAGTTATTGGAGAGGTTCAAAGAAACTGTGTACGGAAAGTACTTAGAACAGTACTTGGCCCCAAGAAAACATTCAGCAAATATTAGGTGTTTTATTCTTGAGGGCCTTCTTTAAAGCCTGAGCAACCAGCCCCATCCCTGGCTCTCCTTCACCCCCAGGAATCCCCCAGTGTCCCTGAGGCTCATTATTAGGGTAGCAATGACCACCCCCCTCCCGACTGTCTGGCCTGTCTGGCCCTAGCATGAAAGGTAAAGGAGGCCCTAGGGTAGGTGAGTGTCTTAGTTATCTAGTGCTGCTATAACAGAAATACCACAAGTGGATGGCTTTAACGAACAGAAGTTTATTCTCTCAGTCTGGGAAGCTAGAAGTCTGAATTCAGGGTGCCAGCTCTCGGAGAATGCTTTCTCTCTGTGTCAGTTCTCGGGGAAGGTCCTTGTCATCAATCTTCCCTTGGTCTAGGAACTTCTCAGCACAGGGACTCCGGGTCCCAAAGGACACACTCCACTCCTGGTCTTCTTTCTTGGTGGCATGAGGTCCCGCTCCTCTGAATCTCAAAAGAGATTAACTCAAAATACAACCTAATCCTGTAGATTGAGTCCTGCCTCATTAACATAACTGCCTCTAATCCTGCCTCATTAATATCATAGAGGTTAGTATTTACAACACATAGGATAATCATATCAGATCACAAAGTGGTGGACAACCACACACTACTCGGAATCATGGTTAGCCAAGTCGATACACATTTTGGCGGGACACAATTCAATCCATAACAGTGAGTTTCCTGAAATACTTGATGGTGATAACCAAATAGATCTCATCTCTGAAACTTGGTATTTGAGGTTGAGGGTGGCGGGATATGCAGATTTAAAAACAGGCCTCAGTAGAGATGTCCTCTTTTTTGCATTCTGACTTGTGGCTCCTGACTCTTTCTCTTGAATTTTCTTAGAAATGCTGCATGCAGAGTCAGTTTTCCTAAAATAACCTGCAGTGACCTTAGCTATAAAACGAGAAACATGGGTTTGGTCTTCTGGACTCCCCGGGAGCATACCTGGCGGCACAGGAAGCCACCCCTCATCTTGCACACACGTGCACCCCAACGTCTGTTTGCCTTTTAGAATCGAAGCAACTCACAGTGGCGCTTCCGAGATGCGGTGAAAGCTTGTGTGTGAAAGCACTTTGTGACCAGGAAAGCTCTCACACCCGCGAGAGACCAGGGTGTGAGGTCTCTGTGAGTCAGAATCGACTCCATGACACACAGCAACAGCAATAGTTAGTGGCCGAGACAAGAATGGGATTTCACCTTGATCCTTGCTACCCCTGGGTGAGGGCGCAGTCTCCTTTAAAAGCTCTCAGTTTCCCTCGAGGGTGATGGGACCCCCTCTCCTGCCTTCTGTGTGCATGCTCTCCCTCTCTGGCTATCGTTGCCATGTTCCCTCCCTCTGTGTGTGTGTGAGGGAAGGGGCGTTGGGTGGACTCCGTGAGGACAGAGAGCCTATGGAAGAGGGACAGAAAGGTTGTGTTCTTCTCTTCGGGAGATTAATTCAATCTTGCCTCTCAGTGAGTCACTGAGACTTCTCATAGAAAATTAATACCTGTCTATGGTGGAGCAGTGGTTAAGTGCTTGGCTACTAACCAAAAGGTTGGAGGTTGGAGTCTACCCAGAAGCACCTTGGAAGAGAGGCCGGGCAATCTACTTCCAAAAAATCAGCCATTGAAAACCCTATGGAGCACAGTTCTACTTTGACACACATGGTTTCCCCATGAAGCAGACTCCAGCCAACGCCAGCTGGTTTGGTTTAGTCTGGGTATCTATCCAAATATCCACTACTGAGTGCCAGTTATGCAGGCTCTTTGCTAAGCACCAGAGATAAGATGTGATGCCAGCCTTCAAGGAACCTACAGTCTAGTGAGCAGGCAAAAGAGAGGTATCAGCAGGCAATCAGAGAACAATGTGGGAATGGTGCTCCAGAGGTTTGTCATAGTGCAGGGGGCCCGTCAACAGATGGTTGGATAAACAAAATGCCGTGTCTCCATACATGGAATATTACTCAGCCATAAAGAGAAGTGAAGTTCTGACGCATGCTACAACGTGGATGAACCTTGAAAACATGCTAAACGAAATAAGTCAGACTCAGAGGGACAGACATGGTATGATCTCACTTAAATGGGATATCCAGAATAGACCAAAGTTTACTAGTGGAAGGGAGAAAGAGGGAGTTCTTGCTTTAGGGGCACTGAGTTTCTGTTAAGGGTGATGAAAAAATCTGGAAACAGATGATGGAAATGGTTGTACAACACGGTGAACGTAATTAATGTCACTGAATTGTACATTAAAAATGGTTGAAATGGCAAATGTTTTGCCATATATACTTCATCATGCACACAAAAAAAGGTGCTGGGGGAGCAGTAGGACCAGACCACGTCTGAGGGGAGCCTTCCCAGGGAAGGGGACATCTGAGTCATCAGGAAGTGTAAGTAGGAATTTCCCAGGGGGACAGGGAGGACAGGAAATTGGAGGCAGACGGCCCGCATGTGCAAAGCTGCAGAGGACCAAAGAGTGCAATGTCTTTGGGAGAATTGTACAATTCTTTGTGCCTCCATATGGGCATGCATGGGGCGGGGGCTGTCAGAGGGGCCACAGCCAGATGGGAAGGGCTTGAAAGGTGTGCTTCTGCTCCCCAGGCCCTCCAGCATCCCTGCTGGAGTCCCCTGGCCCAGCCCCCTTCCCCCTTGCCTGTCACCCCTGGAAGGCCTTCTGTGGGAACTTCGTCCTTCTTCTTCTGACCTCTTCCCTGTCCCAGGCCCCAGAAGCTCCTCATCTTCCTCCACTCACTGCCATTTCATTCTTTTCCTTTTGTCCAAGGTCAGGAGTGAGGGTGGAGGGGAGGGAATCCTTTAACCTTTCTGAGCCTCAGTTTCCTTATCCTCACTAGAGACGGCTGGATATGGTGATCTCATACCTCTCCAGGGCCTGCTAGGATTTAAGTGGTCGTCCATGCCATATTTGTATGTTTCCCATGGGGCCTGAGAGATATCCCAGAAACTTCCTGGGCCTCTCTTGGCAGAGGGCTGGGGCTGGGAGCTGGTGAGTGGTGGAGATCGGGCACCTGTGCTGAGAGGAAGGGGTGTCCTGCTGATGCCATGGCTGTCTGTGCTTCTCCCTCAGTTTGACCCTGGGAACACAGGCTTCATCAGCACAGGCAAGTTCCGGAGCCTCCTGGAGAGCCACAGCTCTGAGCTGGACCCGCACAAAAAGGAGGTGCTCCTGGCTCTCGCCGACAGCCACGCGGATGGGCAGATCTGCTACCAGGATTTTGTCAACCTGGTGAGCACTCTGGGGCCCTTGCCACTGGGAGGGGCCTGTTTGGGGTTTGTGGCTTAGATGACCCTTTTAAATAATTAAAAAGATCTGTTGGCCCATAACACTGAAAAAGTCCAGGCTTTAGCAAGTGAAAATATGTCACCAACAACTCAGTGTCTCTTTGTGTCTTGGTTCTGCTTTCTGCAGAGTCAGCCCATCCTCAAAGCAGCCTCTGACAATTCCAGACATTCCCCCTTGTGGCAGCAAAATGGCTGCAGCTGTTCCAGCCTTCACACCCTCAGTTCACATCATAGAGGGGAGGAGAGGGACTCTTGTGGTAGTTCCTGCACAAGGCCTGAGAGTTCCTCTCTCCCACTGGCCTAGTTGGGGTCAGGTGGGATCTGTTGATTAGCTCAAGCCAAGCATTGCCCACTCCTGGAGCTGGGAGTAGTGTCAGTCCCATGAAAATGAAGGGCTAGGAGTGGGGAGGGCATTGTTGTCAGTAGAAGGGGGTGGGAAGTGGATGCTGGGGTTGGGGGGAGCGTCAGAATAGATGTCCCCAGGAGCAATGGAGCACATGGCTGGAGGCCACAGCTCATCAGACCTACTGACATATGTCCTGGGTTGTCAGAGGGCTGGAAATGGGAAGCCCAGTGGTCTGATATCTTGGAGCCGGACTTCTTCCTCATTGGGGATTATTGCTATGCTGTGACAGGGGCTACTGTGGTAGAATTGGAGTGGGATTCAGTGGGATTAAGCAGGCAGCGTTTTACCCACTGTGGGATGGATGAGACATTGGTAGATGCAGCATGAACCAGCAGGATGACTACAAGGCCAGAAGTCTTTACTTAGTTTCCCCACTGGTGAATGGAAACAGTCACCTCTCTTCAGGTCACACGCGGAGGTGGCAAGAGTGAAAGGACTTGTGTGAAGCTCCCTGGGCTCCTAGAACCTGAAAGCGTGTGTAAGTGGGGAGCCAGTACCAGTGCTACCTGTCATTGGTGCCACATGACCTCTCTGATGTGAATGCCCGTGCTTCCAAGTTGTGTGAATATCCTCTCGGCCGAGGGACTGCCTTTGCCCGAGAGTTAGTGTGGTTGCAGGGAGCATCCTTGGAGTGAAGGACGCTGCTGCTGGTCAGAGTGGACCCAGGGAGCAGAGCTCCTGGAAGGGCAGGGAGAGGGCAGAGCTCAGTGGGAGGGCAGAGCTGAGCTGAGTGTAGGAGTTGGGGACAGTTGGGATCCATGGGATGAGCCCAGCAGCGTCACCAAGGCCAGGGCACAGGTTTGAGCCCACCCAGGCTCTTCAGCAGCCCCAGTGCTAGCATGCTTGCTAAAACAGGGGGTTCTGATTAGCCTCAGAGCAGAGTGAGGACACGGCTGGGCCCATGGGATGTTTTGTCCCGGCGGGGTCAGAGAGCTTACTTATTACTGATGTTGAAATTTCTCTGTTAAAATTCAGAGCCCGGGAAGTCAGCCATTGCCAGGAGTAGGGCTGCCCTGGAGATCGGGACCAAGAGGGGGCTCACTGAGGGGGCAAGTAGGGCACAGAGCTCAGGGCCTCTGAGCAGCCTGAGTCTTAGTCTTGTTCTACCTTTGCCACTCGCTGTAAGCCCCTTTCAGCCTGGGCTTTCCTGTTTGTAAAGTGAGGCCACAGAATGCCCTCTTCAGAGTTGTTGTAAGGATTAAATAAGATGAAGTTTTTCTTGTCTTTTAAAGTTCTTCCACTAGGTAAAATTCCTCTGCATCCTTTGTGAACCCTTTCCAGCCCCCAACCCAAGCAGAATGAATTACCCTTATCTAGAGCTCCCATAGTGCTTTGCTCAGACTTTTTTCTTTTTCTTTTTATAGCATTACAGCTGAGTGGCCAGGGTTGTCATGGATGGGTGTGCAGGTTGTGTACTGTACAAGGGTGCCTGGCTGAAGAATGAGTGGGGACTGAAATCTGGTCTGGGCATGGGGTGCATCCATCTAGAAGGAGAGGCCTCTTTATCTAATTGGCACAAAAGTGCCATGTGGGCTAGCATGACTCCGGAGTCAGGCAGATCTGGATTTGAATCTAACTCTGTGATTTACTAATTACAGATCCTTGGGGAAATTACTTACCCTCTCTAAGCTTTAGTCCTCACCCTTATAATGTGGAGATAATACTATCTACCAAATATATAAGATGACATCCCTTTTTGCTGCTATTTACACATCTGTCCCCCCTTGTAAACTTTGTGATTTCCGAGACCATGATTACCACTGTGTCTGGCATGATTCTAGGCACATCAAGGATACAGGGTGAATGGTGAGTATGTGTGTGTGTGTGTGTGTGTGTGTGTGTACGCACACATCCCTTCTGTACTCATGCTGAGTCCATCTCCACCACAGGTTTTCAGGGCTTCCTGGCCATGAGTAGGTTTGTGAGCGTGTGTGCACGTTGGGGATTGGGGTAGAGAGTTGTAAGGGTGGCTGCAAAATAATTTGACAACGTAGTCCTGCCTGGGGCTCACGATGTACATGGAGCCCCAGCCCCTGCCTGCATTTACAGAACTCCTGAGCCATTAAGAACCAGATCCAAGCTTTATCGGTATGGAGGGGATGAGGATAGGGGAGAGTTGGAAGGGGTTCACCTGGGGAAGCCTGCTAGAGAGGATGAGCTTTAAGCCAGATTTTTAAGGTGAGGACGGCAGAGCCCAGGAGTGGGGAGGGCACTACAGATGGAGGCTCATACCATCTGGTCTGGTCGGAACCTAGATCCTCTCCAGCTACCTTCCCCCGACGGGAGTTGAGACCCCTGTACCTTGGCCTGGCGTGGTTCACTTCACCAACCCTGTCTGGTTCCTGCCTTCAGGGTTAGCCTAACATGTACGCTGGCCCATAGTCCCAGGAATGCTCTGATAATCCCCACACCATCTTCCATGTACTAGCTGCTCAGACAGCACTGTGGGGTCCAGGGTTGGGAGAGCTGAGTCTCTAGGACACATCTCCATAAGAAGAGTCTAGAGGGTGGCCAAGGAGGGCGGAGGAGGCAAGGGAGGCCCCCAGAGGCTGGAAGTCAGCAAGGCCGCCTCTGGCTTCTGGAAGTCAGGCTGACCGCTGGGTGAGGTAGCGAGAGCTGTACTGAGGATGTGTCAGGGCAGCCTCAGGGCCCATCTGAGGGCAGGGCCAGCCTTCAGGTGGACACTTCAGGTGCCCTGAGGGTCTAGCCAGTCCCTGGGCTCACTAGGGGTTCTGGGTCCCACAAAGGCACTCCAGAGTGGTGGCCTTCCACAGGCACAGCTTTGGGCTCTGGTTCTGGGGATCTCTCACCTGTGGTGTTGGGCACTGGCCTTCCTACTCCGGGGTCCTCTCTACCCTGGGAGCTCTGAAAGCCTCTCATTCATGCTCATCTCTCAAAAAGGAGTGGGAGTTTTGGAGGGCCCTGCTCCAGCTCCACAGCCTGGCAGCAGGAGAGGCTGCTAGGTGGGGTGGGGGTGGGAGAGAGAAAGGGGGTAGAAGCTGTCTTTGAGTGCTCACCCAGGCACTTCCCCATCTCCCCTTATTTCCTTTCTCCTCCCAAGAGGAGCGTTAACAGTTGTGATGCTATAAGGTGGCCGAAGGGTCTGGAAACATCAATAATATCATTTTATCATGTACGGTAATGTGTAATAAACCATTTATTATGTATTTGTCTGTGTTTCCAGACTTGGTGGCTACTTTGTAGAATCAGAGTCAGGTTCATATCCTGTTGAAATCTAGGCACACCTGACTCAAGGAACTGGACCCTTACCACTTGGCTATGGCTCCTGGGGCTCCAGCCTTGAGAGGGGCAGGGGATGAGCTGCTGTGGCTCAGCGTGGATGGAGAAGGAGCCCAGGCTCACTGGCTGTGGAAGGAGAGGGTGTGGGTTCCCTCCGGGGGAGCTTCCCGGCTCAGACTGGGGCAGGAATGAAGGAGATGGGGCTGAGGGCTTCCAGAGCTCCTGGCCCTTCGTGACCAGTGAAACTCAGGGTGTGTTGAGCATGGTGCTGGTTTGTGGTGTGAAGGAGGTTAGGATGCTAGAACTAGGAAGGAGGGTAGAACTAGTCTAGACCAACCCTTCCCTGCCCCTTGAGAAGATAAGGAAACTGAGGTCCAGAGAGGCTAAGTGACTTGCCCAAGGTTACCTGGCTGTATAGTGGAAGACCCAGGACTGGTGCCCAGGTCTTCTGATCCAGTGCTCTTTCATTTTCTCTTCAAACTTGCCTGTCTAACCAAGGTTTACCCTCCTTTTTCCAAGCTAGTGTGTCTGAGGATGGTCACTCCTACTTATCTTTCAGTTCTCACTCAGATACCACCTCCTCCAGGAAGCCCTCCCTGACTACCTTGGGACTGGCTTGGGCTCCCCCTGTGCTCCCACAGCAGTCATCACTCTGAACTGTGGTTGCTGGTTACTTCCCTGTCTTGAGCAATACTGTATCCCCTGCTTCTGGCAATGTACCTGACAGTAGTTGCTCAGTAAATTGTGATGGATGGTGGATGCAAAGAAGGTAAAGTGAGTAAGAATACAGACTCTGAAGCCTTTCTAGGTTTGGATTTGTTGGGTTACTAGAACTCCCTGTACCTCAGTTTCCCCATCAGGTATAATGAGGATATTCATTGCCTTACCTTATCTAACCTTATCATTGCTAGTAAAAGGACATCATGTTTGGTAAAATAGAGCATCAGTGATAATGAGGAAAATGCTCAATGAGAAGGACTGATACACTATCTCAACAATGGGCTCAAACCTACCAATGATCATGGACGTGGCTTAGGACTGGGCAACGTTTTCGTTCTGTTATACATAATGTTGCCATGAGTCAAAGCCAACTCAATGATCTATAAGAACAACAATCTAACAGGTAGACTAGTTGTATCAAATGAGCTCAAACACGTGAAGTTCTTAGAACAATCCCTGACCCATTTTTAAGAGCCCAGTAGATGTTATTTTTCATGAACTATTATAGAACTATTGACAGTTATGAAAGAAAAAGAAAGTGGGTTAGTCCTGGCCTAAGCAGTGTGAGACCCCGACTCTGACCCTGTCCCCCACCCTGTGTCCTGTACAGATGAGCAACAAACGGTCCAACAGCTTCCGCCAGGCCATCCTGCAGGGGAACCGCAGGCTCTGCAGCAAAGCACTGCTGGAGGAAAAGGGGCTGAACCTCTCTCAGCGACTGATCCGCCATGTGGCCTATGAGACCCTGCCCCGGGAGATTGACCGCAAGTGGTACTATGACAGCTACACCTGCTGTCCCCCGCCCTGGTTCATGATCACGGTCACACTGCTGGAGGCAAGGACGAGTGTGGGGAAGGGGCTGCTCAGCCTTGGGGTCGGGAGAGGATAGCTGAGATCAAGAGAAGGACAGAATTCTCCACCTAAAGGGGACGGTTGAGGATCAAATGGTGATTGTCATTACAAGCCAGGCCCCTTACAGTGAATGCAAGTATTGTGATACTGTATTATAAAGAGATATTCCTCACAATAAAAAAAAGAGATATTACCAAAGATTATTATTTCAAGCAATATTTGCTGCAGCAAAATCTCCATATAACCAAAACCAACAATCTGTTGACGTTCAGCTGGTTTTGACTCATAGTGACCCTATAGGACAGAGTAGGGTGTCCAGAGCTGTAGTCTTTTTGGAAGCAGACTGCCACATCTTTCTCCCGCTGAGCAGATGGTGGGTTCGAACCACCAACCTTCTGGTTAGCAGCTGAGCACTTAAGCACTGCACCACCAGGGCTCCTTTTCATAGAGCCACTCCCACCAAAACAGAAGCAACAAAAGCCATGTCTTAAGTTCCTTGATTTGAGGGGTTTACCTAGGCTAACTCATTAAAACCAATTAATTTTCGTTCTTCCCTGAGTAACTGTAAACAAGTCATTTGCTCCCCTGGGACTCCACTTTCCCATCTGTTAAACAGAAATAACCACACCCACCCTCCCCACCCCCACACGACTCCTCTATTTAAATTAGAGTGAGAGATGGCTACTGATGCTTTCTGAACACAAACGCATCCCACACAAAACAGTTGCTGTCGAGTCAGTTCTGACTCATGGTGACCCCATGTGTGTCATTAGAACTGTACTCCATAGGGTTTTTTATGGCTAATTTTTTGGAAGTAGATCACCAGGGCTTTCTTCTGAGGTGCCTCTGGGTGGATTTGAACCTCCAACCTTTTGGTTAGCAGCCAAGCGCATTACCCATTTGCACCATCAGGGTTGCCACAAACATCCGTGTGTGTGTGTGTGTGTGTGTGTGTGTGTGTATGTATACATGTGTATGTGTATATGTATGTATATATGTATGTATAGATATGCACATATATAAAACCCCTGGATGTCGAGTCAGTTCCAACTCATAGCAACCCTATAGGA
This sequence comes from Trichechus manatus latirostris, assembly GCF_000243295.1. NCBI lineage: Eukaryota > Metazoa > Chordata > Mammalia > Sirenia > Trichechidae > Trichechus > Trichechus manatus. The sequence goes on from NW_004444074.1 coordinate 3,975,910, forward strand.
CAGAGTAGAACTGCCCCATAGGGTTTCCAAGGAGCAGCTGTGTCTTAGTCATCCAGTGCTGCTGTAACAGAAATACCACAAGTGGATGGCTTTAACAAAGAGAAATTTATTTTTTCACAGTAAAGTAGGCTTTAAGTCCAAATTCAGGGCATCAGCTCCAGGGGAAGGCTTCCTCTCTCTGTCAGCCCTCATCAGTCTTACCCTGGACTAGAAGCGTCTCTGCGCAGGGACCCCCAGGTCCAAAGGATGTGCTCTGCTCCCTGCAGTGCTTTCTTGGTGGTATGAGATCCCCAACTCTCTGCTTGCTTCTCTTTCCTTTTATCTCTTGCAAGATAAAAGGTGGCACAGGCCACATCCCAGAGAAACTCCCTTTACATTGGATCAGGGATGTGACCTTAGTAAGGATGTTACAATCCCACCCTAATCCTCTTTAACATAAAATTACAATCACAAAATGGAGGACAACCACACAATACTGGGAATCATGGCCCAGCCAAATTGATCCACACATTTTCTGGGGGACATAATTCAATCCATGACAAGCTGGTAGATTCAAACTGCCAACCTTTTGGTTAGCAGCTAAATGCCTAACCACTGCGCCACCAGGGCCCCATGCCCGTATATATGTATATGTGTATATATAAATATATTCATATATATGTATATGTGTGTATATATATATATGTGTGTATAGAGATAGATAGGAGGAGGTGTTTATGAACAGGTAAATGTGGGGTTAACATATTTGAAAAGAACATTCTCCCCTTAGGGAATCATTCATACCTATTGTTATTCTGAAAAAAATCTCTTGCTTATGTAACAGAAATCCAAAGGTACCATTTACAGAACTGGTGCCCTTCTGTGATGAGCTCTGAATTCTTTTGACTGTTCAGCCCAAGAACCTGTAGACCTCCCACCCCAGCTCTGAATGGATGCTTGACTTTCCTTTGGCGTTTTATAATCTCCACCATTTCTCTTCCAGAGCCATGGGCCTAATTACCGCCTGTGCATATGTTCTTGCAAAGTTCCTGCCTAATCAAACGGCAGGATGGTTAAGCTTCACGGCATCCTTCTTCTTTTATATCTCAGAATATCTGGTCTGCATGCCAGAGCACCTCTGTTTGTTGTTATGGCTTCCTCCAAGTACATGTTGAAGTTTAAGATTTTCTGAGATATTCTTAGGTTCGTTCTTAAGGCTCTTACAGTGTCGGTCTATTTATTAACTTCTATTTGAGGACCAATAATAACGAGATGCTTTGGAAGCTGTATTTGCTGCCAGGCCACCCACATGTTGTTTGGTGGATAGAACTCCCCAGAGAGCTCAAGGGAGTCCGGCTGCCAGGGGGCCAAAAGCATTCCCAGGTATAGCACGAGGTTTTAACACACCACTAATTATAGCTGCATTCACTGAGCTTGTGCCAGGCATGGAGCTGGCTCTTCACGCACTTCATCACTTTTAAACCTCATGATAACGCTGGAAGTACCAGTATTAGTATTCCCATTTCCAGATGAGGAAACCAAGGACCCGAAAATTCAAATAATTTGCCCACGGTCATCCTGAGGAGCCCAATTTTGTGTCCAGATCGTCCAACTGCAGAGTGCTTTCGAATTTCCAGAAACCTTAACTATGCCAACTCAAACCACTAACCTAGGAGAAACTGAGAAAAGTTCAAATAGCTGAAATAACTATCTCAAAGCCCTTGTACTAACGCCAGGGTCCCTGGGTGGCACAAATGGTTTGCACTTGACTACTAACCTAAAGGCTGGTGGGTCAAACCCACCCAGCGGCGCTGTGGAAGAAAGTCCTGCCGATCTGCTTCCGTGAGAGAAAACTCTATGGAGCAGTTCCTTTCTGCAACATTTGGGGTCACCAGGAATTGAAATCAACTCGATGGCAATAAGCTAATTTTTTTTTGTTTTTTGTACTAAAGCCCAAGGCTTTTGCTTTACATACAGTTCTAATAACCTGGTTTTCTGAGTTCATAACAAATAGAAAATGAGAAGGGACATGGTGGGAAGCTATTAGAAGGGGCCCATTACCAGCAAGCAACAAGAACTAACAGCTGACAACCTTGCAGTAGGGGGAAAGACAAAAGAACATTTAAAAGCAGACCAAAGTCTGAAAGAAACACAAAAGTTTGGGGTCATTTAGTGTAGGAATAAAAACCCCATATACCTCGACTGCTGGAGAGAACATCACTCTCATAGTCCAAATCCTGACATTCTGAAAAGGTTATACATATGCCCCTTTAAAGAATTCAGGAACATGAATGATATATTTTAGAATGATTTCTAGAAAAAAAAATAGTTAAAATAAATACACCTTTAGGGCTTGAACAGGTATGCTTCAGTCATTGGCAAAATCCACTCATGTGGACTGCCTCATCCCCCAAGTGGGTGAGTGAGTTGTTACTGAAATAAAGCTTAAAATCCTACAAACTCTTTCTGCTTAGCACCAAGAGAAGTGTGAGCAAAGAGACCAGGTGACCATTTTGTGAGTATTTGATAAACAGAAGTGGGAGGAAGAGCTGGTTGAAGGCTAGGTTGGGTGCTGGCCATGGGGGTGCCCCTCATTCTCTGGGAAGGTTAAATGATGGACAACTTCCTGTAGGGATTATGAGTCAGTCGGCGGAAAAGAGATGGTCCTGGGCAGTTTCACACCTAGTAACGGTCCTCTCCATTCTATGACTTCATCCAGGTTGCCTTTTTCCTCTACAATGGGGTGTCGCTGAATCAATTTGTGCTGCAGGTAACCCATCCGCATTACCTGAAGAACTCACTGGTTTACCACCCACAGCTCCGAGCACAGGCTTGGCGCTACCTGACGTACATCTTCATGCATGCGGGGTGAGTGCCTGTCTTCTTTCTATCAAGAGTCCGTACAGAAAAATAAGTGGTCTAGGTAGGCTGGGTTGAAATCAATTTTTTAGTTTATTTGTATCTACCTGGGCCCAGGGTTTGAGGCGGCTCCTTGAAACTCATCTAATACCAAAATATACAAATAAATTATTGAGGGTATCTTGGAGCACAGAAAATATAGAAAGGAAAATGTTAAAAGCCAGCAGTAAAATCAGCACACATGTACATAGCATGTGATTCTGTGAACTTACTAGAGATAGGTTGCAAATTCCTTCTGAGCTTCCTAGTGGCCAAAGCAAAGAGAGAAATGTGGTCAGCTGCCAGATTCATTGTCCGTAAACTGTGTAAGTGCCCCTATAGGTGAAATAAAGGACTGATTTGTTGAAATCACCTTCCTCCTAAGATTCTTCACGTATGGTGAGGGTCTTCCTGAGGAACTCTAGCAATATTCACAGTTTCTGTTTGCAAAGCCCTGTGGCCTCTTTTGGCATTGGAGTACAATCAGTTCTCCCTAGTGCCTCCTACCCCAGTTCCGTGATAAGCACCTAGTAGCTGGCCAGGAGATCACTCAGACTAAGTCCCTGGAAGAGCATCACCCTTGACTGGAGACGGTTTTTATGTAGTAGAGGCACTGACTTGGGAAAGCAGAGCCCTAGGACACCAGGCTGCTATTGTGTCTTTTACCGCCTTTCCAGAGAAGTGAAAGAGCTCACTGTTAGCCTGGAAAAGCCCTGGGGGTACCTGACCCTGGAGTTGAAAATGGGAAGGGGATCACTCCGGCCCAATGGCTCCATCATTCCCATTCCTCAGCCGAAAGACCCGCAGTGGCCAACAGGGAGCTCTACTGTAAGGCTTCTTTCCTGCTGAGCCTCTGAAGTGGGCACAGGAGCCAACACCTAACTGGCTGCCCCTGCTGGGGAGGGTGCTTTGGGATGAAGAGTCATCTGTGTGGTTGCCAATGTTTGTCTCCCACCTAGGCCAATGGGGGCAGTCATTCGGGGCCATCTGCCCTGCCTGTGTGTCCCCAGGCTTTAATCTCACGAGGCTGAGGAGCAGAGTAGAGGAGGTGTCTCACACTTTAGTCTTCCCAGTAGCCAAAGTTCTGGAGCAGCAAGACCTGGGGGCTTTCCTGCCCAGACTGCTCAAGCCTGTGGCTGTGCATGGTTTGGAACTGCCTGCCTTACATCCAGGCCTACCCTCTGACCTTCCCTGATCCCTGAGGGTGAAGAAGGAGGAGAGCCAATGCCTTCTTGCTCCATTCTTTGCCTCCTTGAGCTAAAAGCCGGGAGGCCGCAGTGAACAGGGCACAGATGCCCTCAGCTGAGGCCCATGGAGTGGCCTCAGGCCTTTCTTTGGCAATTGCTCCTGATGGGGCCGTGTCTGCTGGGGAGGGCCCTGAAAGGGGGTCTCTAGGTCTATGGAGCGTGAGGCAGGGACTCTTGACTGGTACAATGAAAACAGAAGCAACAGCAGACAGGAGATAGGGACAGCTGGCCAGCATCTAGGGAGGACCCAGCAAAGTGACACACTCAGAGACACACTCTGGGCCTGGGAATCCAGAAATCACTGTGGTAGAGGAGAAAGAGCTTAGGTGTGGGAGGCAGGGTACCTAGGTCCTCCTCACCTGGGTTCTTCTAGCCTCAGGTCTGAGGCTGAAAAACAAGGGATAGGAACAGAAAACCCCTAAGGTCCCTCTGACTATGAGTCTGATGCTGTCATTTCTCATCTGCATGGAATCCTTCAGCTAGCACAGTCAGAAGAGGGTAGAAGGTTCTAGGCCTGGTAGAAATTTGGGACAGGAAGTAGGTGTCCATGTGTCTTCCAGGTAGCACAGCAGTTGAGCCTCAGGCAGGGCCCTGCAGTCCAGGAGCAGGGCTGTGTACCAGACTAATGTCCAGGCCCCTTGTTACTTGCCCTGTTGCCCCATGACTTAAGCCATGCCAGGAAGCTGCCCAGCTGCCATAAGCTCAGTTTAAATGAGATAATGGATGTTAACCTGCTCTGTAAACTTGAAAGCACCACTTAGATTTAATAATAGCCATGCCACAATCTTTTCTGCTAATACACACACTAAGCTAGACACCCCACACATTTGGCAGCAAGATCTGGTCACAGGAGGACATTCATGGGGTAAGAAAACCTGGGGTCCCATCTCCCAACCCTGGGAGTTTGGGGCAGAGCAGAACCTTCTCACACCAGGAAGAGGAAGCCTCCTTAGCAGCTCACATCGGAGACTTTAAGAGATGATGTTGAATTATTGAGCAACAGGAGACATCTGTACTGCCTGTGCGTGTTTTAAAACCATCTCCATCTTCAAATATCAGTAGCTCTTACGAAGACAGTAGACAGGCAGAGGGACTGTGTGGGCTGGTGAAAGGAGCAGGTCAGGCAGATCAGAGACCTGGACTGTGATGATCCCCATCTGGCCACTAGCCAGCTGTATGATTTAAGCCAGTCAGTGTCCCTCTCTGAGCCTCAGCTTCTCATGTGTCTACCACTGGTGTTGCTGGGTTGACTAGGGCTGGTCCCTCACTATGATAAGTGCAGATGCTGCCAGTCACTGCCCAGGCCCTGCACATGCGTTCCTGTCCTATCTGGCAGGGAAGGTGTGGAAGGCACCCTCATCCCAAGATCTTCTGTCTGCATTGTGATTGCCTGTTTCTATGCCTCTGCCACAAGGCCGTGAGCTCCTTGAAGCAGGGACAAGTCTTGTTCACTGCTAGAACATATAATGTTTGTTGAATGGCTGAATGACTCTGAATGAATAAACGTTGTCTCTTTGTGTTAGGATAGAACACCTGGGACTCAACGTGGTGTTGCAGCTACTGGTGGGGGTGCCCCTGGAGATGGTGCACGGAGCCACCCGCATCGGGCTTGTCTATGTGGCTGGCGTCGTGGCAGGTAGGCTGGTGGCCCCATGTCCACAGGGTAAACCTCCCCAGGGCGGGCTGCGAGACCCCATGAGCTTCCAGGAAACACACAGGACCGTTATCACCAAGCTTCCTGACTACTAGTGTTGTCCGAGGCAAATCGCCCCACCTCCTGGGATGCTGGAAAGGGACTGCCACCTAGACAGGGAGGTGTGTGATGACAAAGGAGGAGAGCACAGGATTTGGACCTGGCCAGCTGACCAGGTTTCAGTCTTCGCACTGCCATGTTGTAGCTGTGTGACCTTGGGGAAATTCCTTACTCTCCCTTGGCCCCATGAAGCTTTCAGATGGCACTAATGAGATGTGCCTACAGGGCTGTTGGGAGGATGGAGTCAATCAGGTGGTACATGGGAATGACTTTGCTGCATAAGCTGTGCAAGTGGCGTCCATGTAGGGGCATCAAAGATGTGGGTGGAGCCAGGTTCCTCCTGGCCAGGGCAGCACCTGTACCCAAAGATACAGCACATATGCCTCTGCCCAGGCCCACCACTGTCCCACTGGTTGAGCCTACAGGAGAGAGTCTGGGCTAAGAGGTAGTGAGCACTCACCCCAGCTGGAGGAGTTTGGGGCCTCGGCTCTGGCAAGAGATTGTGCCGTGTCTGGCAGATGGTGACCATGGTGACCAGGGTGACTACCAGTGAGCCCCTCCCACCTATGCCTCTCCCTCTTACCTCCCCCCCACCAGTGGGAGGTGAGGGGAAGTGGAGTGAGGTGAGCTGGGAGCAGATATCTACAGGAAAAGTCAGCTCCAACTGGGCTTCTGAACGTCGGGCCCACTCTTATGATGCTTCCAGCTACATTGCTGGCTTTTTTTTTTTTTTTTTTATTACAAGGTTTGCCGCCTCAGCTCTTCAGCTTGACAGCTGTGCCCAAGGGAGCTTTGTGTGTATGTTTAAGTAAGATCTTAATCCTTTCTGAGTGGCATTAAAGTTGTCATCAGGAGAGCGGGGCAGTGCCGGCCTTATAAATAGCAGGCAGGCAGGGACTCTGGGAGTAACTGAAGTGGTTTCAGGAATCAGAGGGGAAAGTCCCACCTACACGAGGTACGTTGGCTAGTTTGTGAACCCTCACCTGTGGAGGTTCACCTAGACCATCTCCTTGACTGCTCTCTGCTGAGGCTATGACTTTGGCCTCCTGGGACAACACCCACGAGCCTCCCCCTTAAGCAAAGGTCTAATGAGCGTCTTTAAGTGCCAGGCTCACTCAGCCACCCACGCTCCCCCAGTCCTGACATCTGGGGATGTGTCGCTGCATTTTCCATACCTAGACACCCAGAGACCCAGATGTTAAATAGCGAGGAACAGGAAGACTCCCGTAACACTTGCATTAGTATTCAATTAGGTTGAAGTGCCAATAGCCCAGAAGACAGAAATAAAATGCAAAATGACTCACCCAAACTGGGTGACACTCCATGGGAAGCCAGTGTAGGTAGTGCACTTCCCAGTGATACCCGTGCAGAGTGGGCAAGGCTTGCGGGTGCTCACACAGAAGCGGGCTCATCCACTGAATGTGAGCATGTGGGGATGTCAGCGTTTGTAAGGCACATGACGTGCACTATTCTGTATGAGTCATTGATTCAGATTAGAGGGCACTCTAGTCACAACATATCATGTCATTGATCGCCAGGATTGAGCTGATCACTCTAGCTGCGCTGCCCGCCCCTTCCTCCCTCTCTGCTACAGGCACATCCCTCCTAGAGAGGTAGGGCCATTTCCAGATAGTCAGACCCCATATTTATCAAGCAGGAGCCCTGGGTGGTGCAGTGGGTTAAGCACTCAACTACTAACTGGAAGGTTGGCAGTTTGAACCCACCCAGAGGCACCATGGAAGAATGGCCTGGCATTCTGCTTCTGAAAGGTCACAACCTTGAAGACTCTATGGAGCACAGTTCTACTCTGAAACACATGGGGATGCTGTGAGTCAGAATTGACTCAATGGCAACTGGTTTGGTTTTTGGATTATCAAGTAGGAGTCCCTGGGTAGCACAGATGATTAACTGCTCATCTGTTAACCAAAAGGTTGGTTGTTGAAACCCACCCAGAGATACCTCGGAAGAAAGGCCTGGCAGTCTGCTTCCAAGAGATCACAGCTTTGAAAACCCTATGGAGTGCAGTTCTACTCTGCATGCGTGGGGTTGCCATGAGTTGGAATCGAACTCCATAGCAACTGGTTTGGTGTTTGGTTTATATATTAAGTGCCTACCATATGTAGGCCGTATTTAATCCTCACAACAACTCTCTGAGGCAGGTACTATTACTATTCACCTGTTACAAAAACCGAGGCTTAGAGAGGCCAAGTAACTTGCCCAAAAATACACAGCTCATAAAATGGTGACGCTGGATTCAAACCCAGGCTGTCTAACCCTAAAGGCTGTGCTCTTAACCACTACCAGAGTGTTAAGAGAACCTAAGGGCAGACCTTTTCCTTTGTGCAGATGCGTTATTGTCAGAAATCAAAAGCGGTCTTGGTCCTGCTCTCTAATTCCTGCCCAATGGAACTATCCTAAGTCCAAGGCCGTTGCATTTTATAACAATGATAGCCCACCTCTATTGGGCACGTATGGCACTCCAGGCATGTGATAAAGGCTTGACATATGTTATCTCTGTAGTCATCACAACAATCCTGTGAGGTGGGTCCTGTCACCTCCATTTTACAGGAGGTTCAGAGAGGTGAAACTACTCGCTCCATCTGCCCGGCTAAGAAGTGGTAGAACCGAGGGCAAACCCTTCCCATGTCTGTCCTCCAAACTCTGTGCTTTTAACCAATGCTCAAGGCCAATGTGCAACTCACTTAAGGCTGAAAAGCATATGGCTAACAATTAAGTACTTTAAAAATCAGTATATTAAATCCTTCACCAAGAACTCAGTTGATAAGCCACATGTGCATCCCCAGAGCAGCCTAGCACAGGGCTTGACACATGTTCCAAACCCAACCCATTGCCTTCAAGTTGATTCTGACTCATGTCGAACCCATGTGTTACAGAGTAGAGCTGCTCCATAGGGTTTTCTTGACTGTAATCTTTTATGGAAGCAGATCACCAGCCTTTCTTCTGCAGTGCCGCCAGGTGGGTTCAAACTGCCAACCGTTAGGTTAGCAGCCAAGTGCAAACTGCTTGCACCACCCAGGGGCCTTGGCACATGTTAGGCAATAAATAATTGTAGAATTAATTTAAAAACTACATAAATAAATTTTCATGGCTTAAGGTTAGATGTTCTTCGGATTTTTATTTGGATTTTTTTTAAATGGCCCAGGGACATGTTAGTGAACACCTGCTTTACAGTTTTCCAGGCTAAAATTATCGCAGCGTGCATTATGGCAAAGTCACCAACTTATCTGTGTGCTGGCATGGGCCCAGATTTTTTTTTGGAAAATTTATAGCCCTGAGTAGAAGTAGCTTGACATTTTCTCCCCATCCTCTGCCCACCACGACCTCCATGGAATTCACACTAGCTGTGTGGATCAGTCATCCGTTAAGTGGATAATAGCTTGTAAAGATGTCCTGCCTGGCCTATGCTTCCTGCCCTGGAACATCCTCCACTGGATCTTTTTATTAATTTTTTTCTTTTTTTTTTTTTTTACATACATTCCCATGTTCATATCTGATCTCTCCCACTCACTCTAGTCTGGGACTAATCTGTGGTAATTGAGGAAAGTCATTATGCCACAAATGTCTAGGTTGTCACCCTCAAGATTCTAGAACCAGGTTCAGAGCCTTGGACCCTGGGTTTTAGGCCAAGACTGGATCACTGAATTTCAGGTCTGGAAGGTATCCTTGGGATTCCCTCCAGTGGGTGGCAACCTTTGCTGCTCAGGCCCAGCCCCTGCCCCCATTCAGCCAGAATGGCTCACTGTGCTCATCACCCTGGGTTAGGGTTCTGGGTCATTTTTCCTTTGAAAAGAGGGTCTCACTGCTCAAATGTTGGAAGGCTTCAGACCTTCTCGTTTCACAGAGGTGGAAACTGAATCCCAAAGAATTCGGGCCGTGCCCAAGGTCACACAACTAGCCAGACACGCCCCCATTCAGTACTCCAGCCACAATTGCAAGCTGTCCCCTGGCCCTGGGGTCAGGACTTGGAACCATGGGTAGGGTGAGGAAAAGATCAGTGTGTGGAGGCTTGACCCCTGGCAGGGCGCCCCCTGCCCTGCGGCTGCCCTGACGCCTCTTTGCAGACCGCGCTGGGGAAGGATAGAGCGCAGAGGCTGGCCGGTTGTGGGTACTTGCGCCAAGGAAAGGGGCCAGCCCAGGGAGCTGGGGCTTCGTCTGTCCCAGCGGTAATTAATGAGCAGCGGCTTGGGCAGCCAGCCCTGCACAGCCCTGCAGTACAGCGCTCCCAGACAGCCCGCCTGCCTGGAGAGCGTGGGAATCCTTTGTCATGCAGATCCCGGTGCGTGTTTGTTTGCCACCCTGGGATTTTTTCTTCCCCCCTGTTATATATGACTGACCCCATGGCTAGGCAGTAAAAAAAGAGTGTTATCTGACAATAGATCAATACCTAATTAAAGCCAGAGGGAAGGCATGAAAGGGGAGAGGAAAGATTTATAGCTGCCCTGGCAGGGGAGAAGGACTTGGGAGTTCTCTGTTCAGGACAGTTTGTTTTTTCTTCTAAGAGATTACATTCCCCCGTGAGATGAAAAGGTGTTGTGAGGATCTCTTCTTTGAAGGATCTTAGTGAGCGGAGGGGGCTTGGGAGAAGGTGGAGAATGTTCCAGAACAGGGGCTCTCCATGCCCAGGGTTGCTCTCATTCCTGGGATGGGCCCAGCCTCCTCCTAGGTGGTGGATCCTCCACTCCTATGGAACCTGCAGAATATGGCCTTCTGCCCGTTTCTCCTCTCTCCACCCAGGCAGGGGCTAATTGGCTCATGAGCCTGCGGGCATTTTCCAGCGGTGATTTCTGCACACTCACCCCGGCCAGCCCCCTCTCATCCACCCAGCCCTGGGCTCTACCTCCCAGTTATTTTTAGTCTCCATGTCCTTCCCTGGAAGCCAAACCATTGATCACACTTAAATGAGACCAGAACAATAAATTTCCCATCTCCTCTCTGCCCAGCTCTCCCTCCCAGGACAAGAGCTTGTCATCCCAGACCCAGAGTCATACACCCTTCCTTTCCCCCAGAGGGTGTGACGTCATCTCTCTCTCTTTCTGGTGACTTTTCAAGGGCAATTTTCCTCCAAAGGAGCCCCACTTGGGAGATCCTGTTGGCCGTTTGTGATTTAGCTTGGCTGGATTTCTAGATGCTGTTGATGAGAGAGACAGTAGAAGGTGGAGGTTAACCTCTCTACCCGTTTGGGGAGCCGTTACTATAGAGGCCAAGAGCATGGGCATCATGTCAGGCAGACCTGGACTCAAATCGTAGTTCCAGTACTTGTGACCAGGTGACTCTGGGCTCAGTTTCCTCATCTGTGCAATGAGATGACTAGCACCTGCTTCAAAGGGTTGTCTTGAGGACTAAAGGTGAAAATGTATGTAAAATGCTTGGCCTTGTGTCTGACACACAGTACCTCATAAATGGTAGCTGTTTCTGCAATAACTTAACCAGTTGCTGTCCTGTCAGTTCCGACTCATGGCAACCCCATGTGTGTCACAGTGTAACTGTGCTCCATAGGGTTTCAATGGCTGATTTTTTTTTTTCAGAAGTAGATTGCCAGGCCTTTCTTCTGAGGTACCTCTGGGCAGACTTGAACTTCCAACCTTTTGGGTAGCAGCCGAGTGCATTAACCATTGCACCACCCAGGGACTCCTCTGCAATAACTACTATCACTATTTTTGTTATTGCTTCAGAGCCTTGAGATCGCACAGTGTCAGGCAGAGATTGGATTGAGAGGCAGAAGATGTGGGTCATAGTCTGAGTTCTACTTTGGGCAAGTCACTTCCCTTCTTCCAGTCTTTGTTTCCTATCTGTAAAATGAGAAAGTTGAATCAAATGGTTCTTTTAGCCATAAATTAATCCTCCATGTGATCCACAATTGAGTTCCAAGGTGACATGGAATCACAGGAGGAAGAGCCTTAGAGTCTTACCCCCGAGGCTGCTTGGCCCTGTGTCTGACCTTGGGGCTGACCACCCCAAGGACCATGGGGTGGGGAGCGGGGGTCAAGGAGGCAGGTGTGGAAGCAATTTTGTGTGTACTCTGACACACCTGGGATTGCCGTGAGGGCCTAAGGCTGGGGTAGGGGAGGCTGATTCCAGCATTCTTGGGAATTCTCTATTTCTTTCTGTACCAGGGTCCTTGGCGGTGTCAGTGGCTGACATGACCGCGCCAGTCGTGGGCTCCTCTGGAGGAGTGTACGCGCTTGTCTCTGCCCATCTGGCCAACATCGTGATGGTGAGCCTCTCCTGATCCCAGCATGTCTGTCTTGCCCTCTCCTCTGTGGTCCCTGGGTTTGGGCATTAATCCTTCAGAGCTGGGCTTTGGATCCTTATCCTCGTATTCTCCAGCCCAGACCTGTCAGGCACCAGGCAGATCTGGCTGGTAGCAGAGTTCAAACTCTCCTCACTCTCTGCAAGCCCATTTCAAATGGGTCCCTTCCATACACAATTCATATTTTCTCCTGTCATAGCTTTTCCTGTGAATCTGCTCATCTCCCTATTCTACCTCATTTCCCTTCAGTGACTTAAAAATGTTTAAATTCTCATTTACTAGGGCCCATGATAATTATAATTCATGGTTTTCTATAGATTGTTAAAAGTAAAGGGACCTTAGAGATTATCTCATCAAAATCCTCAAGTAGGAAAGGAGGCTCTGAGAGGTTAAGTGATTTGCCCAAAGTCATAATCAAGTCTGTGGCAAAACTGGGACTTGAACTCTCATTTTCTGACAACCATTCAAGTGTTGCTCCTCTGCACCAGCTTCTCACAGTGGCAGGACACCACCTTTCCGTTTCTCGTGCTTTTCTTTGCCTTTTCCTTTAAGAGTATGGGCTGTGGAGTAGTTCAGCCTGGATCTGAATCCCATTTCTTAAAGAGTGACCTTGGGCAAATTACTTCTTTGTGCCTTAGTTTCTACATCTGTGAAATGGGATGACATGTGATCAATTAAATGAAGCGAAAAGTAATCGCTCCATATAAATGTTAACTTAATGAATTACCTGCTCCTCAGAGAAGAGGCCATGGTGGGCTCAGAATAGAGACAGAGTGGTCAAGGCAAGAAATTCTGAATCAGTCTGATGGTCTTAGAGGAGACCAAAGTCCTTGTCTTGAAGGAAAGCTGAAGTTTGGAGGCTGGAGGAGGAGTCGCTGGAGGTACTTGGCTAACCCAATCTAATGTTCCTGCTGGCCTGGAAGCCTCCATGTAGAACCCAGGGCTTATTCATCTGTTTCCCCAGGCACAGGGCTAGGCACATGGTAGGCAGTGCCCACTTAGTTTTGGTGAAGGAAGGAAGGAAGGGAGGGAGGAAGTCCAGAAAAGGCATAGCCTTCTTGGGGTCCTCATTACCCCACCTCCTTCCTCCATACCTGTTGTCACCCACCTGGCAAATGTGTGCATGCTCAGTTACAGCAGTTCTTGGAGTTTCTGAATTTTCCCACGTTTTTCTTCTTTATTATTCCCACTCTCACCTGCCCTACTCCTTAATGCCATTCTTTTTCTTTTCACCTAAGTCCTCTTTGTACATTGAGAGAGAAACAGAGAAGATAGCACAAGAGGGGAAGAGGGAGAGAGACACACACACAGACAGACAGTGGCTGCTGACTGCACTTGCTACTTGCCTGAATTTCATTAACTTCAAGCACGTGCTTGGAGAGCTACTGTGAGTGTCAGAGCATGTGTGAATGTGGAGGTCTGAGCGTGTGCTGGGGCATGTTTGCCCACACAGCTCAGTCTGCTGAAAACCTGGAGCACAGGGCTGCCTCACATGGGCCGCTTTTAAATGGGTCATTCTGTATCAGTGCCACATCTTTCCCCAGACACAGATTTTCCTCTGGATTCTGCCTCTTCCACTCTCCCCTCCCCCTGCCCCAATTCCTTTCCGTAGGGGAAGGAGATGCTAACCTCCCTTCTCTTGTCCCCCCCGTCCAAAACGTGTTGGGGGGGATAAGCAAGCACAACTAAAAGAGAACATGGGAAAGAAGAAACAAACAGGAGTTCATAAAGATCCCCTGTTCCCACCCCCTTGCCCACCCTCATGGGAAACAGCCCTGATGCCCCAGAAGTTTCCATGGTGAAGGGCCGGCCACCCCAAGGACTGTGGGGTGGGGAGCGGGGGTCAAGGAGGGAGGTGTGAAAGCAGTTTTGTTCCAGTTTACGCTTCTTTCTGGCAAGTAGCCCATGGCCCATGGCTGTGGAGATGAGCAGCCCCATCTAAGAACCCATTGCCCCTCCAGAAGGAAAGGGCTTTTCCTGGCCAACCAGAACCTTTGCCATCCCCAGAGCATCAGATATGATAGCCCTTCTCTAGAAAGTTGTCTGGTACTTATTTGATGAGGAAAAGAAAACTCATTTTCTCACTAGAAAGATTTCCTTCTGTCAAGAGGCCTCCTTTACCCAAATTAGCTTATTGCTGAGCAGTTCAGGGAGGCATTGCATCAAACCATATGGAATTGCCATTTCTGCAGGTGAGAATCAATTAAACATTGGCAATTTCATATGGTTCAGCCTAATAGATATAATACTATTTTTAATTCCAAAGTGAAGATTTGGTCTGTGTGTGTACACAATAAAGCACCTCATCAGACCAGAAAGCAGAAAAATCATGGACTTGACCATCAGAAAATTGGAATTTAGTACCAATATTATCACTTGTCAGCCATGTTACCTTGAGTGAATTCCTTTACTTCTCGAGGTCTCAGTTCTCTCATCTGTAATCCCTTCTTCACAAAGTAGTTGTGAGGAGGATGTGAAAAAAATGGATGTGAAAATGCTTTCCATATAGCAAATAACCCTACAGCTGTGAGATCCTGTGCGTGTTTATATGTGTCTGTATGGATATCGGGCAGCAATTATAAAGATAAAAAATCACGTATATACATATACACGCATACATACATGATTTTTTATCTTCATAATTGCTGCCCGATATCCGTACAGAGAACAATCAGAAAATATATTCTTTTTGCTTCAGGTACATAATAGAAAATTGTTCAACACTTCTATTCTCAGGACTAATTAGATAAGATAGTCCACCTTAAATGAAAGTATATCTTATTTTTCATAAAAACATTGAGTTTCAAAAAGCTTGCAGTTCACATCCAAGAATTATAGTTAGAAAATATTTCAACAAAAGATCTGGATTGCATAAAAGACCTACAACCAATATTTCTTATTTTAAACAACTAGAAATATAAATGTACACAGAATTGAATAATTTATTAATTACCTTTTCCTTCTGCCCATAGGCTGGAGTTCCATTTTTAAACATACAAGATATATACTTACATATCTATAGAGACACAGTTATCCTCTGCTCTATATGATAACTATTTTCCTAAAATTTTTGAGATCTGAATTTTTGCAAATTGAACCATATTGTCAAAGCCCTAGAAAGATTATTGTCTAAAAGATGCAAAAGGTTTCTATATTAAAAGGTTCACTTTGTTAAGTGAAGAATCCTTTGTAGGACAAATAATCACTCCCTAACTTATCTGTGTCATGATTTCACATTTCCTGTACTGGTTTTTTTTTTTTGAAGTTGTTTAACAAGTAAGTGTTTCTAACCGGGAAATGAAGCTGTGTTGAAACGGAAGCTCCCTGCCTGGGTTTCAGCCTCGAAGCTCTTTGCTGGTTGGGCGAGCAGGATGCTGAGGGGACTGGTTACCAACTTGTTTGCTGTGGATGAGTTACTGTCTCACCCTGCAAGGCTCTGGCAGAGAATGAAATTAAAGGGCCTACAAAAGGTTTGTCTTCCCCAGAGGCCAGCAGGCTTTTGAACATTTATAGCAACAGCAGCAGCGCGCTGGTTGCGTGTGAGATTTCTTCTCTCCTGTTGTTTCACTGCAGTTGTTTTATTGGAGGGAATAATGGGTCGGAATGTGAGGCAGTTGGTGGGAAGGGGTGACTTTCCAGGTTAACCCCTCAGCTTCTGTGAGACTGTCCATTTTCTGACATTCGTTCAGCTTTAGGGGCAAGTGGGTCAGACAGCAGAGCTGTCACGGAACGGAATGTGCGCCTGTCTTGGAAGTGTGGGTGCTTTGGTGAACAGAGCCCTGGACTGGGAGCCCTGTTTCAGCTTAGCCATTACTGGCTGTGACCTTGGACTTGCCCTCCTGGAGCCTCAGCTGCTTCTTCACTGAAGTACGGGGCAAGGTAGGACTGGATGGGAGGCAGAAAACTCCCAAGGCTTTAGGGGCGAAGCAGGTATTGTAAATGAAGGAAGCTGGCTTAGGGCAAAACCGGAGCTCTTCTGCTCTGCCCAGGATCATTCAGATTCACATTTTTTTTTTTTTTAAAGCCACTCTGCGGGGCAAACTAGTGGTCTTTGGTCTCTGGCCTGCCCATGTGCAGACTCAGGTGTAGATACTAACATCAAACAGTTATATGGCACTAATCAGGTGCCAGAGGCCCAGTGGCGCATTGGTTAAGAGCTAGGCTGCTAACCAAAAGGTCAGCAGTTCAAATCCGAACCCACCAGCTGCTCCTTGGAAACCCTATGGGGTAGTTCTCCTCTGTCCTATAAGGTCGCTATGAGTTGGAATGGCAATGGGTTTCATTTGGTTAACCACGTGCTGTACGCGTACTAACTCATCTAACCCTCACCACAACCTGATGCATCTGCAGCAGTATATCAACAGGGAACTGCCAGAAATTCAAGTCAGATTCAGAAGAGGACCTGGAACCAGGGCTATCATTGCTGATGTCAGATGGATCCTGGCTGAAAGCAGAGAATACCAGAAAGATGTTTACCTGTGTTTTATTGACTAGGCAAAGGCATTCAACTGTGTGGATCATAACAAATCATGGGTAACATTGTGAAGAATGGGAATTCGAGAACACTTAATTGTGCTCATGAGGAACCTGTACATAGATCAAGAGGCAGTCGTTTGAACAGAACAAGGGGATACTTCATGGTTTAAAGTCAGGAAGGGTGTGCATCAGGGTTATTTCCTTTCACCATACTTGTTCAATTCAATCTGTATGCTGAGCAAATAATCTGAGAAGCTGGACTATATGAAGAAGAACGGGGCATCAGAATTGGAGGAAGAGTCATTAACAACTTGCGATATGCAGGTGACACAGCCTTGCTTGCTGAAAGTGAAGAGGACTTGAAGCACTTACTGAAGATCAAAGACCACAGCCTT
>NW_004444074.1:3993028-4010463 GCF_000243295.1 Trichechus manatus latirostris
AAAGGCAAAGATGTCAGCTTGGGGACTAAGGTGCGCCTGACTCAAGCCATGGTGTTTTTTTCACCTCATATGCATGCAAAAGCTGGACGCTGAATAAGGAAGACCAAAGAATGGACTCTTTTGAATTATGGTGTTGGCAAAGAATATTGAAATACCATGGACTGCCAGAAGAGCAAACAAATCTGTCTTGGAAGAAGTACAACCAGAATGCTCCTTAGAAACAAGGATGGCGAGACTTCGTCTCCCATACTTTGGACATGTTATCAGGAGGGATCAGTCCTTGGAGAAGGACATCATGCTTGGTAAAGTAGAGGGTCAGCAAAAAAGAGGAAGACCCTCAAGTAGACGGACTGACACAGTGGCCGCAACAATGGGCTCAAGCATAACAGCGATCATGAGGTTGACGCAGGACCAGGCATTGTTTTGTTCTGTTGCGCATGGGGTTGCTATGAGTTGGAACCAACTCGAGGGCACCTAACAACAACAATGACTTGATGCAGTCAGTAAACGAGATAGATACCACTGTGGTATCACATTTACGAATGAGGACACTAGAGGAAAAGGAATTCTGATCCTAGGGCTGCTTGAGTCCACAGGGAATGGGGAGTAATGCTGTCTCTAAGAAGGTAGCCAGGGCAGCATGAAGAGCCATGAGCCTGCAGTGGGCCAACATACCGATGGCCTTGCCAGGCCAAGAATGCAGACTTTGCTTTCCTAAGATGAATCCCAGAGGGGCCCAGAGGCAGAACAGCATGGAGCCAGGGGACCTCAGCTTGAAGTAGAGTGGCCGATACATTCTAGACTTAGACAGTTTTTATTACTCGGAACATAGTGAAAGAGACGCCAACTTCAGATAAGATATTCAGAGGGTTTTATGGGGAAAAGTGATATTAGAAGTGTTCTTTATAGCTTTTTGAGAGAGAATGAAGACCCTTGCGGTAGATGTTGTTGAGTGTGTTCCCAACTCATGGTGACCCATGCACAATGCAACGAAACATTGCCCGGTCCTTCACAATCCCCATCGGTTGCGGATCGGAGCATTGTGATCTATAGGGTTTTCATTGGCTGATTTTCAGAAGTAGATTGCCAGGCCTTTCTTCCTAGTCTGTCTTAATCTGAAAGCTCTTGTAAAACCTATTCAGCATCAGAGCAGCAGGCAAGCCTCCACTGACAGATGGGTGGTGGCTGTGCATGAGGTGCATTGGCCAGGAGTCGAACTGGGGTCTCACTCATGGAAGAGAAGAATTCTATCACTGAACCACCAATGCCTCATGGGTAGACATTATAGGGAGGCAAAAGTTGGCCAAATAATAGGAGGAACAACTTTTTAGGTATTGGAGCCCCTTCACACAGCTGTCTTGAGAGGTAGTGAGCTCCCTGCCACTGGCAATGTTCAAATGGGGCCTGAAGGGCCATCTTGTCAGCTGCTTAGCAGCAGATGGTGTTCCTCTTGAGGATGAGATTGTCCACCAAGGACCTTCCCATCCTAAGGCTTCAGCCTGGTAGGGGAGCTGAGGGATTGCCCACCATCAGCTAATTGAGCTAGCTCGGATTAGGTTGCTAAATCCAGTGGAGGGCACCAACTCTCATTTTGTTCCCTGTCTCCTGGCGAGGCGCCTCTGAGGGCAGATGCCAGCAGGTGACGGTGCTGTCCTGCCATCTGCTTCCTAGAATAGAGCATGTCACCAAGCGAAGATTAGACTCCCCATGTAAAGCAGAGCCGTGTGTCACCCACCCGCCTTTTGTGAAGAAGGGGTTGCTGGTCATTGAGGAATAATGGGAAAAAGGGAGGAGTGGGCAAGAAGCCGAACGCCACAAGGATTTCTCCCCTTTTTTGGCAGCTTCCCTGTGTCTTGCTTGCTTGATTGAAGCTTTCATAGGCATTATTGTACGTGCCAATGTTCAGGACCTCTGTAAAGTTCAATGTATGTTCTCTCCAACCTCAAAGGAGTGTGAGACATGCCCCCCAGCTGGGCCTGGGCCAGGCAGCAAAGGCAGATTGGGTGGGTGGGAGGAGGGACCGGAAGTCCCCTGGCTGGACCCAGTTACCTCCTTCCCTCAGCTGATGTGTTCCAGGCAGACCGCAGGCTCGTTTCTGTGTGCGCAACGTCTGTGTAAATGGAGTAGCATTTTGAATGCGCTGCAGGAGTGCCCCTCAAAAGGAGCCCTGTGGCGAAGTCTTTTGTAAAGTGAAAAATCCTTTTGTAAGGCGAATAATGTACTCTGTTTATCTGCTTTGGAGGTTCTCAGGGAAGAGAGGGATTTGTTTGAAGGCCATCTGACCCACCCCCTTTCCAATGCCTGATTCTCGGCTACAGCATCCCCTCCAAGGGATGGGAAGCCCCTGTTCGAGCCTCTCAGTGATGGGAAACTCATGACCTCCAAGATAGATGGTTCCATCTTTGGACAGCTCTGCTTATTAGGAATGGAAACTGATCCCGAGCTAAGAAATGTCTCACTGAAGTCTTCATCCATTGAGTCTTCCATTCATAGGTTACACTGAATAGTTCTTTTCCTTGTTTTTGGCTTACTTGATACTTGACAATAAGTCTTCTCTTCTTTACACTGAATGTTCCTGGTTCCCTCATTCGTTCCTCATATGGAGGATTTTGAGTTCTTTTCTCATCCATGGTTCTGCTTTGATCTTACTTGGTTTGCTGTCCTGCATCCGTTTTCAGCTTTGCTGTTGTTGTTAGGTGCCATCGAGTCAATTCCTGCTCATAGCAACCCTATGCACCACAGAACAAAACTCTGCCCAGTCCTGCGCCATCCTCATGATCACTGTTATGCTTCAGCCCATTGTTGCAGCCACTGTGTCAATCCATCTCGTTGAGGGTCTTCCTCTTTTTCGCTGACCCTCTACTTTACCAAGCTGATGTCTTTCTCCAGGGACTAGTCCCTCCTGATAACATGTCCAAAGTATGTGAGACAAAGTCTCGCCATCCTCACTTCTAAGGAGCATTCTGGCTGTACTTCTTCTAAGACAGATTTGTTCTTTCTTTTGGCAGTCCATGGTATAGTCAACATTCTTCTCCAGCACCATAACTCAAAGGCGTCAGTTCTTCTTTGGTCTTCCTTATTCATTGTCCAGCTTTTGCTGGACATATCAGGTGACTGAAAACACCGTGGCTTGGGTCAGGCACAGCTTAGTCCTTAAAGTGACATCTTTGCCTTTTAACACTTTAAAGAGGTCTTTTGCAGCAGATTTTTTCAGCTTTGGGACCTAGCAATTAATGCAACTCTCAAGTGTTGTCTGTCCATGTAGAGGTGAGAGGGACATTCATCTCCCTAAATCTAGATTCTTCTATTCTACTGTTGGTGCAGCTCAAGTGCTTTTATGACAGTCATAAATACTAAGGTCCAGTTACTAGTGGGAGGAGCCCTGGCAGCACAGTGGTTAAGCACTCTGCTGCTAACCAAAAGGCCGGCAGTTTCAACCCACCAGCTGCTCCACGGGAGGAAGATGTGGCAGTCTGCTTCTGTAAAGATTTACAGCCTTGGAAACCCTATGGGGCAGTTCTGCTCTGTCCTATAGGGTTGCTATGAGTCAGAATTGACTCGACAGCAACACGTTTGGGTATTTTTGGAGTTACTAATATCAAACACTTATATGGCACTTGGAGGCCCTATGCAGCACAAATGGTTAAGAGCTTGACGACTGGGGACCATGGTTTCGAGGGACATCTAGGTCAATTGGCATAACAAAATTTATTAAGAAAATGTTCTGCATCCCACTTTGGTGAGTGGCGTCTGGGGTCTCAAAAGCTTGCAAGCGGCCATCTAAGATGCATCAATTGGTCCCAACTCACTTGGAGCAAAGGAGAATGATGAACACCAAAGACACAAGGAAAATATTAGCCCAAGAGACAAAAGGGCCACATAAACCAGAAACTCCATCAGCCTGAGACTGGAAGAACTAGATGGTGCCCAGCTACCACCAATGACCGCCCTGACAGGGAACACAACCCAGAGTCCCTGATGGAGCTGGAGAAAAGTGTGGAGCAGAACTCAAATTCACATAAAAAGACCAGACGTAATAGTCTGACTGACTGGAGGAACCCCTGAAGCCATGGCCCCCAGATGCTCTGTTAACCCAGAACTAAAACCATTCCCATTATATATATACAAAACATAAAATTTGTCACTTTTCAGACGAAGATTAGACTGGACTATAAAACATAAAATAATACTCATGAAGAGTGTGCTTCTTAGTTCAAGCAGATACACAAGACCAAAAAGGTGGCTCCTGTCCAGAGGCAGGATGAGAAGGCAGGAAGGGACAGGAACTGGTTGAATGGACATGGGAAACCCTGGGGTAGAAAGGGGGAGTGTGCTGTCACATTATAGGGATTGCAACTAGTGTCACATAACAATATGTGTATAAATTTTTGTATGAGAAATTAACTTGAGCTGTAAGCTTTCACCTAAAGCACAATTAAAAAAAAAAGAGCCTGACTACTAACCGAAAGGTTGATAGTGTGAGCCCACTCAGAGGCACCTTGGAAGAAAGGCCTGGTGTTTTGGGTTTTTTACATGGCACTTACCATTGCCTAAAATCTTGAAGCCAGACTGGCATGTTCTGCTGCTAAACCACGTCTCCCTCCTTCAGGACTTAATGGAGGCTCTTTCTTTAAATGACAGCTTTTCTTAAGTAAGATACATCTTCAGACGAGTAGTCTGATCTGGAACTAATGGAACTCTCTCCTTTTTCCCTAGAACTGGTCAGGCATGAAGTGCCAGTTCAAGCTGCTACGGATGGCTGTGGCCTTGATCTGTAGTAAGTACTGACAGGCAGGCTGGTGGGAAGGGAGCGCTGTACCAGGCCCTGAGACACAAGGATGCACAGTCCCTTTCCTTAGGGGTTTTTGGTCAAGAGAAAACAAAACAAAACCAGACATGTTAATAAGTATGTACAACAAAGTAGCAGTGCTATGAGAGAAGTCTGTTCTTTAAACTTTTTTATAGGGGTAATTTTTTTTTAATTGTGGTAAAATATATATATATATATATAAAACACAAAATTTGCCATTTTAACCATTTGTAAGTGTGCAGTCCAGTGGCATTGATTATAGCCACAGGGTTGTGCAACCATCACCGCTATTAATTTCCCAAACTTTCTCATCACCCCGAATAGAATTTCTTGAACTTTTTATTGACATATACACATAGAAAAATGCACGCAGGATGACTGTCCAGCCCCAAAACCAGCACCTAGATCAAGGAAAAGAACTTCTTAACCTTTTGGGTCTCAGCGTCAATCCTTTGAGATCCCCTGTTGGAAACCAGCGACCCCTTCTCCAGAAAACACACGCACACATACATATGCACACACATTAAAATTTGTGATTTTAGCAGGTCCCACAAACTAATCCGTGAATCCCTTCTGAACAGCAGCTTTAGTCCCAGCCCAGGGAGAGCTCAGTTGTACTGCAGAGGTCATTTTGAGTGTTAAAGACAAGCAGATGTTGACCATGTAGACAAGGTGCAGGAGAGCATTGCAGGCAAAGGGGCAGCATGAGCAAAGACACCTGTGGGTGAAGTGTCACAGCCAGCCAGGTGTTTAGCAAAACTAACTGTGAGATTTGGGACTGTGTGTGATTGTGATTAGAGAGAAAGCTGGTGAGATAACAGGAATCAAATCATGAAGGGCTTTAAATGCAAAGAAAAAAAAAATTGCACTTCATCCTGAATGTCCTGGGAGGCCACCGGAGGGCTTTAAGCAAGGGAGTTATTGACAGATTTGAGTTTGAGGAAAGTGGTTAGGCTGCAGTGTAGAGAATAGGTTGGGACGGGGTGGAAGGAGATGCGATCAGAGGCCAAGAGGCCCATTCTGAGATGGAAAGAGATAAGAGACTGAACTGAAGTGGTGGAAATAGAAGAGCAAACATTGTGTCCTTCAGTCCTCAGAACGGGCCTATGTAGAGGGTATTAGGCTTAATTTACAAGTGGGGAACTCGAGGCTCAAAGTTAAGTTGCCCAAAGTCACCCAGCTAAGTAATGATAGAACCAGAATTCAGAGCCAGTCTGTACCATTTCTAATGCTCTACACGTTAGCCAAGCTGGGCGGTGAGAACTTTGATGTTCTCTGCCCGAATCAGCCACCTGCTATGTGGGTCAGAGGAAGATTAAGCTAGGAAAAATTTGGGATGAAATTTGCCTCTGTGGCCGCCACCGTCATCCCCTTCCACACTCCTTGCTCCTTACCTTGTGACCTTCAGTCTGTCTCCAGGAAATCGGGTCTGCCCCTGACCCGTGTGGGGCTTCTGCCCTCTGGATCTGAGTTTCCTTACTGAGATTGGATGGTCTCTAATCCCAGAGAGGACCTTCCAGCCTTAAAGCCCATGGACACTTTGAGCATGGGCAGTAGGGTGGGTGCAGTAGAGATGAGAGGTGAGAATAACTTCAACAAGTGTCTTCACAGACTCTTGAGTTTGTCTGCTTTCAGGAAGGGAGGAGCAGCCTGAGTCTTACTGTTAAAAAAAAATCCAGCTCTAAGAATCATAAAAACGAAAATGCTATTTTGAAGTTGGGGACCAGTGCCTTTCAGACCTCCGTTATCTAACTTAGCATCTGCTAAGCAAAGGCAGGAAGGATGCCCCAGGGCCTGGGGATAGAATGGGGGGCAGTGCAGAAATCCATCCCTGGGCTTCTCCTTTTCTGCCATCTATTGGCCATACTGAGAGTTGCAGGGCCCAAATTAGAAGGTTGCGCAATTCCAAAGGCAATCCCGGAATCCCTGGAGATTCTGGCACCCGTGGGGTGGTTAGGGTGGAGAGAGGCACCTTGGCTAATTAAATGATAAATAAGAAAGTATAAAATTCCCCTCAAAGGGCTCTCTTTCAAGCTGTCAAAGTTGCCTTGGTTTCCTCATCTGTAAAATGGGAATGAGAATACCTACCCTGCATGTTCTTTTAGTGGTTGGTAATGAAATGGTACCATTTCCCGGCACTTGTGCTTTCAAGAGACTACCTCCCCATTTGACTGGCAGGTCCAAGAAGTTCACCCAAGAAGGATGGATTGGAGAATGGGGTGGTGGCATTTTAAGAATCTGTCAAGAGATAAATTCCAGCACTTTTTGGGAGTGGAGTTGGTATTGTTTATTTCCGTTCCTTCTTTATCCTTCTCCCTCTTCATCCCTTCCTTCTGACTGCAAAAGGACTGGTTCTGAGGGCTTCCTGTGGGTTTTGAGATAATATGTGAAAACACTTCATAAGCAGTAAAGTGCTGAGCACATTTTGAAGCTATTATTAATGTTCCAACAGTGCAGGCTATGACATAGAGACTGAGCATTTATACAGATGGGGAAGCTGAGTCACCAGGATGCACAGTGTGAGCACAGAGGTGCAAGGGCCTTTTGGGCTGCTGCACAGGCTGTCCCCTCTGCCTGAAATGCTCTTCTCAGGTCCCTCCTGATACTCAGATTTCAGCTCCAATGTCACCTCTTTGGGGCCATCTTGTCTGACTTCCTAAAGAATCCCCCTCACCCATGCCCAGCACTGATTTTACATCACTTTTTCTTCATAGATGTATCTCTTACTGAAATTACCTTATGTGTGTGATTGATTGCTGTTCTATCGCCAGCCCCTTTAAGCTTGGTGAGAACAGAGGCTGTCTTCTTCATTATTATATCTACAGGGTGTAGAATGGTGCTTGGCCTCACAGATAATGAATGAATTAATGGGTGGATGGCTGAATGGGTGGGTGGGTAGATGGCGTGCAAGGCCCCTCCCTTGGCCCATGCCCGGTGGCTCGCCTGTGACTTCTGTGTGCTTCCTCCCCTTGCAGTGAGCATGGAGTTTGGGCGGGCTGTGTGGCTCCGATTCCACCCGTCGGCTTATCCCCCATGCCCTCACCCGAGCTTCGTGGCACACCTGGGTGGCGTGGCTGTGGGCATCACCCTGGGTGTGGTGGTCCTGAGGAACTACGAGCAGAGGCTGCAGGACCAGTCGCTGTGGTGGATTTTTGTGGCCATGTACGCAATCTTTGTGCTGTTTGCCATCTTCTGGAACATCTTTGCCTACACCCTGCTGGACTTGAAGCTGCCACCACCCCCCTGAGGGGCTCAAGGACATAGGTGGGGGAGGGGAGAGAGAAGAAGCATCAGGAGAGAGCATCTGCATTCTTTTTTACTCATCACCAGCTGCGTTAGGCCAGGAGGAGAGGACAAGAGATGCTGATCTGCTGTAATTGTCGTGTTTAGATTTGGACAGACAGTGGAGGCTCTTTTCTGAAAGGTACCTGATGGAAGAGTCAGATGTGGCTACCATCATTCTTCTCGACTGTTCTGATGACATTGGGCCAGGGCATGGGCCTGGGTGGCAGTGAAACTGGCCCTGCCCTTGGGCTGGGTTTGTTCCATGTGTTCAGGGTTCCCCTGTCCCTACCACCAGCTGAGCAGCAGCCTTCTTCCTCATCTCCACCCTGAGAAATCCTGAGAGATGTCAGGAGGGTCTGAGGGTTGTAGAAGCCAGGCAGTCCCTTCTCCAGCCCAGAAGTAGTTGCATACCAGGAAGCATTCCCTCCACAGCTGCTGGGTCTGGGGCTCTGGTCTAAGAAGAGGGCCTGTTGATGAACATGTTGACTTTGGCCTGAGGGAAGCCCCTCTGTGCCTGTCGGTGAGCAGTGGGGCATGGCCCATGGCTGCTAGAGCCTAGGGTAGGCAGAGGAAGGAAGTTCTATAAGCTCCAGGCCCCAGCCTTGCCCTGGGGCTACTCAGTGAGGAGGGAAATAAACTTGGCCAGAGTTCTACCCTGGGAAGGCCCAGTATGTACTCTAGACTTCTCCTGCCCTTTCTCCCAGAATGTTGACATCCCACACATCCCATGCCCCTGCCTTGCTTTTAGGGTCTTTTCCTTCCCTTCCACTGCCCTGATTCTACATTGTATCTCTCCTTTGGTTATGGAAACAGTATTTTGATTGTGTGTGTGTGTGTGTGTGTGTGTGTGTGTGTGTGTGTGTGTGTGTGTGTGTGTGTGTGTGTGGTTTGGTGGGTGGAGATATGTGTGATGGGAAAGATAATGTGAGGCTAGTAGGAGACTAGAGGAGGCAGGTGAGGGGCAGTGGAAGTGTGTGGACAGTGTATGTGGGAAGAAAGGTGTTGCGGGGCGAGAGGCTAGAGAGTGTGTGGTGTGGTGTGGTTGCTGAGTAACCTTGCTTTTAGCAAAACTTGTCACCTTCTTTCCCATCCTCTCCCCCTTCCAGGTGCCTCCCTGAGAGTGTATGGCTGGTAGGTAAATTGTTATCAGTGGTGGGGGGAAACTGGGCCCTTCTGGGGACCCTCGGGATGTCGAGGTTTTCCTCAGCTTTGCTCAGTACTGCTTTTGTGTACCTCTGGAGTGGCCTTCCTACCTGAAAAGTTTCTGTTGTCTCTTCTTTAGGAGGGAAGAGAGCCTGTGGCAGGAATATTGAGGCCACATGTCCATTTGAGTTGTGGGGGATAGGAGGCTGCAGTAAAATGAATTCACTTCTGGAGAAAGAGTTGTTGGGTGCGTGGATGAGTGTCAGAGGTGACGACATCCCCTAGACTCAGATGCTTAGAGCTGGGAGGGAACTTGGAGATTATCAACTCCACCCCCAAATCCATTTCACAAGTAGGAAAACAGGAGCTGTTGTAGGCCCTGAGGTGAGGGTGTGAGGAGGATGACCTTTGACAAAGCATGCCATTCTCTTTATATGTCATTCCCTTTATAGGGAACTCCCAACCACTGACAGCCCAGAAGGATGAAGAACCCTAGTCCTAGGAGGCAGAGGGGCTGGCTTCATGCAGGAACACGGACAGAAATGTGGGAACTGCCCTCTACCAGCCTTACGCCCATCAGAGCTCCAGAGTCACACAGGCCAAGCTTTTGGGAGGTCTTGGGCCACTGTGGCTCCCTTTCCCCAATGATCACATGTAAATGGGAAGGGTCTTCCCACCCAGGGCCATACTCACTCACCCCCACGCTATGCCAAGTCCTTTCCCATCTTTGCCCAACGCTGAATAGATTGTCTCGGTCCCCACACTCCTAAGGTCATGCTACTGTTGTGTCGACACTATGCTGAGAACTGTCGGCCTGAGGTGGTTCAGATTTTGGCTGAGTCACTTCAGCCCAGGGCACCTTGCCTGTGCCCTGCCTGCCCTTTTATGTGCCCTAGTGAGAGGAAGGTACATCTACATCTCAGGCCATCGGCCCCAGCAGCTCGCTGTCAGAACAGTGTCCACAAGCCAGACAAAAGGTCTTTGGTCTGCTTAATACCCACCCCACCACCCTCTCACTTCCGAGCAGGGCCACACAGGGTGACAGTAGAGTCGCCTCACAGAACCCAGGCCTCCAACCCAGGGCTGAGGGACAGCTGTCTGGTAAAAAAGGTTTACTTTTTGGTCTCTTTCTCCTCCGCAGGTCCCTTAGTTCTCACCACCCTCCCAAGCCCCTCTGCCCCAGCAGTACTACCCGTTACTGGGCAGGCATTGTCTTCCTCTCTCTCTCTCCTTCCTCTTCCAATATGGCTGTCTAGCAGCGTGTGGTGAAGCACAGGGTAGAGTAAATCTTCAGGCTGGTGGAGGTAGGTCGGCTTTAATCCACAGGATACAGAAATTGAAAGCTGGGGAATCCCCAAACAGCAGCCATAGGCTCGTTTGCTCGTTAAATGGAAGAGGAATCCCAGAAACTGGGGAAAGAAAAACAAACCTTTAAAGGAGAAATTTCACTTTAATGACACCATTAATCATTCATTTTTTAATTAGGAAAAGCTCCCTAATGAGGCTCTTTTGCCAGCTAATAGGACTCTCAATTTCTGTGAGAACCATTCTCACCCAGAGGATTAGGGCAGTCATTGCTCACCAAGCCCAGATCTTGCCCCAGCATCCGATTTAGTTTGCAAATAATGCAGATTCCCGGGTGCAGTGAAAGTCCTTCCCTGACATCCTTTACATCGCTCCCAGTGCTGGCTGGAAAGCACTGATGCTCCTCTGCCTTAAATTACAGTGCTGAACAGTGAACTTCCCCTCCGAGGACTTGAGTCAATCGAAAGCCGAAAAGAAACACAAGCTGCAATGTTTGTTTCTAAATATTTTTGTATTGTGTACATTCTGTATATTTTTGTTGTAACATATTATTTGAGCACAGATTCCATTAAAGATTTTTTTTAAGCCATTGGTTCCTCAGGAAGTGACGTGAAGGGCTGGCATGGGAGCCTGTTTCAGCTCGGTCTGGGCCAGGGCGGGTGGGAGAGGGTGAGCAGCAGCAGTGGCAGCGGATATATGATTTATAAAATACACATGGGGCATCGGTCCAGGGCGCCAGTCTTTCTAGGTTCTTAGCCTTTTTTGAATCATTGGACTCTCGAGTGGCTGAGAAGGCTATGATCTCTCTTCCCATAAAAATGTACACGTGTAGGCAATTTTGTGTACAACTTCTGGGGGTTTGTGGAGTGCCTGGTGCAAATGGTTAATGCACTAAGCTGCTAACCAAAAGGTTACAGGTTTGAATCTACCCAGAGGCACTGCAGAAGAAAGGCCTGGCAATCTGCTTCTGAAAATCAACCACTGAAAACCCTATGGAGCAAAGCTCTACTCTGATACCGGTTAAGAGCCTCTGTGCCAGCCGTCCTGGTGGGTGTCCTGCCTTGCTCTTCCACTCTTATACTATACCCCTATGAGAAATTAATTTTATAACTATCATTATTGGAGGAATCTTTGAAATACCCTAGATACTTCCTCCTTCACCTCAACAGCCTAGCCTTTCAGTCTTTCTAGGTGCTTTCACCATGCTGATCTTGAGAATGGGCTAGGAATGTTCTCAGGGTAAAAAGGGCATGGCAGTTCACATAGAGGGAAAAAAGAGGGAAGGATAAGTGTAAAAGGCAAGTTAAAGAATCAAACTGGTTTTGAATGAAGATTGGAAGGTGAATTGTTTTTGCCAGTGTTTGTAAATCAAGGGCAGTGTGTGTAGTTTTGCCATTCATAATCTTAAATTTCATTTGCAGATTAAACTACCCTATTAAATTCAGCGTGAAGGCTGTTTCCCGTAATGTTCTTACACATCAGTTTTCTGGGTATCATTTAAAACTGTTCCTAAATGCTGCAGAAACCATCCCAAATCAGTCTTTAGAATGCAGTTGGGGACTAAAGATCATAGAGCTGACTTCTATTTGGAAAAGAACTGACTTCTAGAAGAAAAAGTTGGGCCCTTTTTGAGCACTGGAATTCCTGTTTGTCAGTTACAGGCTCAAACATGAGCGGCATTTCATAAAAGGCCAGCTTCTTGGATAGCCAGAAGCTGTTAACACGGCCTTTGTCCTCTTATCATCTTCCTTTTCTGGTTCTCCTTTCTAGTAGATTCTCATCCTTGCAAAAACTTAGTAAGGTGTTTACTAAGTTAATTAAGAAATGCAATTTAGTGACTACCTGTTAGGCACGTGGGTTGTTGTGTGCTCTCAAGTCGACTCATAGCAACCCCATGGACAGAGTAGAACTTCCCCATAGGGTTTCCTAGGCTGTAGTCTTTACAGGAGCAGATCACCAAGTCTTTTCGTGGGGAGCTGTTGATGGGTTCCAGCCACCAACCTTCACTAACCATTACAGCACCAGGGCTCCTTGGCATGTGGGTAGGCATTTTCAATACATTATTCTTATTTAATGGCACCACTTGTTGGTGTGAAATGGGTATAAATATCCCCATATTTACATGAGGGGAATGCTTAGAGAAGTTTAGTAACTTGCTGATAGTAAATAGCATAGCTGGAATCACAACCAAGACTGCCTGGTTCTAAAGCGCATGCGCTCAGCTCTCAGGTTTGTATAGGACTCCAGGGACACTAAACATGTGGAAGCTTCGGGGAGTGTTTGTTTAAAGAGCCAGTCTCCTTGCATTAGGCCTAGGGTCATCTAATGTCCCAGTAATGAGCCTTGGAATAGTCACTTAGTGTTCATTTAAGGGAATCGCCACTTTGCCAGCCTTCCTAGTTTACAAAAAAACTACAGCTATAAATTTGTTACTGCTCCCTACCACCTCCAATTTCCAGAAGATAGGCGTTTACACCACCTCAGCGATCTGTGTGATTTAAACTCTGTGAGGCACATTTAGGAAGTTTAGCAGTTAAAAGAACTGGAGCCACCTCTTAGACCTCAAGTGGAAAGATTTCATTGAAGCCAGCGGGGTTTCCATTAGCTGAGAAGACACACGGTTAGGAAAATGTGGTCCTAGTAACTGAATCTTATTTCCGAGAAGCCTGCAGGCTTTTTGGCATCTGGTATAAGTGATCCTCTGGTAAAGGACAGGCATTCTGTCATGATTAATAATGAATGAGAGTGAAAGGAAGTGACTTGGGTTATTGAGTTCTATGGGTGTAACTTTACTGGACAATGAATAAAACATTGCAAAGGAAATTGCTCTTGCACCCTGCCTAATACCTTCCGAAAGATGCAGAAAGATGTGTCCCAGCAGGCGATTTGATTTTCTTCAGCAAATTTTTTAGCGTAACAAGTATAATTTCCCCTATAAACTTGTTGGGAATTAATAAAAACATCAGGCTTGAGAACTGAGTTCATTAAATAAAAATGACTGCCTTGATTAGAAGCTAAGTTCTTTATTATTATTATTATTACAAGTATAATTAACATATAAACTGAGACCTATTTTTGATACATGACATACATTTCCTTTGTATGTAGAGCACACAAATAATACATAAACATAAATTTACTCCAGGTCTACACAAATCTTTTTTAAAACTTTAAAAGTTAATACACTGGCTTATTAAAATTTGAATACACATTTCTGGTCATGAACTCTAAGTTTCTTCTCATGGCCAACAAGATACTCAATTTCATGTCACTGTTTTCCTTGTCTATAGTAGTGACATACAGTTTGCCACAGACTTTTAAGACTGTATTGTGTGCAACTGTATAATACAGGGACCCTACATTACTATACAGTCACGCACCATATAATGTCCATTTGAGCAACGTCCAACTGCATATACATCCCTGGTCTTATAAGATCATAACAAAAAAAAGCCCATTGCTGTCAAGTGGATTCCAACTCATAGTGACCCTACAGGACAGAGCAGAACTACCCCACAGGGTTTCCAAGCAGCACCTGGTGGATACGAACTGCTCACCTCTTAACCGCTACGCCACCAGGGTTTCCAAAGTTATAATAGAGTTCAGAAATCCCAATCAGAGAACAGGATGTAGTGGATGTTTAACACTTAAGAAACACTTTGAAATTGTGCAGTGTGTTCATGAGCATCACAAAATAGTGCATGAGTTTGTTATTACAAATCACTGTATGTATGTAACTCAAATTTTTAATATAATAGGCTTTATGGTAGCCTGTACTTGAGTACAAGTTTTCCATAAGTCGGACATTCGTAACCCAGGGACTGCCTGTATATAATAAGGTGTTCATACAACGTCCAATTCCCATAACATCCTATTTCACAGAATGTATTGTGGACATTAAGAAACACATGACTGTATATATATTATATATACACACACACAAAATATATCATTATACCTTGCCTATATCCATAAATGATTTGAAGCAGGTAATATATTTGCTTTCAAATGCCATTTACAACACAGACTCTTGAATGATATGTTAATTTAAAAATGAAAAAATGTTTTCCAGACTCAAAATTCTGATGTCCTAATGTTGCTTATTGAAAAAAAAAAAAAATTGATTTTTAAGTGGGACAATCAAGTGCATTAGAAAAAAAGACAGTCGGATTCTAGTGTCATAAAATGCTGATTTTCCATAGTCATCCTGAATGTAATGTTATTTAAAAAAAAAAAAAGTACTTGGATTTTTTTCTACACTGTCTACAATCTAAATTATTAACGTTTAAAGGCATATGAAAGCCTTTATGAAGATCCTGAATTGTATTTCTCATTAAAGGAAAAGAAATGGCTCAGTGAGTCATGTCCCTAGACTTCTGCAGAGAAAAAAGCAGAAAGCCATTGTCAGTCATTCTGAAAGTTAAAACTCAGCACTTAATGTGAACTGAGATCCGTTTAAGAGAGGATTCCTCTGTGTTACGGGCCTGTGTCCCTCTGAGCATCTTGAAGGCAGTAAGAACTGATCTGGTCTTCTCAACAAAAATCATTATCAAATAAATTTACTAAAGACTATACAGAACAAATTGCAATCATATGGGTGTAGCTGCAATTGGCTTCCATGGAAATTATAAATGGCTAGCTGAGTTTACTTTGATCCAGAGTAAAATAATCTGAGTCTTATAACAAATGTGCAAAAAACTAAAATCAATGAGTGACTCTGATATGAAGAATGTGTTTGCATTTTTATATATATGTATTTTTCCCCCTCAACACTGTTTTAAAACGCCAGCATTTTCATCTAGAAGAAGAAAGAAAATATAGTCTCTTAGCAAATGTCTGTGAACAAATGAATGAAGAAAAGTGGTGACGGAGGCCACTTCCGTAGTAGCTGTCCATCAGAGATGTCTTGTCTTGAAGCTAGTACATCTGTTTTTAAAGTTCATTTAATTTCTTACACACTCATGATTTATTTGCATATTGACTTAACTGCTGGCTTTATCATCACTGCCATTATCAATCAGACAAAAAATGTACCAGCACCCACAGAGCGTATAGACCTTTTTTTGGAGTGGTTTAGTGACACTAATCTGTCCTAAGTCTAGGATTACTTTTTTTTTGAAAAAAAGAAGCTACAATCCATTGAGAAAGAAGTATTATGATCTTCCTGAGAGGAAAAAATGCTAACTACTGCATCAAATTCCTAAGAGAAGCCACAAAATTACCTCTGACATTTTCTAAGCAACAACTCCCTAAACTCTAGAATTGATGGGACCAGTGATATACTAAAATTCCACAACTCTGACACACATATCTAGGACTCAGTGAAGACATTCCTCAGATTTTTACATTTAATTAAGTCACATTTCAAAATTCTAAAAAAAAAAAACCTGAAATGAGCTTCAAATAATCTTAAATAGTAATCCTATAGACGATTATAACTGCAATTTCAAACACCAAAGCTTGAATATACAACTTCATGATACAATTATCTCAAAAATATGATCAAAAACTTTGGGCAAGAGCTTCTTTCATGAATTCTTCAAGGACAGCTACCACATTTTTGGCTTCCGGCATTTCTTCATGTTCCACTTTAACTATCTTCAAAAGGATATCTCCGCTACCACAGTTCTTTAGGAACATGTAACATTTAAACAAAGCATAATGATTCATTTCTGCCTGTCGGATAAATCTCTTCAAATTATTTGTGTCTTGTATGGCCTAGAAAAAGATTAGCCAGTTAAATATGTAGTGAGATAACAATGCAGCTTGAAAAATATCTTCTATCCAGCTGAGAACTCAATATATGTTCCTGAGATGCTTGCTTTTTATTTTAAATATTTCTGTCATTTTTATTGCTAATATGTTTTGCCCTTGATAAAACAAAAACTCATGTATATTAAAAAAAAAAAAAATCCTAGATAAGGTGACAATACTCCCCCTCCTACCTACCCTGACCCTGAATTCTGAACCCTTAGACACTGGACTATGTTTTTGTGCTTTGTAACTAAGATACATCACAAATTAAAAGATCGTTGTCCCTTAAATAAAAGCAAGTATTCAAGCCAATTAATTGGAAATAAAAGGATATGTATGCAGAAGCCACTGAAAAATATAAATAAAATAAATGCCTTCTCAGGATTCCAGCTTTCAGAATGTCCTTTTTAATAGACATGGCAGCTACAAAGCAGATTTATTACCTTGTCATGGGTACTAATTAAAATTGAGACAAAAACTGTCTATGGTACTTGGTACACAGCCGACTAATTACCTTTAATTTAAAGTTCTCCAGTACTTGTCGGAAAAGAAAAGGGTTGCCCCCTTCAGCACCATTTAAAAATGCCCGCATCCAATCCTCACAAAACCGGTTGCTTCCTGTAAAATACATTGGAAAAATTAAATAAATAAAAATGTAATCCTACAAAGCATAAGGCATTTTTCTTTCTTTATAAAAATATTTACAATGCATTATTTAAGACTTCTATAATAGTCTAAATAAAATACCACCCATACCTATGTACTCACCACCTGGCTAAGAAATACCAAAATGGTTCAAGCCCCTTGTGTACTCCTCCCTAATCACATTCTCCTCCTTTCCCATCAGAAAGGATTATCATTCCCACATATATTTCTTTATACTTTTACTATATATCTTTGTACCTCTAAGCCTTCTATAGTACCATTTTGCATATGTTAAAACTTTACGTATTTTCTTTAATGGAATGGAAACAACCTAGGTGCCCATCAACAGATGAATGGATAAACAAATTATGATATATCCACACAATGGAATACTACACAATGATAAAGAACAACGATGAAGCTGTGAAACATAACATGGAGGAATCTGGAGGTCATTATGCTGAGTGAATTTAGTCAGTCACAGAAGGACAAA
>NW_004444074.1:4010563-4028753 GCF_000243295.1 Trichechus manatus latirostris
TTCCTGAATACAATCAAACACTTTGAGGGACAGAGTAGCAGGGGTAGGGGTCTGGGGACCATGCTTTCAAGGGACATCTAGGTCAACTGGCATAACAAAGTTTATTAAGAAAACGTTCTGCATCCAACTTTGGTGAGTGGCATCTGGGGTCTTATGAGCTTGCAAGTGGCCATCTAAGATGCATCATTGGTCCCAACCACCTGGAGTAAAGGAGAATGAAGAACACCAAAGACACAAGGAAAGTACTAGCCCAAGAGACAGAAAGGGCCACATAAACCAGTGACTTCATCAGCCTGAGACCAGAAGAATTAGATGGTGCCCAGCTACCACCAATGACCGCCCTGACAGGGAACACAACAGAGAGTCCCTGATGGAGCAGGAGAAAGGTGGGGTGCAGAACTGAAATTTTAGTAAGAAGACAAGACTTAATGGTCTGACTCAGACTAGAGGAACCCTGGAAAGCATGGCTCCTGGATTCTCTCTCAGCCCAGAACTAAAATAATTTCCGAGGCCAACTCTTCAGACAGGGATTAGACTGGACTGTGGGACATAAAGTGATACTCGTGAGGAGTGTGCCTCTTACCTCAAGTAGCTACAAGAGACTAAGCGGGCAGGTTCTGTCTGGAGGTGAGATGGGAAGGCAGAGAGGGCTAGGAGTTGAATGGATGTGGGGAATCGGGTGGAAAGGAGGAGTGTGCCATCACAGTATGGAGAGAGCAGTGAGGGTCACATAACAATGTATGTATAACTTTTTGTAGGGGAGACTAACTTGAAATGTAAACTTCATTTAAACTATAACAATTTAAAAAAAAAAAACTATTTTCTTTAATGGTTTGTCTTGCTAAATAGTATGTTTATGAGCTATACTGATACATGTAGTTCTAGCTCATTCATTTTCACTGCTGTATAGTATTCCATTGTATGACTATAGCAGATTATCAATATTCCTATAGACATGGACATTTAGGTTGTTTCCATTTCTTTGCTATTTCAAACAATGACTTTATAAACACTTTTGCACGTGTCTGTTTGTGTACATATATAAGAGTATCTCTATATTCCTAGGAGTGGAATTGCTGGGCATGACATTATTTCCATGTTTCTAAAACTGCTATTGTTTTCAGCAAATTTGGGATAGACATGTAAAACTGCACAAAGGCAGGAAGAATAACTTTGTACCATCTTTCTCAGTGCAAAAATGAAGGTTCACAAGAGACCAGGAAGGCTGCTTCAGAGGTTGCGGCTCACCTGCATTGAAGAACTGAGGCTGGGAGCTACTGCAATCGATGACCACAGACTTATGCTGCTCCTCCGTCATGGCCATGCACAAAGATGTCATGGTGCCTTCATGAATAAGCCCTTGAAGACTGGCCACACTCAGAAACCTGACGCACACACAAGCCCATTTCCACAAACAGTATTATGGAACAGGAGGGAAAAGCAAATTCATTCTGCACTAGGGAAGTTTTAGTAAAAATCAGGCTCTGTGTGAAAAAGGTCCTCTCTTTGGAAAAACCTGTTCTTTACCTGTTAATGTCTCTCTTTGTTTTTTCATCTGATTCTTTAACCTCAACAGGAGTATAACTCAGAGCCTACAAAAAACAAATAAAGCCTGATTGATACATATATTCTAGTTTTTCTTATGGAGCAGCTACTTGTGACTGAACATTGCCTTCCCAAATCACCACCACACCAGATGGGCACTGCACATGAGCTCTGCAGAGCTTTGTTCAACTGCTGCTCACTAGAGCTGAGACCTGGCCTTACTGCCTTGGTCTCATTTAGTCTCAGCATCCATCCACCACATATTAAAATGAAAAACTAACAGTCATTCACTCAAGCCTCTTCCATTGTCTGGATACGTCAGTGAATTTTTCATTTTTTATCCGGACATTTTTATACAATTAAAAATCACTTTAGATTTTTGTTTTCCTTCTCAAACTGTTTTAGAAATTACACCACTCCCAGATAATTTCAAAAAGTATTTTTTTTACAACAACTATAAAAAATTGTTAAAAAAAAAAAAAAAGTAATTATTTAAAAATATTTTATCCTATTAGGAAGACTTAGCCAGCATTTGCAATTTACTGTAGTAATTTAACTTTCCAGATCTGAGTAAATAAGGTGTAGTCTACTTGGCAAGCATAGTTTGAATTAATATTCAAGGGGAAAAAGGAACATTCAGAAAAAAAGGGTGATGCCACTAAACAATCCAAATTCTGCCAAAGTGATTCTTGATTAAGGAAATACTTACAGCGTGTAGCAGAAAGGTAAGTTTCTCCTGAAAGAGAAGAACAACCCTTTGGATTGGGCATACAACATCCTCAAACCAGCTGCTCAGGTAGGATTTTATGTGGTTCTCCAGGCCCCCTTCCTAGATCAGAACAGAATATATTTGCTTTAACATAAGCTTTCACCTTAGCTGATTTAACATTTTCTTTACGACACCCTTGACAGTGCAAAGAACCAGGGTAGACATCTTTTCTGAAGCTACCACCATCAGCTCAAAAAAAAGAATTGTGAGATTATAGCATTCCCGGGGTTGTTAGGCAGGGTAGGGATTAATTCTGCTCTGAATTTCTTAAAAAGCATGTTAGGAAATGCATTATACAAAATGAAGACACTGAATTTAATAGAGTCCCATGCCACTTCTTCACTGGGAGAAGTTGGACATTTACACATCCATCTCCCCCAGTGTACTGTGCACTCGCTGCAGATACCGTCTCCTAATAATCCTTGTATCCTCAGAACCTGCTGCACTGTCTAAAACATCCACAGTAGAAGCTTGTTACGTGTTCGAATGACTGGAGGATGTAGACAGTTCACTCAGACTCAAAATGCGAATGGTGAAGATACAAGTTAACTCAACCACACATTCCAGCCCACTCCAGTTGTCAGACACACTGCCCATGAGCATATCACATGTGCTTTCTTGGCTATGCTGCTCTCTGGGGACTCGTGTCAGATAGGAATGACACCAATCTGGGAGAGCAGCTCCCTCACATTCCTAGCTCATTCCTACACTATCTTTCCCTCTCCTCCTGCAGTATCTTTCAAGAACGTGACAAATAAAAGGAACTATTACTACATGTAACAGGCAATAAACTTACAAGAGTCATGACTTTAACAACTGCCACAAGCTGAAAGCAGTTTTTAAAGGTTTGGATAAATTAATCAATATGGATATATCTAATTCATAAATGATCAATTAATGAAAAATGGAATGTTTCTAAAAATCTTTGATGTGGAGTTTAAGGACAACCCTATCATTGCATAGCATGTCTCTGATGCCAGAATTTGCATGGACTGTTAGTTCTGCCCAGAATCACCAGCTTAGGAATCAGGAGAAGAGCATCCTCTTCCTCACCTGGCATGCTACCACGTGCCATCAAATTTAATGCATTGAAGTTTTCATGTATATAAAACATCACAAGCAGTCTTGTGAAACTGTCAGCACTTATAGGGCTATGTTCCCTGCTTCCCGAACAGGCATCATTCTACTTGCTCACAAAGTAGCATTTTTAGAATTAAAGTGTCCTTGTGTCCCACCTATGATTTGACAGTATAGCAGTCACAGCATGTCAATCAACTCAGTCTTAAACTATTACATCAGTTATCTTACCTCACAGTTCATGTTATTTTTCAGCCCTTGAATGTACTTGTCCAATTCAAGCCTGAAAGTACATTCTTAAGGAAGCAATAAAGGATGAATCAAGACAGTGTTTTATCTCCTAATATGAAATATAAAATCTCTCAAATAACACAAGCTGTAAATTAAAACAAGCCAAGACGAAGCGGCTGTATGAAAATATGAAATTCAGGTAAATACATAAGGGAGTAGAGAAGTTTCTTGGAGGTTGGTAGTAATATTCCTCCATGTGCCTCTCAGATTTTCCTTCCTGATATCCTCAAAGACCAGTGAAAGGATATAGCTCAAGTCCTTTTTCAGACCCTCCTAAAAAACAGACCACATATTCTGAAGGTTTATATTCAGAGTCCACTGTTGCTGCTTCAGGAAGCAGTTTTTCTTGCTGGAAAAGGCAGTAGTAACAACCAACTCGGCAACCTGGAGAACTAGAAAAGAAAGAAAAAGGTAAAATGTATTGTTTTGGTGACTCACGTATCTAATTTTGTGGACCACTCCAACTCCTGGTCATCTTGGTCTGACAACACTGTTAGACTTTCTAAGTCAGAGATTCTCAGACTTCTCCTTTCACTTACTTGTAACAGCAGAGGAGAATGAATGTATACCCTAGTGGGCTTTAGCCAAAGCAGCCCCTCACGTACGTGAAATTTCTTCTAATTCTCTTGGCAGATGTACTATGTTTATCTTGTGGTTTTATTCTTGGGCCATGGATTCTACTCCTGGGGGACCTGTATGCCAACTTCATGGTCTGAACTGAAGTACAACCAAGGGGTAAAATGGAAAGATAGCTAGAATTGGACAGAGGACACTTATGTCCATGCCCAAACTCCACTGATGTGACCAGACCTATGACTTTGGGCATCCCCCTTAACTTCTCTGAGTTTATTCCTCACTTGCTCTATCTCAAGCTTTCTAGAGAAAACTACATTAGATAAAATTTCGTGAGAGCACTTTATAACCTCCAAAGTATACAACTCCAGTTACTTTATTTAGTTTTGGTAATTAATACTTTTCTCTGAAGTATAAACTAAATAACGTAAACTTAGGAGGCAGAGTCTCTGCCATTCAATTCATTCCATTCTGCAAAGGTTTATGCGTGACTCCCAGTGCTCAGGCTGCCACAGAATAAGGATAAATTCTGCAGGTCTAGTAGAAGCTGGTCTTTTAGAGTTTCTCACCACTTCTCAAATTTAGCTCAAAAATAAAAACTCAGGACAGCACATTTTATACTTACCTCAGCTCCACAGATGTAACATTACCCAGTCCTTCAAAGACTGCTCCCTTAGAAAGACGCTTAGCAATGAAACTGCGCAGCTGTGGCTCCACTTCAGATGGCAGATTAGCATCCACCAAGGAGAGGCTTGTCAAATGAAAGACACACATTGCTTACCAGTGGGTTACTGCTTTCATACTCCTTAAGTCAAACATGTATACTTAAAGCCAGGATGTCTTTTAAGGACTTGAGAAAGCTATGTCTCTCACCCCTGTTGGTGAAGCTTCTAGGAATGTAGGTCACCAAGTATAATCCACTTCAACAAACAATTTAAAATATTCCTCTGTTCCCAGCTCATTCTCTTTAGTACTCTGACTCCACTCAGGCCCCCAATCCACTGACCCTACCTCTTTTTCATAGTCTCTCAAGCTTCTCATCTCACTTCCTTTCTCTTTATGCAGCTTAAATTCCATTGTCAGTCACTATAATCACACCCTTGCATACATTCTCATTCAATTCCTTTGTTGTTTTCACCTCACTGTACTTGATTAGCAAGATGCCAACCCTATTTAATCCAGCTTTCTATCTACTCTGTATCTGCACCTATGCAAGTTGCATGTGGTTGGACGAAAACACATATCCAGGGTCTCTAGTTTCACTTTAAATTAATGATCGCTAACCTTGAGCAGGAGCCCTGGTGGCGCAGTGGTTAAGAGCTCGGCTGCTAACTAAAACGTCAGCAGTTCGAATCCACCAGCCACTCCTTGGAAACTCTATGGGGCATTTCTACCCTGTCCTATAGGGTCACTATGAGTCGGAATCAACTTGATGGCAATGGGTTTGGTTTTTTTGCTTTAACCTTGATCAAGCCCTTACTGGTGCCCAGCTTTCACCACATTTTCTGGTCCATTTGCTCATCTACTCTCCTAGATCACTATCTCATGCCATCTCCTCTTTCATCAACCCTCCAACTACCTATTACCTATGAATGAACAACACACCAGATTAGCTTTCGTTTATGCACTAAAAATCAACATTTCAATTTGATCTAGATTAGAAAATAAACAGAGACTATAACTTGAATATACAGGAAGAAAAGGTCTTCTATCACCAAACTTCACAATAGAGAATATGAACCCAATACTTTTCAAGGTGTTTTGTTTGTTTTAATTTTTATTATGGAAATTTTCAAACATATACAAAAGTAGAGAAGAAGAGTATAATGAGCCCACATATACCCATCACCCAGATTCAACAACTATCAACTCATGGCCAATATTGTTTCCTCTGTACTCCATGGTGTCCCCTTCCGCTTACCCCCCATTCTCAAATTATTTTGAAGCATGTCCCAGGAATCATATCATTTCACCCATAAATTTTTCATTATGTAGCTCTCAAAGATGAGGACTTTAAAATATAAATAACCACAATACTACCATAATAAAAAAACTAAACCCGTTGCCACTGAATTGATTCTGACTCATAGTGACCCTCTAGGACAGAGTAGAACTGCCCCATAACATTTCCAAGGAGTGGCTGGTGCATTTGGACTGCCGACCTTTTGGTTGGTAGCTGAGCTCTTAACCACTGTGCCACCAGGACTCCGCAATACTATCATAGCACCTGAAAAATTCTTTAAACCATCCATTATCCAGACAGTGAACACAATATTTTTGTATAATACCTTACCTTGCATCAAGTGTTAACGTTCATTTATTCATTATTCATTTAATAAAAACGCCTACCCTGTGCCAGGCACCACTCAAGGTACTAGGTAAGAAGATACAATAAGCAAAGGAGACAACAATCCCTGCTGTCTTGGAGTTCATATCCTATTGTGTGGCAGGGTTGCTACAAAATACTACTGAGAGGGGTAAAAATAAAAAAGCATAGTAAATTTATTTAGAGCAATATGACATTGAAAAGTTTACTGGAGTTCCAAGCAAGAAACTCAGAATAATTGGCTAATTACCAGGGGCGCTATCAGTATTTGGATCTGCCCCAGCCTTGAATGAATGAGTCAATGAGGCAATCAGGAAGAGGTTCCTTTGAGACAGGTGGGCTTGATAGTGTGATTCAAGGAAAGCTCAGTGGAAATAGGGTACCCACCGACATCTACAAGCCAGAGGTGCAGGAAAGATAAAAATATATAGATGGGTTATGGTCAAGCTGGTTTTACCTGAAATCATCACCGGAGGGAGTTTCTGCATTTGTGCCACTTCCATCATCACTGTCCCCTCGCTGCTGTGCCAATCTGTAGGCCACAAGAGCAATACTGCTTTCAACGAAGAGCTTCAACTCATGGGGAGTATGGGTTGGGTGTGGGGGAGGCAGGCAAGAGTCAAAGTCAACTAGAAATGCGGCAAGGTCTAAGTGCATGGGTCCTCCATTGCCTATCCTTAGGGAAGAGAAAACGAACCCAGAAAGTGCTGACAAGAGCCCCCTTCTCTCTCCAGGCCCACCTACGGGGCGGAGGAAAAGCTAAATACCCGGAAAGCACAAGGAAACTTCCTCTTAAAAAAAAAACAAAAACAAAAAACCCAGGCTTTGAGGGCAAAGAGGGTCCCAGGAAAGTCAGCCAGCCCGAGAGGATGGAAAAGAGGCGGCCAAGTCAGAGGACACCACTAGCTGGGGGTGGAGGTGTGGAAGTTGTGGCACAAATTCGAGAAAGTGAGGAGATGATGACAGGAAAGACAGGGAACGGGAACTGACATTATTGAACGTGCCAGGCACTCCGCTAAACAAAGGACAGGGGCGAAAAGATGGGGCTGAGAAGACAGGTGCAGATGGAGCGCACAGGCTTGGGAGGGCCAGGCATAAGGTCCCGGATGGGGGCTGGGAAGAACGGTGGAAGACGAAGAGGGCCCTTGGGGCCAGAGACCTTGGCTGGGAGAGGAGGAGATGGCGTTTGGGAGCGGCCTAGCCCCTGGCCCGGGGTCGGGTGCAAGGCCCGGTGGCGGAGCCGGGGCGGGGCCGGGGCGGGGCCGCTGGGCGGCCAGGGCGACCGGGAGGGCGCCTCCACCTGCTTCCGCGATAGCTGTAGAGACAGTAGTGGCTGCTAGGCGGTAGCTCGAGTCTCCGCTCCTCCGCGGAGCCACCCTCCTCGCTGCTCTCTAGCTCCTTTTCATCCCCATCCAGCGATTCCTGCAAGGAGGGGAGCATCGCGGCCGCCTCGAGCGGCCTTGTGTCACAACCAAACCACTCCCCCGCTGCCGTACAGTCCTTGGTGGCTGGGTTCCTCCGGCTCCTGGCCCTCGCACATCTGCGTTCCGCTGATTTCCCCCTGTTCTCAGACAAAGAAACTGGCATGGGTTTTTCTCCTCACAGGGACTAGCAGGCTTTTGTTGTTGTTGTTGAGAATATACACAGCAGAAAATACACCAACTCAACTGTTTCTACATGTACAACTCAGTGACATGCATTGATTACATTCTTCCAGTTGTGCGACCATTCTCACCTTCCTTTTCTGAGTTGTTCCTCCTCCATTAACATAAACTCACTGCCCTCCAAGGTTCTTATCTAATCTTTTGAGTTGTGTTGTCACTTTGTTCCCCATATAGATAGTTCTTAAAAGAGCATAATGCTCAAGGCAGACATCTTTTTACTAGATTTTCATTGTTTGATTTTAAGAAGACTTCAGGGGATATTTTTGGTTTCGGTTTTAAAGATTATCTCAGGGTAATAGTTTCAGGGATTAATCCAGTCCTCTAGCTCCAGAAAGTCCGGAGTCCAGGTAGCAGGCTGATTTGAGTTCCCGTTAACTGAAAAAATTTTGCCATTTCTCTTTTAACTCAT
This sequence comes from Trichechus manatus latirostris, assembly GCF_000243295.1. NCBI lineage: Eukaryota > Metazoa > Chordata > Mammalia > Sirenia > Trichechidae > Trichechus > Trichechus manatus. The sequence continues at coordinate 4,019,218 of NW_004444074.1, forward strand.
TTTTCTCCTCTAAAGGTTAAGATGTCTAGGAGATTTAGTATGTGACAAAGGTGATATAATAAGCTACCCATTGCCGTTGAGTAGATTCAAGTCATAGCGACCAGAGTAAACTGCACAACAGACTTTCTAGGAGCGGCTGGTAGACTTGAACTGCTAACCTTTTGATTAGCTGCCTGAGCTTTTAACCACTGTGCCACCAGGGCTCCGCAATTGGCCAACTACGTGGAAAACAATAAAACTGTTTCCTACTTCACTGCTTACACGCACGCACGCAGGCAGGCACGCACGCGCACGCGCTTTGATCAAACATCTAAGAATTTTTTAAAAATATTTTATTGTGTTTTTGGTGAAAGTTTACACAGGAAATTGGGTTCTCATTTAACAATTTCCATACATATCTTTCAGTGACATTGGTTACGTTCTTCACAATGTATCAGCATTCTCGTTATTTTCATTTTGGTTGTTGTTTCCATTAATTTAGCTTCCTGTCCCTCCTAGCTTTTTCACCTTTGGTCTAGGGCAAATGTTAACAGTTTGGTTTCACCTAGATGATTATTTTGAGGAGCACAGTACCCATGGGTGATATTATTTATTTTATGGGCCAATCTGTCGTTTGGCTGAAAGGTGACTTCTGGGAGTGGTTTGAATTCCAAGTTTAAAGAGTATCTCAGGGCAATAGTCTCAGGGGCTCATCTGGTCTCTACCGGTCCAGTAAGCCTGGCCTCTTTTTTTTTTTTTTTAGGAATTTGAGTTTTGTTCTACATTTTTCTCCTGTTCTATCCAGGACCATCTATTGGGTCCCTGGTCGGAGTATTCGGGAGTGGTAGCTGGGCACCATCTAGTTCTTCTGGTTTCAAGGCAGGTGATGTTATTGTTGATATACACTATTGGTTCTGTAGACTAGTTTAAGAATTTAAATGAAGCAAAAACAAAAACAACAAACAAGGTGAAAATATAGGAGAATTATAAACTTTCTAGAAGTGAAGAAGGGCTTTTTAAACATCAAACACATAGAAGCCCTATAGGAAGAAAAAAAGATAATCTGACTATAAAAACTAAACACTTCTGTGTGGCACAAAGTAAAAACACAATGACAAACCTGGAAAAAATATATTCAATACATATAATAGATGAAGGGCTATCATTAATTGATTAAAAAAATAGAAAATGGGCAGTTCACGGAAGTCATAAAAAAGAAAGATATATAAATAAAATGCTCAACAGCAAGTAAAATAAGGATATATTGTACTACATTTCACCTATTGTTGTTCTTGTTAGGTGCCTTTGAGTCCATTTTCAACTCATAGTGCCCCCTTGTGACAGAGTAGAACTGCCCCGTAGGGTTTCCAAGGAGCAGCTAGCAGATTTAAACTGTCGACCTTTTGGTTGGCGGCCGAACACTTAACCATTGCGCCACCAGGACTCCATAACTATAATATAACAAATATAAATATAACATTTATTGTGTGTCAGGGGCCTTCTAAGCACTTACAAATATTAGCTCATTTAATTCTCACAACCCTATGGAGGTAGGTTTTATTATTATCCCACCTTACAGATGAGTAAACTGAGGCCAAAGGTACGTAACTTACCCAAGGTAAAATAGCTAATAAGTGGCAGAGTGATGTTTAAATCCAAATACTCTTTAACACTATAGAATTTGGTTGAGGATGACTTATTGACATATGTTTGTTTGTAGCCATTTAATTGAACAGTTATTAATTCCAGTGTTTTGTTTTCTTATCATATTTTGAAAAATATTCTCCCCAGGTCTCAAACGTTTTCATATGCCTTTGAAAACACCTTGAATTAAGTCCTAGGGATGGGACTGTGCTGATGATGCATACTGAGGCACATAGACCTGGCTGTGGTAAAGATTTTTAGAGCCAAGCTGACTTGAACTCAAATCCCAGCTCTGCTATTGACTATGTGGTCTTGAACAGGTTACTAAGTGAACCTGCATCTCAGCTTTCTCATTTGTACAATGGGAAAAATATCACCTACCTCACACTTGTTCTAAGACTTAAATAATTTACGTTAAGTGCTTAGCATACTGTCTGCCACAAACAAATACTGAATTTGACACTATTGCCATCATCATAATTATTATTTAAATGTGCCTATGAGGATTGATGGAGCCCTGGTGGCGAAGTGGTTAAGAGATAGGCTGCTAACCAAAAGACTGGCGGTTTGAATCCACCAGCCTTTCCTTGGAAACCCTATGAGGCAGTTCTACTCTGTCCTATAGGGTCGCCATGAGTGGGAATCAACGCCAACGGGTTTGGTTTTTCGTTTTAGGGGACTACCATCTCCTTCACTAACTCCCACTGATCCTTCAGGAAACTTTTCTTGACACCCCAGCGCCCGCCCGAGACCGTGTTTCCTCTGATGTCCGGGAGAATCTCGTATTCTCCCCCATCACCGCCCTGACTACATTGCATTCTAATTGTTTACTAGTCTGTGAGTTTCAAGACACTTCTTTGTGCAAGTAGCAGTCACTTAACACTTACTGCAGAAGTTCCGGGCAACAGAAACAAAACGAAATTAAAAATTGGGTACTGTCTGAATTATCCTTTATTCGTAGCCTGAGCTTAATTAAGCAGGTAACCTTAAAACAATTTTTTGTTCTGTTTTGTTTTCTATTCACTTTCGTCTCGTCGAACCCAGAGCACTCGCTCCTTTTCAACTGAATCCCAGACGCATCGCAGGCGGAGAGACCAACTTAAGCGGGCAAGATGGCGACTGCCTCTTGGCGGCCGCAAGTCTCCACCCACTCAGGGCGGAGGCCCGTGTCACGTGACGCCCCACCTGGCACCGCCTCCGCCGCAGTGCATAATGGGAAGCGGAGCGGCTAACGAGGCCGTCGGCCATTTTGTGTCTGTTTCCTGTGGGACGCGGTGGTTGCCGTTGGGTCGGAAAAGTGAGCGATTTTCGTCTCCTTTTTCCTGCTTGTTTTTCTCCTCCCTTTTACTTTGTCAGTAGAGCGTGGTTATGGGTCGCAAGAAGAAGAAGCAGCTGAAGCCTTGGTGCTGATATCCTTTGTCGGTTTGAAGTCGAGGCCTAGTGGGGGCGCCGGTTGATGGTGATTGGGAGGCCTGGGTTTTGGCCTATGGCGGGGAGTGTCTGTGACCTGGGCGTCGAGCCGGGTGGTTGGGTTGCTGAGATCGAATTTGGGGAGGCCTCTGAAAATGGGGTTCCTAGGGTGAGAGGTACTAGCAGTTGTGGGTCGTGGCGACTCCGTGACTCAGGATTTGGCTTTGAGGTGAGCGTTGGCCCACTGGGAGGCGGCCTGGACCTCTACCAAAGAAAGCGTTACCTAAGCACTGTTCTGCCCCTATTCCGTTGTTTTGGTGACGATTCAACAAAGCGACGTTTTTTTTGAGTAAAATACGCTGATTGATTCCATGAAGGATTGGGGAAAAGCTTATGGAGTCTCTGTCACCCATTTTCTTCGTTTTTTGTAGAATTGGTGTCTTAGTAAAGGTTTAAGTTAACCAATTCTGATTTCCAGGAGCCTCCCCCCCGCTTTTTGCGGGGGTTGGGGAGAGCCAGCTTCCGTGTCTAATCCAGAGGCGCCTTAGCATTTCTCCTAAAAGGTGGAGTTTCGTGTATCTATTATCCAGCGTTGTAGGACTTAAAAAAAGAAAAGGCCTATTTTGTTGGAAAGGAAAATCTTAATAAAATGTATCATCATTTTAATACTTTCTCCGGAAGTGGTAGTGTACTTTTTTTACGTTAAAGTTGATTTTACTCTCGTATTTAAAAACGGTTTGTTTAAAAACGGTTACGAATTTTGTAAAACCTAAGGAGTAGTGAGGTAAGAATCTCTTGAGTTTAAATGCATGCCTTGGCAACATAAATTCATACGGAGTTGGAAACGGAATTGTGTGTCATTTTTAGCCCCTGTGAACTTGTTAGATCTAAATACGACTACATTCCTAATATTTCGATTATTTTTATTTTCTATATATCTACTGGATTAATTCTGTTTTGAAATAAACTTGAGGATTTCTGAACATTGAACCTTTCCACAGTGTGTGTGTAAATATTCAGATGCTGAACGAAAGAAAAGTTAATTTTAGGTAACATCTCTGTTAAACACACAATAATTTGGCAAAAATAGATTGCTGATTACTGAGATGTATTTATTTGGGGGTGCTGATGAGACCATGGCCCCCCGAGAAATTGAAAATACTGAGATCATATGGCAAATGTTAAGTTTTTGTATAGTAAGTATCAAAAGCGGGGCTTCTATAAAGTGCCTTTTTGGTTTTAGCCCTTAGCTCATAGTTTAATGTTACCTCTATTCGCTCACTTGACGGATTGTTTTTATTATAGGCAATGTGATTATGCTATTTTTGTACCTTAACGGTATTGATCAGGTATTGTAATAGAGATTTTGATGACGAGAAGATCCTTATACAGCACCAAAAAGCAAAGCATTTTAAATGCCATATATGTCACAAGAAGTTGTACACAGGACCTGGCTTAGCTATTCATTGCATGCAGGTAAGAGTTTTTCTTTTGTATTAAAATTTTTGCCGCCTTGTAATTTGGCAGCAACATGAAAGAATAATCTTGAATTTCTCTTTGACCACTGTAATTTTTGTTCATTGCAAAAGATTAGATGAGCTGGCCAGTCAGCTTAGAAAAAAGTTCAGTAGCCATGAAGAAGGTAAACAATTGACTTTTTTTTTTATGCTTAAGTAGAGTATATATTGGTATTTATTTTTAAAGTAATGATAATATATCTTGTGCTAGGTTAGATTGGTGAGAATTACGTTGAGATCAAAGACTACCTCCTAAGTACTTGGGACAGAGAATAAAGATCAGTGATTTAAATTTTGTGGGTCATCTGGCCAGTTCTCATCCCATAAGAGTTAATAACATAATTAGCTGCTATTACTCCCTGCCATTGAAGGGTTTCTTTGGTATAATTTCTAGCCTGGAGCTAGGCTTATTTCAACAATTTATTCTTTTGAAATGGCTGTGTTGTATTTTATTTAATAACTTCTAGGTTTCTTGAATCTTTTCCCTACTAGGTAGGGAGAGCGTTGTAATTTATGTTTATAAAGACTCTAATGAGTACGTTTGGATCTCGTTCAACATTATTCTAGTTTTGCTAATCCCAGAGCTGCCAGAATTTTTGCTAAATTGGACCCTGGAGAGGTGTGAGATAAGTCAGTCTTTACACATTAGAAACTACTGTTGGTGAGAGGCAAGGAAGTAAATTAAAACAAGCGATTGCTTCCCCAGTTTAAAAATAAGCTTGTATATTCCTTTCACTACAGTTATTTTACTGTAATAGCAATTTAATACCCGTTCAGAAATATTTGAGAGCCTATTACATGCTAGATCCACAGTGTCTGCTGTGGCAGCCACTAGTCACATTGGCTATTAAAAATAAAATTAATCATCAGATGAAAAATTTAAAAGTTCACTTCCTCTGACATGTTAGACATATTTCAAGTGCTTAGTAGCCACGTGTGGCTAGGGGCTGCTATTAGGTAACACAGATACCCGTTCATCGCAGAATGTTCTATAGGACAGCACTCTGCTGCTGTGCTAGACATTGTTTTAGGCACTGGACATACAACAGGGAATAAAGTCTGCAATTATGGAGCTTAGATTTATACTGTGGAGGAAAATAACTTGTAAATGTTTAGCTTGTCCTGTACTGATAAATGATAAAGAGAAAACTAGAATTAGGTAAGGGGGATAAGGAAGATCTCCATGAAAAACTAAGATTTGAGCAGAGATCTGAAGGAAGTGAGTGGGAGCTTCTAAGGAACAGCAAATGAAAGCCCTTCCAGTAAGGAGCATTCTCTTATATTGCAGGAAAAGGAATGAGCCGCAGTGTATTACAACTTTATATAGGAGGGCTTGCAGGCCATTGTAGGCCACTTTCTTTAATTTGGAATGAAATGGAGGGTGTGAACAGAGATGTAACACGCTGCAGAGCTAAGAATAGACTACAAGGTGCAGTCAGATCAGGTAGGAGATTTGGCAAGAGGTAATGGTGGCCAAGACCAGAATTTGCTGGTTGATTAGATGTGCAGTATGAGAGTGAGTGAGGTGTTAAGCATGACTCCAAGGTTTTTGGCCTGAGCGTTGTGGAAAATGAGTTACCATATACCTAAATGTGAAAAGGTGCAGGAAGAATAGGCTTAGGAATAAGGATATCGGGATGGTTTATGTTAATTTTGAGTGTGCATATGTTAGTTTTGAGAAGATCTATTGGATGTCAAGGTGGAGATGTCAAGCAGAGAAGTTCGAACTGGAGATAGACATTTGGGAGGATACAGTATAAGAATGGCTATTTTTAAACCATAATACTGTATATCCTTATCTGGAGAGTATAGATAGAAAAGACGTGCTAGGATTCAGCCCTGGGCGCACTCAGCATTTAGCTGTCAGAAGATTAAAGGGAACCATCATTCAGGGAGACTGAAGGTAGAAAAACCAAGAGAGTAGTGCCCTTGAAGCCAGATGAGGTTGTGTTTCAAGGAGAGCGTTATTTAACTGAGTCAATTGCTGATGGTAGGTCAAGTAAGACTTAAGAGTGGATTCATCAAAGTGAAGGTTATTGATCACTTGCCAGGAGTGATTTCCTTAGGGTGATGAGGGTGAAAGTCTGATTGGAGTGCTTTCAGGAGAAAAAGAGGAAGTGGGTAAACTTCCCAAGGAGTTGTGCTCAGGGCTTCATATTGGTCCGTTTTGAAGCCCTGCTGAGAATTTGCATTTCTAACAAGTTCCCAGGCAAGCTAATGCTGCTGATTAGGGACCAATTCTGAGAACCACTAGTAGAGGAGTGGTTCTCAAAATTTGGTATACATAAAAATGACTTGGGATCTTGTTAAAATGTAGATTCTGATTCAGTGTGTCTGTGGTGGAAATGTACATTCTTAGGAGTTCGAACTGGAACGAACAGATTTGAAGCTCTGGTTGTGCTATAGAGAAGAGCAGAGAAATGGAGTAGAAGCTGGAAGGAGATTAGTTGAGAGACTATTAGTAGTATCTTTAATTGACTAAGTACTTCTATTTTTGTTTTCTTATTTCCACAGCAATCTGTAAGATAGGTGTAGCAGTTATAACAGACACATCCTCCAGTTTTATAGATGATAAGCTTTAGGGCGTTAGAAAGATATGGTCCACAGAAGATTCTTGTAAATGCTTGCCCCCGTTATCTTTTGTGTGTATGAGGAAAATATACACACCAAAACATTCACCAATTCAAAAGTTTCTACGTGTAGAGTTCAGTGACACTGATTACATTCAAGTTCTCCCTATCTTTTTAAAGCAAGATTTTTAAGAAATCTGTCGAATTTTGGCTGTGCTATAATGTTGGTGGAGGATTTTTGATAAGTCACATTTTTTCTCCTCTTCCCAGCACTTAATATATTTATCCCTGCCCTTACCATTCAAAAATGTAGTGGAGACTAGTGTATATGTGAGTGTTATTGTATTTCTTTGAGGAATATGCAGGACGAGTTATTTCATCTTCATTTATCAAGAATAGCAACATACTCCAAAACAAACTTAGGAAGCAGGGTGTGATAAGTCACTTGTTAAGTAGCTTTACCCATGAATCTTCTAATCACAATGAAAGGAACAGCTTTTCAAGATTAATCAGAAGTTAAGATAATTTCTGAATTTTATTTGCATGCCAATTTTTTAAAAATCTATGGTTAAATGAGATAAGATCTCCAAGAAAACCTTTTTGTTCTTACGTGAAAGTGGCTTGGGAGGAAAGGAAAATTGAGTAGTTGTTTGTTTGTTCAAGTCATTAGCCTAAGCTTCTGTTGTTATGGGCCGTCTAATCAGTTCCAACTCACAGCAACCCTATAGGACAGTAGAACTGCCCCATAGGGTTTCCAGGGAGCAGCTGGTGGATTTTAACTGCCGACCTTTTGGTTAGCAGCTGAGCACTTAACCACTATGCCACCAGGGCCTAAGCTAGTGGTTCTCAAATTTGAATCTGCATCAGAATCCCCTGGAAAAACCAAACTCGTTGCCTTTGAGTCCATTCTGACTCATGGTGATCCTAAAGGATGGATTAGAATTGCCCCATAGGGTTTCCAACGCTGTAAATCTTAAAGGAAGCGGACTGCCACATTTTTCTCCCGTGGAACGGTTGGTGGGTTTGAACTGCCAACCTTTTGGTTAGCACAAAGGTCAGCAGCCAAGTTCTTTAACAGCAGATTGCCGGCCCCAGCCTGGAGTTTCTGCATTTCTAACAAGTTTCTAGGTGATGCTAATAGTCTGGACATAATATGTCCGCTTACCTAAGTAAAGGGCTTTTGCTGAAGACTATAAAGGTTTTGCTATATTGGCATATTGTTACCAATTGTTGTTTGTTGCTAGTTGCCCTGAGTTGATTCAGTCTCCTGGCAACCACAAATGTGTCATACAGAGTAGAATTGCACTATAGGGTGTTAATGGAAGCAGATCACCAGGCCTATCATCTGTGGTACCACTGTGTGGCTTTGAGCCACCAACACCATTTGTACCATGCAGTGAAAATACATGGCCAGTGTTTCACAGTAAACATCTTAACCTCTTTCTTCTTTGTAACCTACCAAGTAAATTCAGAGAGACAGTGACAGGATCACTACTGTGGAAGTCTTTAGGTCTCAAGTAACTCATTAGTTAATGGATGATGCTAATTATAACAAAGCTTTTCTAGTTGTACTGCAGGCTTGCTTCAAGGTCTGTTCTTGGAAAGGTTACTTTATTCTAATTCTTTTTAATATAAGGTAGTATTTCATAAACTTAATTCAGAGTTGAAATCTCTCTGACTTGGATATCATTGTTAATAATTCAAATAGGCAGGGTTATATAGTAAACTTGAAGTAACACTTGTTGAGCCATTGCTGTGTATTAGGCATTCTGTCAAGTGCTTGCTTATTTATTTGTTTTCACAGATTTATTTTTTAGAGCAGTTTTAGGTTTTTAGAAAAACCGTGCAGAAAGTACAGTTTTTAATTGATGCTCCCTTCCCCCTACATGTTTCTTCTGTTAGTAACTTGCATTCTTGTGTTACACGTGTTACAGTTGATAAACCAATATTGACACGTTGCCAAGTGCTTTTTTAAATATACTATTATTCTCAAAACAACTCCAGAAGTTAAGTATTGAATAAGTGTGGTAAACTGAGGCTTAGAAGTGACTTGCTAGTGTCACATAGCTAATAAATCAAAACTGGAATTTGAATCTAGATAATCTCGCTCTAGAACCGTTCTTTTTTTTTTCCCCTAAATTGTTGTGCTTTAAGTGAAGGTTTATAATTCAGGTTAGTCTCTCATACAAAAATTTATGCGTACATTATTTTGTGACCCTAGTTGCTCTCCCTCTACTGTGACAGCACACTCTTTCTTTCCACCTTGGAATTCCTGTGTCCGTTCAGCCAGCTACTGACCCTCTCTGCCTTTCTCATCTCGCCTCTGGACAGGAGCTGCCCATTTAGTCTCATGTATCTACTTGAGCTAAGAAGCACACTCTTCACGAGTATCATTTTATGTCCCATAGTCCAGTCT
>NW_004444074.1:4028853-4081303 GCF_000243295.1 Trichechus manatus latirostris
TAGTCTCATGTATCTACTTGAGCTAAGAAGCACACTCTTCACGAGTATCATTTTATGTCCCATAGTCCAGTCTAATCTTTGTCTGAAGAGTTGGTCTCAGCAGTGGTTATAGTTTTGGGCTAACAGACCAAGGGTCATGTCTTCCGGGGTCCCTCCAGTCTCAGTCAAACCATTAAGTCTGGTCTTTTTAGTAGAATTTGAGTTCTGCACCCCACTTTTCTCTTGCTCCATCAGGGACTCTCTGTTATGTTCTGTGTCAGGGCGGTTATTGTGGTAGCCGGGCACCATCTTGTTCTTCTGGTCTCAGGCTGATGAAGCCTCTGGTTTATGTGGCCCTTTCTGTCTCTTGGGCTAATACTTTCCTTGTGTCTATGGTATTCTTCGTTCTCCTCACTCCAGGTGGGTTGGGACCAATGGATGCATCGTAGATGGCCGCTTGCTAGCTTTTAAGATCCCAGACGCCATTCACCAAAGTGGGATGCAGAACATTTTCTTAAAAAACTTTGTTATGCCAGTTGACCTAGATGTCCCCTGAAAGCATGCTCCCCAGACCCCCGCCCCTGCTACTCTGCCCCTCAAAGTGTTTGGTTGTATTCAGGAAACTTCTTAGCTTAGTAGAACCAGTCGTTCTTAATCATTATATTGAGTGGCCCTTAAGTAATTTGAAATTACTCTTAAGAGATTTATGAGGTTCATTTGTAATGGAAGTGGTGGTGGTGTTGTTTTAATGTTAGGTACATAAAGAGACAATAGATGCTGTACCAAATGCAATACCTGGGAGAACAGATATAGAATTGGAAATATATGGTATGGAAGGTATTCCAGAAAAAGACATGGATGAAAGACGACGACTTCTTGAACAGAAAACGCAAGGTAAATATTAAGATGTATGCTTTGTCTTAATACAGCTTCACTTTAGAAAGTATGCGTTACTACTTTGAAGTATAAATGTAATGGTAGATGGTAGCTTTTTTCAGAATTCTACTTTTGAATTCTGGTTTTTCTTTATGTTCTGTGTTTAAAATTACATATTACATATGCAATACCATTTGGATCGTTTCTTATATTTTTATTCATAATTGAATTCCTAATTGCATTAACAAGTGTTAAGTCTTTTGAAAATGAAGGTAGCTGTTTTTTAAAGTTCTGATGTTTGAGTTGGAATTTGAAGTCATGTACTATTGAGATGATAAACCCGTTGCTGTCGAGTCGATTCCAACTCATAGCGACTATAGGACAGAGTAGAGCTGCCCCATAGAGTTTCCAAGGAGCGCCTGGTGAATTTGAACTGCCAACCTTTTGGTTAGTAGCCATAGCTCTTAACCAGTACATCACCAGGGTAGGAGCTGTTATTATTCGCCTATGAATTTTTTTTGTCTTGGAAAGCTTTATGAAGAGGTCAGACCTCTTTGTCATCGTTTTACATTTCGAGATGGAAGAAGCAGCTGATTCATCTTGGAAAGCTTTATAAAGAGGTCAGACCTCTTTGTCATCATTTACATTTTGAGATCGGAGAAAAAGCTGTTTTTTAAGTAAAACTGACTGAGAATAATTATTTTACCTCTATAAAAAAAGGAAAAGATATTAACTTTGCTTACTATAGAATGAAACCATATTTGAAGAGTAGAGAAAGGTATTAACTGAATTTTTTGGAAGATAAATCGCAGGAGCTAATTGCACAGAAATAGTTTTTAAAATGTTGAATGTCATAAACTTAGTTTTGTTTTTTTACACTCCATGGAAAAAATTAATTAAAACTTCTTTTAGCAGAGAGTCAAAAAAAGAAGCAACAAGATGATTCTGATGAATATGATGATGATGACTCTGCAGCATCAACTTCATTTCAACCACAGCCTGTTCAACCTCAGCAAGGTTATATCCCTCCAATGGCACAGCCAGGTCTGCCACCGGTCCCAGGAGCACCAGGAATGCCTCCAGGTAACAAAGGTTTATTTAAATTTAACACTTTTAGGATTTTATTGATAATAATGTGGAAGTATTACTTTTTTTCTCCTAATGCTTTAATATTATTATTATTTTTTTTTTTAATTAGGCATACCTCCATTAATGCCAGGTGTTCCTCCACTGATGCCAGGAATGCCACCAGTTATGCCAGGCATGCCACCTGGGTAAGAAGATTCTCTTAATTGGCTTGTGGGCTTATGCCTAGTAATGGTATTTTTCAGTCTGGGTATTATATGAATTAAATGTTACCTTGCATTTTTTGCTTCTAAAAGGTATGGGCTGTATAAATCTTAAATTTGCTTAATAAAGGGGTCTGTAAATAAATTTAAGGAATATAGATTTGCCTCTGAAGAGAATTAATTTTTTTGGTTTTAGGATGTATATAACCAGCCATCTACTTTACTTGCATTTACTGTAATTAAAGTAAATGGTTGTAGATTTGAGTTGCTAAGATTCAGAACTGCCCATGACACTTTATAGTAGTGACAAGAAGCAGACTCTATAAATGTTTTATTTGTCAAAGCATCAAGAGTTAAAATGAATATGAGGTGCTTGTGCCCATCACTTTTACTTAAATATTGTTGGATATGAGAGGTTTACAATACACTTTCCCGCTGTATTTTGAAAATCACAGTTAGATTTTGATTTTGTCATACATTTTCACAGATTGCATCATCAGAGAAAATACACCCAGTCATTTTGCGGTGAAAACATGTAAGCATCTCATTCATAATGTAATTCAGGAGGTATAATCATAATGTCATTTTTTTTGTGTGTTTAGTGATATGTATTCAGTTGACTTCAGAAATTTTCTAACCTTCCTCACTAAAACTTTTAAAATTTGCAAGCTCATTGACACAGGTCTCTTAAAGGAGGTAAATAAAAACTTCCGTGAGGAAATAGTAATAGACCATATAAATAAAGCATTTTCTAAATGTGCAACTGTTTTCCCCAAATTACTAAAAATAATGGGAGTTGGTAATAAGGATTAGTATTTAAGAAGGAATTAGTATTTGAAGAATAATTATTTTGCCAAATTAAATCTTTCATTATTATTGAATGTAATTTTTTAAAATAAATTCTATATATAGAAGTTAATTTTCTGAAAACAGTCTTCAATCAAGAATTGACAGACTTGTAATTTTTTATGTGTATTGGACACTGATATTTGAAGATGAGCTCTTTTAGGGGAAGGAAAATAAATATGGGTTATGTTTATAAATCATGGTTTAGCGCTGGGTGGCTATTCTAAATAAAAATTAGACAATCTGAGTTTAGTTTTGGATATTGTTAGTTTTGGTGATAGTTTTTCCTTGCACTTCCATTAAAAGAAAAATTCTTAATCCTCAGCTTAGATTTGTTGTTTTCCTTTTGAAAAGTCTGACGACTCTAAAAAATAGAGATTTCTTCTTTTTTACATTCTGTGTGGATATTTCTGAAGTGGGACCACAGATGACTTGTCTGTGAGTAGTTGCTTTTCAAATCACACATTTTAGATGAGGCCTCTTGTACACGTTAAGGAGAGTATAATATTCTTGATGACTTTAAAACGTATTAAAATGTTTTTCAACAAAGACTGATTTTTTTTTTTTTCTTTTACTGGTAAACCTCAGAGTTTGCTGGTTTTTAGATTTACTTTGATAGGATTGTCATAGCGTGTTGTGTGTTCTTTCAGCTTGATTGATTTCAGTATTAGAGGTCAAATTCAAGTCTTTTATCCATTATTGTTTCAGGGTTTAGCCAGAATATTCTAATGGTTAATACTCTTAATTAAACTTCAATTGTTTCTTAAAATTTGCTTTCTAATAGAATGATGCCAATGGGTGGAATGATGCCACCTGGACCAGGAATACCACCTCTGATGCCTGGTATGCCACCAGGTAGGAAATGTTAGACAGTTTCCTTTTTAATATTACTGTCAAACTTTATTCTTAAGCTTTTTCAGTAATGGGTTAATGGGTATTGATACAATTCAAATTTTTTCAGAAAATTTTAAAAAATTATTGTGAGAAGTTTTGTGATGGAAACTTTTTTTGTAATAGTAAAAATAGGCTTCAGAGAAGTTCAGATGAGTCATAGAGTTTATGTACTTAAGAGCAGTTATATTCATTAGAAATATTTCAGACTGCAAGTAATAAAGAAATCCTATATTAAACAATTTATTATCTCTTGATTAAAATGAAAAAGGTAGGTTCAGTGACTCAGTGATATCAAGGATCCATGCCTTTTTTTTTTAATAAGTTTTTTTTTTGGTACTTTAGATGAAGGTATACAGAGCAAATTCGTTTCTCATTAAACAGTAAATACACGTATTGTTTTGTGACATTGGTTGTCAACCCTATGACATGTCAACACTCTCCCCATCACCTTGGGTTCCCCATTACCAGCTTTTCTGTCCCCTCCTGCCTTCTAGTCCTTGTCCCTGGGCTGGTGTGCCCACTGAGTCTCCTTTTATTTTATGGGCCTGTTTAATCTTTGACTGAAGGGTGAACCCTGGGAGTGACTTCTTAACTGAGCTAAAAGGGTGTACGGGGGCCATGCTCTTGGGGTTTCTCCAGACTGTATCAGACCAGTAAGTCTGGTCTTTTTTGTGTGAGTTGGAATTTTGTTCTACATTGATCTCAACCTCTGTCCAGAACCCTCTATTGTGATCCCTGTCAGAGCAGTTGGTGGTGGTAGCTGGGCACCATCTAGTTGTGCTGGACTCAGTCTGGTAGAGGCTGTGGTCGTTTTGGTCCATTAGTCCTTTGGGCTAATCTTTCCCTTGTGTCTTTGGTTTTCTTCATTCTCTTTTGCTCCAGACGAGGTGGGACCAGTGGAGTATCTTAGATGAACCCTCATAAGCTTTTAAGACCCCAGACACTACTCACCAAAGAAGGATGTAGAACATTTTCTTTATAAACTATGTTATTGAACTAGATGTCCCCCAAGACCCTGGCCCTAGCTCTCAGCCCAGTAACTCGGTCCCTCAGGGAGCTTGGATGTGTTTGCAAAGCTTCCATGACCTTGCGTTCGGAGAGACCCATGCTTTTATAACTCTACACTTTGTTGTCCGTAGCTTTTCTCCCTCAAGAATGTTACTCAATAGTTAACAAGGTGGCTCAGGCAAGAAAGAGGAGAGAGGCAGATCAATAGCAGCATGCTCTTATTTTTCTTTTATTAGGGTGCAAAATATCTTTCTCATAAGCTCCTTAGCCCCTTACATAGAATTTTTCAGAAATAGGCCTGATGGATCCCATAGTTGCAAAGGAGCCTGGGAAATGAAATGTCTTGACTTACAAGCCTATATAGTGGGAGACACGGTGTAGGGAAAGGTATTTGGTTACTGAAGTAAGTGTTCCCAGAAGCCTTCATGAGGCTGTCTCAATTTATTGTCTTGTATTTTATACTTCTAATAAGCTTGATTTGCAGCCATAGTAGTTTTAGAAGTACTCAAACAATAGTTGATGTAAAAGGACACAGGAGTAATAAAGCAGCAGCAAAATTCAAATCATTGCCAGTGCAGCCATTAATACACAGCCAACTGTTGCACATAACATGCTGTGAGATAGTTGTGGGCACTTAAAGGAATACAGAAAAATGATGTTTATTTGATAATTTGAAGTTGGTAAAAATTATAAATTATGTTGGAAAAGTTTAAAGAATACGTTTGTGATGCATTTTAGGAAATTTTGTTTATAGTGTTTTAAAAAAAATGTTGCTGTTGAGTCAGTTGCAACTCGTAGTGACCCTATACGACAGAGTATAACTGCCCGATAGGATTTTCAAGGAGCGGCTGGTGGATTCGAACTGCCAACCTTTTAGTTAGCAGCCGAACGCTTAACTATTGAGCCCCGCAATTTTTAAAGAAATAACTTATGAAAATTCTGAAAATTTTTTATGGGTTATGAAATTATATGCTATCAAAGGTTTTACTGTAATTTGCATTGCAGTTCAGGGAACACTTAAACATCTGGCAGATGATTGAATTAATTCTTCCATATGTTTAAAATTTTTATAAATAATATAAGTAAGCTTATTTGCTGCTTTGACCATATGCAGGGTCTCAAGTATCTTTTTCACTTCCTAAAATTCTGAAGAGAAGCAAAGGAATGATTTACTGGACATTGAGGCAAGACTGATGCAAGGCTCCAATGCCTAATTTTCTTGGACTTATTTGAGTTGTTCAGCAGTCAATCATTAGTAACTTTGTACTATAGAAGCTAGTTTAATGTGGAATATTTTAACAGCAACGTTTTAGGGAAATACTTTTTCTGAACTAAATGTTTCAACTGCTGAGTCCTCCCCTCCTTGCTCCCAACATTTCTTGTTTACAGGTATGCCTCCACCTGTTCCACGTCCTGGAATTCCTCCAATGACTCAAGCACAGGCTGTTTCAGCGCCAGGTATTCTCAATAGACCACCTGCACCAGCAGCAACAGTTCCTGCTCCACAGCCTCCAGTTACTAAGCCTCTTTTCCCCAGTGCCGGACAGGTAAGGTAAAATTCTGAAAAAGAGTAAGATGCACTTGTTTACAGAAATATTTGGAATTGTCATAGATCAATTTTTTTTGTCTATAATCTTTTAAATAGAATTTATTAAATATACCAAGAAGGCCTGTTCTTGTTCATGTTTGCACACATTTATTTACTTTTAAAGATCGAATGAAACCAGAGATACAGTATGTTACTCTTTCATAGCAGTGAAGTTGTGGTTACTCTTAGCTTTGCTAGAAATGAAAGTTAAGTTTCTGAGAACTTAAATACATGGTAATGTTTAGAGAGCCTTCTTTACCTATTTTGAACTATGAGTGAAATGAGACCAAAGCCATAAATGAAAATCCTTAAGACTTAGCAAATCATTTGTTGGACTCTTTCTCTGGTTTAGAACTGTAAGAAGCTACAGTGCTGTGCTCTAGCCGAAAGGGTGTCATTAATGGCCTTTGACCTAGTCAGGCTTACATTTCCTGCTGGTATTGTCTGTTTTCAAAACTCAGAAGCTACAGATGCTTCACGTTATACGTAGTATGCATATAATGGTTGAAAAGTGCCCTTTAAGCACATTAAACTTATGTTTTTGAGGTGGGTGGGGATTTTGTTTATTTGAGAGAGCATTTGTAAAGTCATTGATAAAGAATTGGATTGAAGTCTCAGTAATGCATCCTTATTCTCAGTTTAAGATCATTCCTGAAATAGTATGATACAAAATATTAGTTTTGAAAAGAAAGGTTTAGTTTTAGAAAAGAAACTATGGTTAACTAGGTTTATTGGCATAGAATTTTTTTTTTTTAATTTGAGGCTCATGAGTCACTTTTTTATTGTAAATGCATTTAACTGCTTGCCTCTTAAGTAGATCAGGTTTGATTGCATTAAAATTAGACTTTACGGAAATGCAATCTTTAGGGGAAAGAAAAAGTCTACCACGTGGCTTATTTTCACCCATTTGTTTGGAGACTTTTCATTGTTTCCTTTCTTTTATGCTACAGATGGGGACACCTGTAACAAGCTCAAGTACAGCTTCCTCCAATTCAGAAAGTCTGTCTGCATCTTCTAAAGCTCTGTTTCCTAGCACAGCACAAGTACGCAGGAAGTTGCAGTTTAAAATTGTTAAAATGGCTTTATAACTTAACCCTTTGGACCCTATTTAGAAAACTATATCTTTTCTCCAAAAAAATACGTTTAATTTTTTAAAAGTTAAATTAGTGGTGAATAAACCAAATTTTATTTAAAAATTTGAATTCATACTACCAGAAAAAAATGTACCCCAAACACATGGTTCTAAAGGGTTAAAAGCATGTAAGCAGTAAATGCATTAGTGGCCAATGGTTAGCCTGATGCATAATAAAACTATAGGCAGTCCCCGGATTACGAAGAAGTTCTGTTCCTAAGTCTGTCTTTAAATCGAATTTGTACTTAAGTCAGAATAGTTAGGTACGGTTCATTTCTAATGTCAGTTAGACAAATGTTTGTCTCAGTATAAATGTACCTTTCTATGCATAATATGCATTAAAGAGACATTTCCAGATACACTAAAACATCTTTAACATAATACAGCAATAATAATAACGTTTTGACGCGTGTAGCAAAGTAGTGCCCATTTGTTATTATGAACCATTGTGTTACGTACCTTGAATTTTTAATAGGCTTTACAGGGGTTGATTCGTAACTGGGTTGTACGTAAGTTGGACATTCATAACCCGGGGACTGCCTGTATTTTGATTTATGCTGTTTAATGAATTACATTTAACGTAATGAAGTTTAGTACTTTGAAGTTGGCCTAGTTTACATGTTTCAGATGTTTGATATTTGAAAAATAACACTTTATTACTGGTAACTTTACTTAAAAGATACTGCTAAATTAATCTTCCATCCATGATAATCATGTAGCCGTTGTTAATTTGAGGACACTGCAATACGATGTAAAGAGAGTACTTCTAAAGGACATACCTTTAATGTACCAGCATTGATATTGTTTCATGCTATGCTTAGTAACTGGAGTTTATCCAAACATTCCATATTGTGTAGTTTCTAACCTTTTTTTTTTTTTTTTGAGTTACTTGGTAGATTAATTACTCAAACAACTAGTATAGAATGAGTAAAAATATTATATAGGCCATTCCATTATGTGGTACTGTATTTTATCAATCTGAAATAAATACAAAGATTTGTAAATTAAAAAAATTTGTGAGGAGGTGGAAGACGTATAATGAGTACTTGTTTCCACTGCTGTGTTTTGGATGTGACTTTAACCCAGCGTATTTTCATGTTCTGTAGGGTTGCCTTGAGTTTCGTGAAATGTTCATCATGTGTTAACCGTTTCAGTGTTGTGTAAAGTTTATGCCCTTTAAGTTCAACCGGTACTATATATATACTCAGCAATTTTGAGGTTTGAAGTTTTGGTGATAAAGGATTGTGTTTTACAGGCTCAGGCAGCTGTCCAAGGACCTGTTGGTACAGATTTCAAGCCTTTAAATAGTACCCCTGCAACAACTACGGAACCCCCAAAGCCTACATTCCCTGCTTATACTCAGTCTACAGCTTCAACCACTAGTACAACAAATAGCACTGCAGCTAAACCAGTGGCTTCAATAACAAGTAAGCCTGCTACACTTACAACAACCAGTGCAACCAGTAAGTTGATCCATCCAGATGAGGATATATCACTGGTAAGTTGTTTACAGTTTTTTACTAGCAGAATTTCATTGGAAAGTGTTGTAGCAACTTGTCCCTTGTTGAGAAGTTAATTTGTATGCAGATACATGATTATGATCTGATTTATGCCAGTTAAATGGTTTTTAATATTCTTATTTTTAAGAAACTACAAAATAATAATAAAGTGGATACTGCATGTTTTGAGCTTAGATGCTACCCCCAAACTGTTTATAAAAAAAGTAAGTTGGGTACTCATCTTTATAAAAATCACTTTAGTTAGGCATTAATTTGCGTATATAAATTGAAGGAACAGTTAAGTCTGAGCTAGGATTTGCAGATCCCTTGAAGCCCATATGAAAAAGTTTATTTTGATGTACAGTTAATATTTAGGATTTTGACAACAGTAATACCTTCTCCACGATAGTTTCTAGAGAGTTAATGGAGTCCCTGGGTGGCACTTGGCTACCAACCAAAAGGTTGGTGGTTCAAATCCATGCAGAGGCACCTCAGAAGAAAGGCCTGGCAATCTACTTCTGAAAGGGCGCAGCCATTGAAACCCTATTCGAAGTTCTACTTTGGAACGTATGTGGTCTCTCTGAGTCAGAATTGACCCGATAGTAACTGGGGTTTTTTGTTTGTTTTATAAAGAGTTAATTGTTAGCCTCAGCTATAAAAATAGGTGAGATTTTCCTAAGGCACCCAAGATTTTAAGAAGTTTGACTGGTTTGTGGAGCAGAAGTGATTGGTTGAGGAATTAGTGGTAAATTAAAAAAAAAAAAAAAATTCTTACTCTATAAACAAGATTTTAGATGCTTGCCTTTATGCCTAATGATGCTCTGCATTCAGGTGTTTACCATTGTGCTTATTTTTATTCCTAGGAAGAGAGAAGGGCACAGTTACCTAAATATCAGCGTAATCTTCCTCGACCAGGACAGGCTCCCATTGGTAATCCACCCGTAGGACCAATTGGAGGTATGATGCCACCACAGCCAGGCATCCCACAGCAACAAGGAATGAGACCCCCAATGCCTCCTCATGGTATTTCTCTCTTTATTTTTATTGCATTTAGTGGATTTTTTGAGTATACACACAAAATGCTAAAATTATCTGCAAAATACATTGCATTTAAAAATATAATTCATAGACCAACTCAATCTATATTTTGTTTTTTTAAATGTGTTTTTTAGGTCAATATGGCGGTCATCATCAAGGCATGCCAGGTTACCTTCCTGGCGCTATGCCGCCATATGGGCAGGGACCGCCAATGGTGCCCCCATACCAAGGTGGGCCTCCTCGACCTCCAATGGGAATGAGACCTCCTGTAATGTCGCAAGGTGGCCGTTACTGATCTTACTTCATCCAATCTAATAGGTTTGGAGATTAAACCTTTTCTCAACTTGTGCTGTTTATATAGCCAAGCTTCCGTCAATTAAGGCTTCATTGTGACTTTAACAAACATTATCTTCCCACATACCAGGAACTATTGGACATTTATTTTACATGGGAAAAATTATTTGGAATAATAAAGCAGGAACTTTTCCTGAAGTTGCAATTTATACTGTATGGCTTCTTTTTCATGTTTCATCTAGGTTTTTAGAAGTGAAGTATAGTAAATTTGGTTCGTTAAATTGTGAAGGCGCTGGAATTTCATGAACATACCATCTTAATAAAGGCAAGTTCTGTAAGCTTACATTGTTATTTGTAAAGTTATGCCTTCACAGCATTTCAGATGCTGTTGGACTTTATGTCCCCAACCTAGCTTGGTGAGGGCTGTAACTGTTTCCAAGTACCTGTACATTGGAAGTTTGAATGTGTAACGATATTTAATGTATTTAGAGTTCCTCATGTTGCAGGGTTTAAGAAATCTGACCCACCAAGGTCATGTCACTTTTCTGTACTGTTAAACTTCATTGTAATAAAATGAGAGAAAACTTTATGCCTTTTTATTCATAATCCAGCTGTGGACCACTGCCTGAAAGGTTTGTACAGATGCATGCCACAGTAGATGTCCACGTAATAAAATTCATAGTTATCAGTGCAGTTTTGGTATATCATTGGATTTTGTCTTTGAATTGTAGGTTGTTCCTTAGCTGCATGTTGTAAACTGGAGAGTATACATAAATGTATGTTGATACTTCAGTTGACAGAAAAACTTTAGATACATATGAGTCATTATGGGCATTAAATCTTTATATTCTGTTTCCTTTCCACCCCCTCTGGTGTCAGTACATATCAGATATCATTTAAAATGTAAACTTCAGTACTCTTTCCTTCCTGCTAATGATGTTTAGAGTCTAGTGCCAGACCTGTCCATTTCGTTCTGATTATTTTTGAGACTGCAGTACTGCGTGGACCTCAGAAGCTTTTCAGGTGCAAACTTCTAGAAGCTTAGGTGCATGCAGTAGTAGTTTGTGCTATTAATGAGTTGGTGTATATTATTCTAAGTGTAGTGCTGAAAATCTAAATGTGCCTGTGTTAGGGTGTTAACAGATGAATTAACTTTTCAATTTTATTATATTCCTGGAAGATTTTATTATTTATTTGATTATGATTAGGTAGATAACCTTTTGTTATTATTAAGCCTCAACTGCTTTACTGTTAAACTTTTCATTCATGGAAATTTGAATGTTACTGTGTTCCTATAGGGAACTTTTCTGTAGAGGTGACAGCTATTCAGTATTTTGTGTTGCAAGTGTCTTTTAATAATAGCTCTTGTTGAATTTTTTGGCATCTTTTTTTTTTTTTCCTGGTCTTTCATTATTAAGTATCAGATAACCTATACAAAGTATAATTATTAATATTCTTGATATAAAGTTGACTTCTAAGAAATGGTAACATTTATTTGTGACCTTTATGTGAAAGTGTAGATACAAGACATGAAACCTGAAGTTTTGTTTTAAAAAAAAAAAAAGCTTTGAACTTGTTGAAAAATATACTTAACAATATTTCTAATAATCACAAAAGTCCATACTTAAGTGACAAGTAAAAGTCATTCATTTAAACAAGATATTGTGAATATTATAAAGTTGAATGCTGTTTTAAATCGAATATGTTGCTCCAGGGTTTTTATAGCTCCTGTGCTGTGGTGCCATTGAGGTGTACAAAGTTCCATAGCTTGGAAAGGAAGCATCTAGTATCAGCTAGAATGCATTTTTTTTGCTAGCAGCCAACCCTCAAACCCCTTCCCACACTGAATACGTGCCTACCTAAATTGTTTTGGAACTAACATACAGTTAAGGTTTGGCAGCACATTTGTCCTGCCAAAGAAGAACTTCTGTTTAAAATATCTAAGGTAAAAATGCTGTGATTAAATTTAGCATGATAGGAAATGCTCTCCCAAACCCAAATGTCTCAAGCATTTCCTATATAGGCTTGCCACCAACTTGAAAAAGAGTTAGTATATCTATTTCCAAAATTATGCAAAGCTATTATTTGCATTTTATGCAAAGAGGGCTGATATTTTATAGCAAAGTTTGTTGCTTTCTGAGATCTGAAGGGAGAAACTATTACTCTTAAAAATAGATGTTAGAATTCTAATTAAAAGTTAATTTAAAATAATTCAGAGTGTTATGCATGGCACTTAAAAAATTTAAATACACCATTTGCTGTGTATTGTTGCTATATGGCTCAGAGGTGGTGCCCATTTGATGTATCTAAATGTAATTTGCGCATGCATCACAGTGTAGTTAAGCTTCTAGAAAATACCTTCTACCTAACTGCTTCTGGGGTCCATAGTGTGCTTAAATTGTGAGTGGAACAAATTACAATGAAATAATTAACTCTTTGAGTTATGCTTCTGTAAGTAAAAATGAAGATGAGTTGAAGTAAACTTAAACTGCCCTCACAGAAGACAAGTTCTGGGAATTGATACATTCAGGCAGGCAGTGTAATTGCTGTAATAAAGGAAGTTGTAATATTAATTGGACTGTCAGCTTTGGCTCTACATGCCATCTACTCCTCCTTATATATCATCACTCTTTTTAGAAAAACAAAAGCAACCTAAACATTTTGTCTGGCACTAGCTTCTATTGTATCGATTTCACTGCTGTATGACAGTACCAAGACCAGCAGGTGAGGATCAACTTTTGAGTGGCTGCTGGATTTATCATTTGACTTGAACACCTAATGCTGTAGTAATTTTTCACACATTTGCCTCAGGATGTGGGAAACCACTCTTAGGTGTACTCCTGTTCCATTGATTAAGTTACAAATTGAACTCAAAACTCAGCTTAATATTAAACTTAGTTATTTGGGGAGAAATCCCCAACAAAAAGAGTATAGGCTCAGAATGGAATTATAGTGGACAGTAGTAAGAAAAAAAAGCTATTCTTTTTCCTTAATTGCTTGGTCACTGGGATTTTTTTTTTAATGCATGTCTTTTAAATTAATTGGGTGATGTTTTTCTAAAATTAAAATTTTCTTCTTCCTATAGCCCTGCCATAGGACAGGCTGAGGCTGAGTCTCAGTGTTGCCCTGTTCAGTCTGAGGCAAGTGGGATTTATTTTATTCCTTATGGGGGCTTTCACAGCTTTATGGCTGTTGGATATTTATGTCCCCAAACTTGCAGCAAGTTTGGTGAAGGCCCCTAAATTTAATTAAATTTAGGATTTTTATAATTTTTTGGCAGAGATGGCTCTATATTAATATTCACGTTTGACTGTGGTGTTAAGAAAAATGAGTATTTGGTATGTGCTATTTTACATAATTTACTTTGTATTATATACTATTTAACAGCCTCAGTAAAGCTTACGTTACTATATTGAACTTTAGCAAATTAACAAAATTTGACATTCCTGATTTGGAGGCATGAAACACTTCATTCAAATTTTCTGCTTTCCCTTTTAGGAAAATATTACTGGTTATTTTCTCCTCAAACTACTAAATTTAATCTCAAGGATAAATTTAAGCATTGGAATTACCACTAGATACTGAAATCTACTTTCTGAATCCTAAACTTATGCATTGAACATTAAGGTCGAAAGGTCATCTGGAAGTGCTTGTGATTTTTAATATTTTCAGACCTCACCACATTAGAGCAAATGTTAATGTAGAGCCCTGTGAAGAGTGGGAAGGTGGGGTGGGTGTGTTTGTGTGTGTTGTGTATGTATGGGCGTAGGCTACACATGCAATTTAATAAAAGAATAACAAGAGTGTGGGTATTATAAATCTGTCAGTATAGGTAGATTACTAGTTTTCAGTAAGCCAAACAAGTTGCATCATGCAGTAAAATTACTAGTATGTTAAATATGGCTTTAGAGTGGTTCTTTTTTAAGGTTCATTTTTAGCCTTCCTGAACAACAATTTATGTAGTATGCACACACAAAAAGTGTCCACTTTTATTCCCAACTAAAATTTGCTTTCATTTGGTGAGAAAAATTGTATGTATGTGTGTTTGCTGGAGGAGGTAAAGAGGGAATTGGAAGACAGGCCAAAACAAACCTCGATTGCTTTTGTTCTTCTTGACGATTCTATCCAGATAGCATTTTTCTCTGAAGAAACTACAAATAGTACAGTGACTAGCAAACCCAGGATTGTGTTTCTGTGTGGTTTTCATTGTTGGAAGCATAAAGAAAGAATAAGTGTTAAGAGAATCTAAAATTTTGACCAGTTTAATTAAAACATTTGCTTTTAACTGTTGTAACTGAATAAGCTATCATGAAAAAATATTTTGATAAAAATTTTGATGCTTCCACAACAAAGTATTCCGTTGGAATATTTTATAACCATCTCAGTAATTACACTTCATAAGACTTCTTGATTGGAGATCTCTTCTCTCTCACACTCACAACTTCCCAGTACATTGAAATCTCTTGAAGCTGCTTGTCCTAATATAATTGAAATAATTATAATCGAAATAGGTTCTTATTTATCTCAGTACTGGGGGTGGGAGTAGGATTTCTATGGGTGGCATAATTTGTTGGAGGTGATACGGATATCTGATTTAAGATGTAGTTCATTTGTTGTCTTTGTAGTTCTGTGACTCAGATAAGAGTTTGAGAATTATGTAAGTTTCAAATGTCCATAAAGTCCACTGGTAAAACTGGGTAAATGAAAGAAAATACTGAAATCCCTTCTTACTGAGCTAACATTTCGTCTAAGCATAAACTTTTGTGTTGGTTAGGGGATAGAGAAATACTAAACACATGCCCTAAAATTTTATATTAAGCAGGTATGTCTTTTTAAAAAAACAGCATTTACCTAATACTGAATAACCTTTATAGCTTATTCCAAAATGAAATTGGTTTTCTCTTACTATAACTTTTATGGAAATGTCATCTGAAAGTGGAATTTCATTTATCACACTACTGACTATTGAGGACAGAGTTTAGCTATCACATGACTTGACTATTAGGGAAGGTTACTCCCTTTTTTTTTTAATTTCTTTCTCTGTATTTTGCTTTCTATGGTAATTTTAATAGGAAACTTTTGTGTTTCATAGCATAGAAATCATCTGACTTTTTGTGTGATACTTCTTGGCAAAATAATAAGCACTTATTTTAATGATGGTTGTATTAGTGTCATGAATATCGTGGATATTCATAATTTTGTAATGCTAAATTCTCAGAACTATACTGATAATATAGTAAGCTCTTAGGTATCTCTTTTTATGAACTAATTCAAATTAATGCATAGAAATGGAGAGAGCAGGACTTCGGTTTGAGCTCTGTAATACTTTAAATATCACCAGCTTTTCCAAGTGTTTAAGACCTAAAAAAACGTATCTTTTTTCATGTCCTTAGTTATTGGAAAATAGATGGTTCAACAGTAACATTTTAAAAGAAATTTCTTCAGTAAGGCTCAGAAGAGAGTTGTTGCTTTTATAAGTACTTTGTCCTGCTCTGCACTTTATACATTCTTGAGTAACATTTAGGCCTTGAAAAGTTTTGTTTTCTTGCCAATCCTGGAAAAATATTTACTCTAAATTAGTTAGGAATTTTTGAACCTTTTTTTTAACCTGTTCATCTGATATCGCCTCAGGGGAAAATATTTTATTTTACTAAGCAGAATGTAAAAAGTCAGTTGAAGGCAGAAACTGAGACCTAAAGGAGGCCTTTATTGAAGTTAATTAGAACTCTTTTCTACTTGAAGCAAATCGAACTCTAGTGTTATAAATCATTAAATGGAAACTTTCATGGTTAGGCTTTTTTAGGAGGCGTAATCACCAGCTATATTATGAGAATTTGTTTGTGTATGTTTTGATTTTGATCAAATTAAACTATGAAAGATTCATGTGTGTAAACTATTCTAACAGTTGATTGATTAATTTGGACCCTACCCATTAATCCTAAATATTGTAATGGTGTTGTAAGGTTGTGATACGGCACAGCTTCAGTAATGCAAAGTGTTTTTGGTCAGTGGTTTGTGTAACGCTGTGTTTGTAAAAAGGTGGAAGTCCTTTATTGGTATTCTCTAAGTCCGCTGCCATTGTTTACGATGTTTGGAGTTTTACCATTATGGTTACAGAATCCTCAAAGTTACCTGCCTTCACCTTTGGTTAAATTTAAGGAGAATTTTGAGGAACTGGCAATGAAGTTCATTGATGCCCAACTTGGATAAAAATGAAGACACACAGACCTTGAGTATTTGGGAGAAGAGGTCATCGTATAGTATGTTAGACTTGAGAACCAGAAATGTAATGAGAGATAATAGCATTCCTGCTCTTGATTTGCATTTGTTACTGAGGTGTCACTAAAACATTTCATGTAGCTGTTTCTTAACATTTTACTCATAAATAGTTCAACAATTTATTACTCAGATCAAAAAATAAGATTTGCCACATCATTTCCCAGTCGCTACTACTAGTAAAATGAGGCTGCTTAACTACCCACGTGGACCAAGGGACGAGTTATTTTATTAGTCAAAATTATGAAGTTCCTGTAAGTTTGAGTTAAAATATGTGATGTACCTAGTTATTGAGCAAAAAGCTCCTGTTTGAGCTTTTAGTTAGTATAGTCTAAGGAGAAGCAATAGAATTTGCTTTTCAGCCCATGTTTTTAAAATTGAAAATCTCTAATATAAGAAAATGAAATCAAGTTTTTTGAAAATTGAATTAAAAGCTATTATAGATGGCTTGCCCTGTCGGGTACGTCTGCGTATGCTTAAATTGAGAGATTATCATGTTTAAGAGATTATTTTTTTGCTTTCCCCTATTCGTTACCCCATTTTTTAGAGTAAACCAAAGTTTATGTCACCGTTCACATGCTGGAATACATAGTTAATTAAAATTGAGACATCCGAGAGATACTTAGTGTTCTCATAAGGTCACTATAAATTTAATAACTAATGTAAGGTAACCTTGTAAGACTTAGGGAAAAAAGTTTTAAATGTATTAATATCAGGCTCTGAGGAAATTTAATGCACATTGACTTTTTAAACTATGGGTTGAACTCCTCAGTTTAATACAATTTGTGTTTTTGTTAACTAGCAGCAGAATTTCAGCATTTGCTACTTACTGGTAGAGAAGAAAAATCCCACAGCCCTGCCAGTACAGGTTAGTTTAATCTGTAAGTACCTGATGTTCCTATTTTTTTCAAACATATCCATATAACCCACACAAAGAAGAAAGCTATGCAGTTACTTAAATGTGAGTATAACTAATAATAGACCCATTGGACACTTACAAACACTCAGCATTTGGGCCAAAGCAGCTCTAGGTTTGCTAAAACTCAGTTGTAATAAAGGTGTAATACTGCTCCTTTATTTTTTTATCTCGTGGTTGAACCAAAATAGCTATGTTGTACATAAAAGGAAACGACAGCAAAATTTTTGATTGACCGTGCCCATGTTGGTATATAATATGGAGTCCCCCAGGGCTTTGGGTCTGTCTTTTACTTAAACCACTCCATGGTGGTTCTCGTTATTCACCTTTTAACTTTTCACAGTATGAATCAACCTCAGAAAAACAGACAAGTTTCCTCACTTTTAGCAATGATAAAATGGTGTACAATCATAATCTAGAAAATGTTTTTATACTGCTTTTTGTTCTTAAATGTTTTTAGTAACTCTTGGTGTAAGTAAGTACTAATTTTTTTTGCTCATCTTTTTTGTGAACTGTAACCTGTTGGTGCACCACTGTGGATTCATTTTACTTTGGACTAAAGAATAACCTTATTTTTTAATATTCAAATGAGAGTAGGTTGTCCATCCAGAAATCTAGACAGATTCTTTGTGTAATCCTTTTGAGGGGCAATGGGGACATAATGGGTGGTGAAAAATGTATTAAAATTTTTATTTTTCATTCTAGCAAACAAAGTGTGTCTTGAAATATCCTGAGAGATTTTCTTTGACCTTTGAATATTGTGTTTCTTATTTTGATATAAACTTAAAACAAGGAGGGAGGAATAAAGCATATAACTCAATTTCTACAAGTGTGAACTATCCTTCCAATCTGTTGTTGTTAGGTGCTGTTGAGTCGGTTCCAACTCACAGTGGCCGTGTGTACAACAGAATGAAACACTGCCCGGTTCTCCGCCTTCCTCACAATGGTTGCCATGTTTGAGCCCATTGTTGTAGCCACTGTGTTAGTCCATCTTGCTGCATTGACTTGTTGATGTATGGCTTCAATAATGTCTAATTTGAGACAGTGTAGCCCTAAAACTAACTGATCTTGTGCAGTGACTAGCCACTGAGATAGTGACTAGCCACTGAAAACAGACTATCTTAATGTCATTTTATATAGAAGTCATGCATTCAGTTAGCTAACTTAGATTTATCAACTGATAATAAAATACATTCTGTAAGACAGCCACTTTTTGTTTTTTTTTTTTAAGAGAAAATTGCCCTAAGGGCTTAAGTTTCATTGCCTTTCACAGTTTAATCTGTATAAGAAATGGCGTAGACACAGTCGAAATGGTTTTCCTTAAAACCATCTCTGTAAAGCTGTCTTTCTGGTGAGTATTATCTTATAGTTTTATATGTCACAGTTTTACTTTTTATAAATTAATGGAAATGAGGCACTTTGATCAAAGAAGTGAACAATCTGAATTTCTACATCTCTTTGGAGATTACCTGAACCAGGAATATTAAGAAGGTGATTTCTGCCTGGCATTTTCCCACTAATTCCTGGTTCTGTTTTTTTCTTACCTTCACATAGCAGACTATAAATAACTGCATAAACTTATTATTTGTTTTGCACAACATGAGTCACGTAAACGGCGTCACTGAATTGTACATGTAAAAAATGTTGAATTGTCAAATATGTTATTTTTTTAATTAATAGTTTACTGTGTTTTAGGCAAAAGTTTACACAGCAGATTAAGTTTAACAATTTTTACACAAATTCTTCTGTGCCATTGGTTACAATTTTTACAATGTGTCAGCATTCTCATTTCCATTCTGTTTGTTCTGTTTCCATTCCTCTAGCGTCACTTCCCCTTGCCTTCTCATGTTTGCTTTTGGGTAAATGTTGACCGTTTGGTCTCATATAGTTAATTGTTTAAGTGAGCACATTGCTTGTATAAACTTTTAACACATATGCTGTCTAGCACTTAAATTTTAATCTCAAGGTTTTCTTTTTAGTTGACAGCCACGGCTTTTGGTTCCCATATTGCATAGGTGTTAAATTAAAATACGAGAATTTTTTTTTCCATTGTTCTTGTTGAAGCTGTTGCAGTGATTTATGGGCAATTAAGCTGAGGTTAGGGTTGAAGGAGAGTTTACCTAAATTGGTCACGCAGACCAGTTGCTTATAAGGTTCTCTGAGATGTGAAATTTTCAAGTGTATTCTTAAATATTCTAACTCTGCATGAAATACTTGAGTTAGAAATACTGATTTCTGGGATTGTGTATGGCAGGAAAACTAGTCTCTGGGTATATTTGTAATTTATGCCCTGTTTTATATTTTCCCTCAATGTAACGCATAGGTTTTTTCCCGTTGTAGTTTTTAGCCACATCCTAGCTAATGTCAACATAAGGATGTTTTCATATTGTATTTCCTGCTGTGATCTTTGTGAATCAATAAAACAGTAGTCAAATCTGATTTTTAGTATGAGCAATGATAGTCTTCTAAAATAAATATGAAGATTGATGTGTGAGTATGTAACATGGTAATATATTCTAGATAAGCATTAAACCAAGTATGGACCCTCAGTTTATATCTTGAAGATTTAAAATGTATTTCTAAGGAACTGTGTCCTTTCCAGCAGGGATAAACAGACATTGCAAATTTGGTAAGTATGTAACTTTAAATGCATGTATTAGTTTTGAGAATCAGTAGCCAGATTTCCATAGTTTAATATAATATTCAGAATTGAGAAAGAATTCTTGAATTTTCTTTGCAACTTAGTGTATATGTCTAGAATTTTACAAATTTGTGTGCACAATGATTAAATTAAACATACCTTTCTCCATTGTCTGTTTTCTTTTTATTTTGTGTGGTGGTGGTTAAAATACTGATTTTATATTTTCAGGCTTTCTTCAGGGTAGAAATAAGTAGCTGGTAAAGAAAATATCTTCAGTAACTAGTTAATATACCTTTTTAAGACTCAGTAGTAAATTTCAGTTTACTTAAGCCTTCTGTTTCTCAGGTCTAATTAAAACTGACAACAGGCAGCTGTTTCTGGAATATTATAGGAATCAGTGCATAATAGAATTATAATATTAAGCCACTACTTGATTTACATAGAAGTGGTGCTTTTTAAATCATAAGGGAGGAAGGCTGATGAAATTTGGAGTTTCTCCCCTCCCCGGGACATTGTATCAATAATAGAAAGATAATACATGGAGGTTCAAGTGAAACATTGCTACAACAAGGAAGGTGATTTCTGAGAAGTATGTCCATTTCTTTCAAAACGAGTCTAGCATTATCACAGAGGGTTGTAGGAAAGAGGGGTCCTGTCCCTCAGTTTAGTTCCTGGCTTAATGCCAGCCTTGTTCTGGCAAGGAGGGAAATAAAGAGCAAGTCATACAAGAATATTATTCTAAGGAGGACCTGGACAAAGTAAAGGATGAATGGCTTGTCCATGTGTATGAGTAAATGGTCTAACTAAACCAAAAAAACTTAAACGGAGTTTTATTTTTAAATAAAATTTTTTAAATCAGGTAATAATAGTGCGTCTGTCACTTTGATAAGCCATGTCATCTGGTGAAATTGATGAAAAGTACTGTGAAATGAAACTGAGGACCACACAGTGTATAACTATGTTTAGTTTTAGTCTACTGGTAGGAACTGGAGGGAGAGAGATCCCCTAGTGTATGTAGCCATATAATCAGAACTCTCACAAAAGGCAATGAAGTCATCTGTTTCGTTTTGGAGGAGGTGGTCTGAGGATGTTGGCTAAGCTTTAGAAAAGCCAAAACTATATTTGAAAGATGGTGTTTTATTTTCATACCTGAAGCAATTTCCAGTTTGTGTATTTACATGTAAAATATTTTTATTTTTGCTTCTGCATTATTACAAGCAAGTCTTTTTGTTTCGTGGTGATGGTTGACCATTAATTCATTAACCTTCTATGCCTGTGATCTACAAAGATGAATAAAATCTTTCATTGATTACTTATGATACTTGTCTGAGCCCATTTTGTTAAATCGTATCCAGAACAGTTCATACTGAAAATAAAATTTAATGATGATCATCAGCTGTCCTGAGCAGTTTTTGATGGGCTCGGGGGACCAAAAGGCAGAGTTATTTTTATTATATATGGATTGTTTGTAAGGACAAAATATTTAAAGGGTAAATGACCATGTTTAGACAATTTGGGCATGGAAAATGTGATACAGTATTGAGGTTGGACAGGTAGGTGGGGCCAGAAGTAGCAGTGATTTAGACTAAGCATAAATGAGAGCCTACGACCAAGTCTTTGTTTCATCATTTAGTAGTTACATGGCTTTGAGCAAGTAACTCCTAAAATGATAGTAATAGTTTCACAGGTTTGTGAGAAATACTTGCGTGTAAAACAACTTAAATTTGTCAGCACTTTGTAAGTGCTCATTGAGCATTTTCTGTGGGAACTGTCATAGTGTACAACTGGAGTAGCCTTGTCAAACCAGTGAAAATGGGAAGGGTGGGGGCAGGCAGTTACTGCAATTTAAATATATTTAGTAAATAATACTTAGTATGTACTTGGATACTATCCTTTGTAAAGATACAGAGTAGACAGTAGATGCATCCAAAAAGGGAACCTCAGAGCTGAGGATTTGAGAAGCCAGCCCCCATGCAAAACGTCTTGTTGGTAACTGTTCCAGGCAGGAGGAATAGTAGGTATAGAAACCCTTAATGGAAGAGCATAACATCTGGGAGAAACACAGTAAGGTATGAAAAGGGTGGGAGGTGTGTGTGTGAATGGAGGTTGGAAATGTAGCTGGACCAAATGACGCAGGACCTTGTAGGCCATGGTTTGAGTTTATTCTAGTGGAAATCCAAGAATATATTAACCTATCTCAGGACAGAACTCAGGAATAACTGGTGTGATGAATTGCTGTGACTAGATAATCATTGGAGAAGTTAGGTAGTGTGGGTCTAATGTGAAAAGCACAGAAAAAAAAGGAAGTTCAGTTTTTTTGCACATGGTTTAGTCTCCACGCCTGATCCTGTAAGACTTACCTACCTGAGAAATGTTTAGGATCTTGTAAGACCTTGAAAGGTAAAAATGAATCTTAAGTTGGTCTTAGAGCATTAGAAGAATAAATATGAATACATCAGTGCTAATACAAAGAAGAAAGTGAAAGTAACCCCAGAGAAATTTAATTTGGGGCATTAATAATTCTACTTGATTGTGCCAGGGGAAAATGCGTTTGAACTACACCTTGAAGGATAGTAAGGATTTGGACAATTTGGAAAAGTGTTAGGAGAAAGACCGGAAACACGATAGTACGGGAGTATGTGAAGAAAAGTAGAGAATGGGATGGGAAGGTGAGCTGAATCTAAAGTGTCAGGGTCCTTGAATACCATATTGGGTATACACATTTCCTCAAAGAACTGGAGTGCTTTTAATTTTGAGCATAAAAACACCAAAGCTATCGTTTTGGACTCCAGCAAATCTCCAGAGGCACCAAAAGTTTGTACTCTTCTATCAGATATTGCCCGTTTGCCACATGTAAGTTCTAGGAACATTATCATTATTGTCCTGGTGATGTGAAGTAGTAGGGTTCACTTAGGAAGCATAATTGGCCCTAGAGGCCTGTTGACTTGGCCAAGTTGAAGCTGGAATCCCTTCTCTTCAACAAGGCTAGCTTACAATATTTTTGAACCTTCTATAACCTCAAAGCTTTATTTTCCTTGGTCACAAACTAAATGCTTCATTTTTTCTACCATTTCGCATTTTAGAACATTGCTCCCCTCCCTCAGAAACCTTTTGCTATGCCCATGCAACTCCTATTTCATAGTAAATGAACTCCACACTCTGAACTCTTCACTGAAAATTTCCTGAAACTTGGTTCTCAACAAAGTATAGTTTCTCCAGCAGTTGTCTGAATGAGTGTGCTATTCATTCTTCCAGATTATTTGTACCTGGAGGTTGGGGGTGGGGTGAGTGAGCTGCTCATTACCTAAAATAAAGCCGTTTTTCTTCTAATCAGAATCTTACATTAACTTTTTTTATTGTAAAAATATATAGCACAACATTTGCGAGTTCGGCATTTTTCAGGTGTACGCTAGTGATACCGATTACATTGATCATTTGCAAGCATCACTCAATCATTTGCCAAATTTCCCATTGCCAAAACTTACTGATTCACAAACAGTGGCTTCCGTTTCCCCTGACCCATGGTAACCACTGGAAACTTTAATCTCTATACATTTGCTTATTCTTGTTATTTCATGTAAGTGAAATCATACAATACTTGTCCTTTGTGTTTGACTTATTTCATAATTCAAGCCATTATTTAAAAAAATCCTCCTTTTGGCCTCATGACATCTTTTGTCCTTCACTATTTTAATCTACTGACTCCTGGAAGTTCCCCTTCATTGAAGTTTTTGGTACATTATATGTGTAGTAGGTGCTCCATAATTTTTTTTAGTCTGTGATTGATTTTTCTCCTTGTAGAGGATTGGTTATAGTGCTGTACTGCTGAGGGCAGTCGCATAACCTTGCAAATTTTATAATTGTACATTGTATAACCATAAATTTTTATTTTCGGCTGGACTCATGATGCTGCCAAGCAATTCTGTGTAAGGTTATAGTCTCCTTTTTTACTTACTTATTCCACTGGTTGTTGGACATCTCTTCAAATCCTTGCCCTCATCAACATCCCCTGCCACCATACACTCAGCTGATGACTTTGCTTCGTAATTCATGAAGGTGGTAAAAGCCAAGGTCCTTAACTTCTAGATTCCATCCTTATAACCTATATTTGCACCTTTTTTTCACATTGGACAAGGAGCTCTGCTAGTGCAGCGGTTAAGCGCTTGGCTGATAACTGAAAGGTTGGAGGTTTGAACCAGGGCTTAGAACCCATTCATTCTGGTTTAAACCCTTGCTGAGAATTTGTATTTCCACCCCAGGTATACTGAATTGGAATCTATAACAAGTTCCCCAGGTGATTCTTACGTATAATAAATTTTGAGAGCCACTGCTCTACCAGTGGTTCTCAAAATTGGTCCCTAACCAGCAGCGTTAGCATTGCCTGGGAACTTGTGAGAAATGCAGATTCTCAGCAGGAGTTCGAAGCGTAACAAACCCACCTAACTATCCCTGACCATCTGCTTCTATAAAGATTATAGCCAAGAAAACCGTATAGGGCAGTTCTACTCTGTCACCTGGGGTCGCTATGGGTTTGAACCAACTCGACGGCATCCAGCAACAATGTTACATTGGCTGTGTATTCATTCTTTATGGCTAACCCATTTTACCAAGCTCTGGAAACCCACCAACTCCTGCCTTCTCAGTGGTCTCTTGATTATTCCTTTTCATGTTTCTTCAACTGCTTTTCCTATCTTCTCGTTCTTTTAATGACTCCACTTTTCCCTCAGGATAAAATTTGAATGAATGGCTGTGGTATAAAAGGCAGGAGAGTCAAGGGACATTCAAGTTTTCTCTGGCTCAGAAGGCCCTTCGTAATCTGGCCCCTGCTTATTTTTCCAGCTTCGTTTCTTGCCATTTCTCCTTGATAATCTCTTCAGACTCTCACTTCTGTCTGCCAGGACATTCTATCTCTTCCCTTTACCTCTTTGATTTGGGTAACTTCTACTCCAACCCGTATCAAGTTTCAGTTTAGAGGTAATTTCTAAATCCCTGAGCCCCCATGGAGACCATCATATGTGCTTCCATTGAACTAGGCACTTAATCGTCAATGTTGCCTGTTTATTTGTACTGGACTGCAGTCTCCTTGAAGACAGGACTGTGTCTTGTTCATTGCATTCCTAAGACGTAGCATGCTGCTTGGCTTGAGTTTAATGCTGTATTCAACTAAATTGCCATGGGGATTAATCAATCTCATCAAAATAAGCTAGAGATCCAGATAGGAGTACCTTTATTTGAACATTGTGCAATTTAGACCTGACTGAGTCATGCTGTTCTTTTAAGTAGGAGCTTTAGAGCAGATACTTAGTGACTGGTTAAAGAGTAATCCTTTCCAACAGCAAAGGTCTCTTGGACAGAGCTGTTCTGAAAAACTATGTAGTTTGTCCAGGAAGATTAGAAGGAATTTTGAGAAGTAACCTTTTCTGTGGGATGTCTACCAGAATAAAGAGTTTGTTTCCTATATGGTGAAAGATTAGCTCTAGTCTGGAATGGAGATAGGCTAGACCTGGCATTGCAAACTGAAATGCCTGTAAGAACCAGATGGGTAATAGAAATGACTGAAACAAGCCAATTGGAGAGTGGTAATTTATGGCCCTTATAAACAAGGGTCATGCTATGTGTAATGCTTGATCAGGGTGGCCAGATAACACTTCTCTAGAGAAGTTTAGAAACCTTTTCAAATTTGGCAACAAGGTAATTCAGCTTAAAAAATGAAAACCAAACACTGTAGGCCAAGCAAAACACATATGCAGGCCAGTTTTACTTGTGTGTCACCAGTATGGGACTTCTTCGATGAAAGCTGATATTTGTGGAAATACCTAGTTGCTGTCAGTAGGAGGAAACGTAGATAGTCCCTAAGAGGAAAGTTTAATGATGGACAAGAGGCAGATGATCTGTCAGCATAATGGAACATGATGTCAGGAAGATCCAGCCACTGAATTGACTGGTGCAGGTTGGTCATTATGGTCCAGCTCCAGGTTGTGAATAAATACAGGAATTAGTGTTCAGCATCAAGATTTCAGTTGCAAGAAGGATTTTTGGGACAATGCAGTATGCTATGAGGACTGATAACACGAGTAAAATTTCAGAACTATCAGTGAAGGTATTTGGGTGGGTGGGGGCATATCTTGAAAGTAGTCATAATGTGTAACTGTTTACTACTCTGGAGTTCTAAAGAGGCTATTCTATCTCTGGTTCAACTGCACACAGCAGGCAATGAATGTTTGTTGTATCGAGTAGGTTCATCTTTGTGATGTCATCAAATCAAAAGAAAGCTGTGATAACTGTCAGTAAGAATTGGCAAAGCATACCTCAGACCTCGGTTTCTCAATCAGCAAGTAGGGGGGAGACAAAAGCAAAGTATTTAACTCCAGTAGTTCATAATTATCAGGAGCACATAATCTTTTACTTGTTCCCTGGAAATTTGTTCAAAGTTCGTACTGCTCCTCTTCTAAAAAGTAAATTTTTATTTTTAAAGTATTGCAGATCCCTTAAAAAAAATCTAATGTGGATCAAATGAAAAAGCAACAGTTCCCTGCCCCACTCCCAGTCACAATTCCCATGAAAAAGTACTTCTAGCTCTATTTCTTTTGACTTCACCTCAGTATATTTAAGTAACATGCTTGGAAATAAAACCAAACCTGTTGCCGTGTAGTCGAGTCCATCTCACAGTGACCCTATAGGAGAGAGTAGAACTGCCCCATAGGGTTGCCAAGGAACACCTGGTGGATTTGAACTGCCGACCTTTGGGTTAGCAGCTGAACTCTTAACCACTGCACCACCAGGGTTTCCAGTAACATGCTTAGGCCATTATTATAAATATTAACATCTATTGATGTCTACTATCTTAAGTAGGGATTTAGCTCACTTAATCCATCTCTACCAAATCTTTTCTCCTATGTAATTGTATCTCTGTTTTTATTACCTGTTAACGTCTGTAACTTATACCTTTATTCCTTGTTCCATCGATTAAAGACAGTATCTCAACTTCTCACTTGATGAATTAAAGCTATTATCATCCTTTTCTATTTTCCCACCTTTCACTTTCTACCTTGTACTTTTATACTATTGCTTTTGCAGTTGTCAAGGCTGGGACATATGCATTTTGTTCTTTAAACATAATTGTGTATTTTGTCTATAAATTGGTTTTAAAATTGGAAGTCAGCAAAAACCTCTTAAATGATTGTAAATATTACAAGTCTACCAAGCAGGGTAATGTGATTACTTTTCCTTTCTAGTGAAGCTTTTCCTCACCCTAGGAGTGAGTCAATCACTCACTCTCTCTGCCTACTTTTGTTACATCCTTTAGCGCTTCTGATTTGTCAATGACAGTGTCAGTCTCTGCAATTCCTCTTTTTCTTTTTGATTTGGTTGTGTGCCTTTTAAAGAAAAAGTAATCATGTAGTGTTTTTGAAGTTTGTTTGCAAATCCTGGGTGCTTTCTGATAGATGTCTCTATATTCAAAACTGAGAGTTACGGAATGTCATGTTCGCTGCCTCTCAAACGGCCAAACCAAAAAAAAAAAAAAAAAAAAACACCCCATTGCCATCGAGTTGATTCTGACTCGTAGCGACCCTACAGAAACCATAAGGTTTCCCCAGGAGCTGCTAGTAGATTTGAACTGCTGACCTTTTGGTTAGCAGCCGTAGCTCACTATAGCTCTTAACCACTGTGCCATCTCCCTTCAATGGCTAGAGTACTGTAAAACCATGTTAATCAACTTGTTTGGCAGTTAAGAAAAGTGAGATTAGCCCCCAATGGTAAGGTTAAGTCAGAAAGAAGAAATTTTCAGTATATGTATATTCAGAATATATGAAGCTTCTATTTGACAAGAAAAGTATAACTCAGTAGAAAAATGGACAAAAGGTATCAACTGGCAAATCACAAGAGAGAAAACTAGAATGGCCACTAAATATAAAAAGATGACTAAACATCACTGGTAGTCAGGGAATCCAAGTTAAAACGACAATCAAATACCATTTTAAAAGCCTATCAATTTGGCAAAAATTAAAGTCATCAGACATGATGGCAAAGATGTGGAGTAGTATATATATGTTCTAGTTAGGATACATATTGTAGCTGTTGTGGCAAAGACCAAATGTAATTCGCTTGAATGGCAAAATGCTAAAGCTAGGTGATGGGTGTATAGATATATTTGTTTGAAATATTTTATAATTAAAAAAATAACACATGTTCTTATGGAGCTTACAGTCTAGTGGAAGAAACAGCTAAACAGTTTAGCAATACACAATGTGCTGTAATAGAGGGGTGTGCAAAGTGCTGTAAAAGTAAAAATGGAACACTTCCTTCTCTGCCCGGGGTTGGAGTTGGAGAGGGAGGACTATATAGAAGTGATACCTAAATCTTGAAGGATGACTTGGAGTTTGTTGGGCAGACAGTAGATAGAGTAGGAGAAAGGGAATCCATTGCAGAGATAACAACATGTTGCAAAGGCCAGTGTTTGCATAGAAAACATCCCTCAGTGTCCAAATGAAAGAAGCAAACTGATATAAGCAATTTAGTGATGTACGACTCTAAGAAATCCGAACCCTTTGTCCTTTAGGTAATCCAACCACCAACTAGCATAAAGGTAGACTTAATGGAAATGCAAAGATTCCAGAGGCAGAACTTTCCGTTTTATAGCAATGGGCAAATAGAAATCAGAATTCACTGTTAGGTACAGAATCCTCTGGGGATTTAACTTAGAGTTTCAAACCTAAGGTGAAAGGATATAGCCTCACTAGATTTTTATTCATCCTGTTCTTGCAAGAATAGGGAGTGTCTAAAATAAGTGTAGCTGATCCACATAACCAGGGATATCAGATTGGCTTGTAGACGCCACTTTTGGTTATGGCCTTCCTGATTAGAACACCAGTAGACCACTCTTGGCCTGTACATTCTTGATTAGCACCTGGGTTATAACTTAGTCTAAATACATAATATCATATTGTATATGCTCAAGTATTTTAAAGTAAATCAGACACTTTTTCTTGACTTCATCTTGGCATCCTCAATTTTTTTTTTTTGCCCAGAATTCAGACTTCTATTTATTTATTTTGTTTATTGTTGTAGTTTAAGTGAAAGTTTATATTTCAAGTTAGTCTCTTATACAAAAATTTATACATACATTGTTATGTGACCCTAATTGCTTTCCCTATACTGTGACAGC
This sequence comes from Trichechus manatus latirostris, assembly GCF_000243295.1. Taxonomy (NCBI): domain Eukaryota; kingdom Metazoa; phylum Chordata; class Mammalia; order Sirenia; family Trichechidae; genus Trichechus; species Trichechus manatus. The sequence continues at coordinate 4,058,296 of NW_004444074.1, forward strand.
ACACTCCTCCTTTCCACCCGATTTCCCGCGTCCACTCAACCAGATCCTGACCCTCTCTGCCTTCTCATCTCACCTCTGGACGGGAACTGCCTGTTTAGTCTCTGCTTGCATCTGCTTGGCTAAGAAACACTCTCTTCACAAGTATCACTTTATGTCCCACAGTCCATTTCAATCTTTGTCTGAAGAGTTGGCCTCAGAAATTGTTTTAGTTCTGGGCTGATAGAGAATCCAGGAGCCATGCTTTCTGAGGTTCCTCCAGTCTCAGTCAGACCATTAAGTCTGGTCTTTTTACTAGAATTTGAGTTCTGCACCCCACCTTTCTCCTGCTCCATCAGGGACTCTCTGTTGTGTTCCCTGTCAGGGCGGTCATTGGTGGTTGCATCCTCAATTTTTAAAGTAGGAAGTGTCCAAAACATCACTCACTAGGTGTTCTCAAATATATTTCAATGCTTTAAGGGCCCCCTTGAGGGTTTCCTTCTCATAAGAACAGCGAATGAGTAGCATATTGATATTTGTCCTCTTACTCTTCTCCTATCTTACAGTTTTTTTTTTCATAATCACTAAAAAAAAAAGTCTTGTCTGAGTTCTTTCTCATGGAGAAAAGTGAGTCATTTTTACTCTGGGGTTGATACTCAGTTGCTGGGAAAGTTTTTCTAATATAATTTATTATATGAATTGATAATGTACAAGTAGTGAAGCTTTGCTCTTACACTTAAGATATTTTTGAAAGTGAGAATTTTATTTCCAGTGTGTATACCTATTCCTATGAGCACTTCACAGCTTGAGAAGGAAATATATTGTGAATATAGGTCTTTAGCAGTGTAATATATTTCATCAAATTGGTGCTGTAGAAAGATACTTCCCATGTAATAGATGCGCTTTTTATTCATGTAAATTTTATCAAACTAATTAATGCTTTTGGATGAAAGTGAATACAAATTCTAGACCAGTGTCATCTTGGCCAACTGCCTTTAGGCCTCTTATACTACTGAAAAAAAAAAAGTGATTTGAATGACTTTTAGGGATACAAATAGAATTCAGGTTTTAATTTAAAAATATTTATGAACCCGTTTGCACAATTAAAACAGAATTTAAGTGTTTTGGTCTCACCTAAAGAAACTTAGAAAGAGAGGGCAGGAAGTAGTTGAATATAAAAGCATTAGGAGACTTGATATCTAGAAAACAAAATCTTTGTTAGGGAATTTACTTGAATATTTGCCCATATGACCTTTTCAGGTTGCTTCTCTGACTCAACCTTTTTATTTTCTTCCTGGAATGAAACGTTGTGAAGAAACATCTCTATTCACTACCGTGGTGATGGGAAAATTCTAGTCGTTGGGAAACCAAAGTCACCAGAATTGGTTCTTCCCAACCCCCGCCCCCCGCCCCCCCCCAGGAAAGGGAGACACATTTAGCTTGTGTTTTGGTTTAACCCTAGCAGAATTAAAAGTTTTACATTTAGGATCAGAACTACCTTCTGGTTTGAAGACTGAATTTTTTTTTTTAAGTAATGTTTTCATGATTGATTTATGGTTTAATATTGAAAAAGTTAATTATAGAACTCCCCCTTCTGGAGGATGGAAAATATTGAAGTACATTTCAACTACAAGTATTGCTTATTGAAAATAGTATGTTTTTTTTTTTGTTCTGTGTCTTTAAAGAATTAAAAACTTTTCCCCTCTTGGTGGAAAAAAAAAAAATGGTAGAAGTATACCAAAAGGTTTTTTTTTTTTTGTCAGTACACATATTTTTTTTTAATTTTTATTTATTTTTTAATTGTACTTTAGGTGAAGGTTTACAGAACAAACAGTTTCTCATTAAACAGTCAGTACACATATTGTTTTGTGACATTGGTTAACAACCCCACAACATGTCAACCCTCTCCCTTCTTGATCTTGGAAGACCTTTTTTTTCTGGTGGAAATATACATAGCCAAAGTTACACCATTTCAGAAGTTTCTACATGTACGATTCAGTGACATCGATTACATTCTTCCAGTTGTGCTGCTATTCTCACTGTCCTTTTCCAAATTATTCCATCACCACTATCTTTAACTCACTGCCCCCTAGGCTTCCCATCAAACATTTTGAGTTGCTGTTGTCCATTTGATCTCACATAAATAATTCTTTTTTTTTTTTTTGTACCTTAGATGAAGGTTTACAGAACAAAGTTTCTCACTAAACGGTTAGTACACATATTGCCCGATGACAGTGGTTAACAACCCAATGACATGTCAACACTGTCCCTTCTCAACCTTGGGTTCCGTATCACCAGCTTTCTTGTCCCATCCTGCCTACTAGTCCTTGTCCCTGGACTGCTGTGCCTCATTACTCTGGTTTTGTTTTATGAGGCTGTCCAGTCCCCGGCTGAACTGTGAACCTCGGGAGTGACTTCACCACTGAGCTAAAAGGGTATCCGGGGGCCATACTCTCAGGGTTTCTCCAGTCTATCAGGCCAGTAAATCTGGTCTTTTTTTGTGAGTTAGAATTTTGTTCTACATCCTTTTCCAGCTCTGTCCAGGACCCTCTGTTGTGATCCTTGTCAGAGCAGTCAGTGGTGGTAGCCGGGCATCATCTAGCTGTACTGGACTCAGTCTGGTGGTGGCCGTGGTAGCTGTGGTCCATTAGTCCTTTGGTCTAATCTTTTCCTTGTATCCTGTTCTCTTCATTCTCCCTTGCTTCTGAAGGGGTGAGACCAGTAAGTATCTTAGATGGCTGCTCACAGGCTTTTACGACCCCAGACACTACTCACCAAGGTAGAATGTAGAACATTGTCTCTATAAACTGTGTTATGCCTGTTGAGCTAGATGTTCCCTGAGTCCATGGTCCCCACAGCCCTCTGCCGAGCAATTCAGTCCCTCAGGGAGTCTGGATATGTGAAGACTGAATTTTTTCTGCTACCTAAAATTACTATCTTTGTAGAACCATAAATTATTACAGCTACAAGGCCCCTTAACGATCTAGTCTAATCTCATTTTACAGAGACACAGAGAGTTAAATTGTTTGAAGCAGCTGTATGATAGGAGAGATTAGAACCTGTAACCCTGATTAGCAGCAGATGGTTCTTTGTAAATATTACATCTTTCGCTACTTTACGCAGTAGTATGACTGTGCTCTTTTCCTTGACTTGTAAATGTGTATATATACCACCCACTTCTGTCCAGTCGATTCTGACTCATAGCAACCCTATAGCTCAGAGTAGAACTGCCCCATAGGGTTTGCAGGGAGTGGCTGGTGGATTCGAACTACTGACCTTTTGATTAGCAGCCGATCTCGCAACCACCGCACCACCAGTTATGTATGTGTGTGTGTGTGTACATTATATATATGTATGTATATAAAATATATGTATATACAGATATATATGTGTATGTACCTACAGTATATGTTTCTCATTTTTTGTCTTGTTTACTTGAAAACCTTTTTAGAAGTGAAGGAGATAGGGTTCCTGTGGTGAAATGACATTCTTTATCTTCATACTGTGAATTTGTGATTAAAATTTCTGTAATGTTTAATCATCACAAACAAAAAATTAATCTCCATTTCATCTTAGAAGTTTTCCTTAAATTTTTGTGCATAATGAGAAATTTATCAAGAATTTTCTATGTTCCCAAAAAAATGAACTCTTATTTTGCCAATTTATTAGACTTTGCATCTTAAGCTCTTTTGATAATGAGTTATTATGGCATGCTAATACAGTCATCACTTGGTATCTGAGGGGTGGGTATTGGTTCCAGGACCTGCCTTGGATACCAAAATCCGAGTGTGCTCAAACCCTTATGTAGAATGGCATAGCATTTGCATATAACCTATGCACATCCTCCCCTCTGTATACTTTAAATCATCTTTAGATTACTTATAATACCTAATACAATGTAAATCCTTTGTAAATAGTTGTAAAGTGCTGTGAAAATAGCACTTTTCGCTCCCTCTTCACCTTTGAGGGATCGCTTTGACCACCTAATTGCTTTTTAGGAGTGATTTTTTTCACAGAAACAAAGGGTGCACACAACACAAGTAGCCAACGAAGGAGACGCCAGGCGAACAATGGTCAAACAACGAGTGCTGGAGAGAGACTGAGGATCTGTGAAATGGCGGGAGGCTACAGCAGGGTATGCCTACACATTTCATTCCTGTGGATTCAGCGTAGTGCTCAGCATGTGGCAAATTCAAGTTTTGCTTTTTGGAGCTTTATTTTTTCGAATATTTTCAATCTGCGGTTGGTTGAATCCGCGGATGTGCAACCCACAGGTATGGAGAACCGACTATAATTTGCTTTCTTCTCTCCAGCTCAATTAGTGCTGTACTTTTTACATGTTTTCTTGAAGTTAATGAGTATTTGTAAAGGGTGCCAGATACAATTTTTAAAACTGGAGTGAGTCCAGCCAGTACCATTAGCTTAATTTTATTGCCAACAGTCTGCATCTAATGCTAAAAAGAAAAAAAAAAAAATGATGCATGCAACTTCAAAAGTTAAAATCATATTTAAATTTGTATTCCTATAAATTTAGTTGTTTAATCCTTGACTCTCCTAGGCTGAGATAGATTCTCTCTCCTCTATATTCTTGTAGAATTTTGTAGTACTTTCATAAATGGGGGTAATACTAGGACCTACATCATGAAATTGTTGTGAAGATTAAATGAGACATACCATATGAAGTGTTTAACACAGTTCCTAGCTAATAAAAGTTAGCTGCTTTTATTAATATCACTTATCTGTCATTCACTGAGCAATATATATTTACTGAAGACCTACTATGTTAGAAACAGAGAATATAGTTATGAGTAAAAATAATTATGGTTAGCTTTAAGTCTGAGGCCTAATGTAATAAAAAGTTTTTATCTTTAGAATTAATCTTTTTTTTTTTTAACAAAGTGTTTATTTATAAGACAAAAGTCCCAAAGATATAGTATTCACATTTGAATGATGAATGTAATCAATTCCAAAATGAGGTCTAATTTTTTCTTCTAAACTTTCCTTTATTTTTTCCTTAATATTTGACATGCAAAATATGTAAAACATGTTTATCATACTTGTGCTTTAGTTTTATTACACATCTGCACCTACTGCTCACTTATTGACTGTCTTGTTTTCCAACATTTCGCATTTATGACAATAGTAAAAAATCTACTATGTTACTACTTTGCAGATTAACGACATATATCTGGCAGTTATGAACGCTGATGTATGAGGTGAGAGTAATGCTGGCTGTGATGGTTAAGGTTGTATGTTGGCTTGGCGATGATTCTCAGTGGTTTGGGAGTTATGTAATGATGTAATTTGGCAGTTATGCAGTGATGTAATTTGACAGTTATGTAATGATATAGTCATCCTCAATTTTATGATCTGATGTGATCATCCTCCATTTTCACATAATGCTGATTTTCACATAATGACCTGGTTTTTGGAACCTAACCATGTTGATAAGTGAGGAGTGGGTGTATTTATGTCCAAGAAATGTGTTGGTTATTTTTGCTTGTTTCTAAACTGTATAAATTGGAATCATGATAAATTATACTAAGATTTATTCATGTTGTTTTGTATAGCTGTAGTGCATTCATTTCCACTGCTGTATAGAATTCCGTTGTCTGAATATAACCGAATTTATTTCTCTATTCTCATTTTAATGGACATCTGCATTTCTAGTCTTTTGATTTTATAAACAGTGCTGCTGTAAACATTACAGAATATGTCTTCTGGCGCACAGAATTTTATTCTTCTGGTGAAGGAGTTTCTCTAGCAGTGGAACTGCTGTGTAATAGGATGTGCAAATACTAATCTGTATAAGAGAATGTCAAATTGTTTTCCAAAGTAGTTGAATCAATTTTTACCACACCAGCCATGTATAAGAGTTCCTATTGATACATATCCCCTCCAACATTTAGGATTGTCACATTTAAAAAAATTTTGCCAATTAAGTGAGCATAAAATGATATCTTATTCTGGTCCCATCTTTCACTTTTTCAAGCAAGTGTTTCTCTATGCTTTGATTTCTTTTCCCTTATGAAAATAGTTTTAAAAAATATTTTCTTTATTGTGCTTTAGGTGAAAGTTTACAGCTCAAGTTAGTTTCTCATAAAAAAAATTTATACACATATTTTTATGTGACCCTAGTTGCAGTCCCTGTAATGTGACAGCACACTCCCCCTTTCCACCCTGGGCTTTCTGTGTCCATTCAACCAGCTTCTATCCCTTTCTGCCTTCTCATCACACCGCTGGACAGGAGCTGCCCATTTAGTCTTGTGTATCTACTTGAACTAAGAAGCACACTCCTCACAAATATTATTTTACGTTTTATAGTCCAGTCTAATCTTTGCCTGAAGAGTTGGCTTCAGGAATGGTTTTAGTTCTGGGTTAACAGAGAGTCTGGGGGCCATGGCTTCAGGGTTTCCTCTCCTCTAGTCTCAGTCAGACCATTAAGTCTGAAAATAGTTTTATTTTATTTTTTTGTTCTGATTACAAAATTAACACACACATATTCATTCTGCCAACAACTATTATGTGCCAAGGTGCTCATCAACATGCTAGGGAGATACAGCAGTGAAACAAAACAGAAAAGGTCCCTCCCCTCATGGAGCTTCCATTGTAGTATGGAAGATTGACGATAATTGAAGAAATAAACAAGATAATTTCAAATTTCAGTTACTGATAAAGTGCCATGAAGACGATAAAACGGCAGAATAATAGTGGTTGATGCTCTGGACTGCTGTAGATTGGGTGATCAGAGAAGGTCTTTCTGAGGAAATGAATTACATGCGAGTTGTATATAAGTGATGAGACAGAACTAGTCATGCAGACAAGGAGCTAGCCATGTGAGGAAGATGGGGAAGAATGTTTCAGGCAGTGGGAACAGCAAGTCCAAAGGCCATGAGGTGAGGAGCAAACTTGTGAAAATGAAAGAATAAGAATAAAGCAAAACTTACCGTCGATCTAACCATGTTAACATTTTGATGTACATTCTTCCCAACATTATTCTGTGTACCTTTGATGCCGCACCCCATCCTCCTTCTGGTAAGTTAACTGGGAGACTGTCTGTTTTTATATATCTTTAAATAATATCTATATCTTTATATACCTGTGTATCTATATCTATATAAACCCACTGTCGTCGAGTCAATTCCAACTCACAGCAACTCCATAGGATTTCCAAGGCTGTAAATCCTTTTTTTTTCCCTCCTTTTTTTAAATTTTTTTATTGTTCTTTAGATGAAGATTTACAGAGCAAATTAGTTTCTCATTAAACAATTAATACACATATTGTTTTGTGATGTTAGTTGCCAACCCCATGGCATGTCAACACTCTCTCCCTCTCAACCTTGGGTTTCCCATTACCATCTTTCCTGTCCCCTCATGCCTTCTTGTCCCTGACCCTGAGCTGGTGTGCTCAGTTAGTCTCATTTTGTTTTATGGGCCTGTCTAATCTTTGGCTGAAGGGTGAACCTCGGAGTGACTTCAGTACTGAGTTAAAAGGGTGTCCAGGGGCCATACTCTTGGGGTTTCTCCGGTCTCTGTCAGACCAGTAAGTCTAGTCTTTTTTTTTTTTTAAAGTGAGTTAGAATTTTGTTCTACATTTTTCTCGCCCTCTGTCTGGGACCCTCTATTGTGATCCCTGTCAGAGCAGTCTGTGGTGGTAGCTGGGCACCATCTAGTTGTGCTGGTCTCAGTCTGGTGGAGGCTGTGGTAGTTGTGGCCCATTAGTCCTTTGGACTAATCTTTCCCTTATGTCTTTGGTTTTCTTCATTCTTCCTTGCTCCAGATGGGACAGAACTAGTGGAGTATCTTAGATGCCCACTCACGAGCCACTCACCAAAGAAGGATGTAGAACATTTTCTTTAAAAACAATGTTACGCCAATTGAGCTAGATGTCCCCTGAGACGATGGTCCCCAGCCCTCAGCCTGGTAATTCAGTCCCTTAGGGGGTTTGGATGTGTCTGTGAAGCTTCCATGACCTTGCCTTGATCAAGTCGTGCTGACTTCCCCAGCATTGTGTACTGTCTTACCCTTCACCAGAGTTACCACTTATTATCTAGTTAGTGTTTTTCCTTCCCCATTGCTCTGCTCCCTAGTAACCATCAAAGATTCTTTCTTTCTGTGTGTAGACCTTTTCATGAGTTTTTATAATAGTGGTCTCATACAGTATTTATCCTTTTGTGACTGACTTATTTCACTCAACATAATGCCCTCTAGATTTATCCAAGTTGTGAAATGTTTTGCGGATTTATCATTGTTCTTTATTGTTGTGTAGTATTCCGTTGTGTGTAAGTACCATAGTTTGTTTATCCATTCATCTGTTGATGGGCACTTAGGTTGTTTCTGTCTTTTTGCTGTTGGAAATAATGCTGCAGTGAATATGGGTGTGCATTTGTAAGACCTCATTGTTGATTGAAGGCTCTGGAGGAACAGTTGGAGACAACTGCAAAACTTCCAGATAGAGTGAGGTGAGAAAAAGAAAAAGGAGAGACTTAAAAAGCAAGAAAAGAATGCCTTGAGTAAAACTTTTTATTTAAAGATATTGAGTAACTTAATACTAAGAAAGACAACCCCTAAAAAATCCAGAATATGATTTATACCAGATGAAAATAAGTTTATAGGACAATATGACATACTTTGAAAGAGATAAGTGAAAGAACAATATCCGTTTAAAAACAACAAAAAGTTATGAAACAAAATAGGTAGCAATAAAGTAAAGTAAATGGTTATAAAAAAGAGCCAAACAGAACTCTTGGGTATTGAAATAAAACATAGAAACTCTAGAATGGACATACTGAAAAGAGAATCGGTGAATTGGAAGATACCAAAGAATTTATCCAGACTACAACAGAGTATATTAATATGAATTATTAAGTGCTAGAGGATTAATTGAAAAACTACCACATATATCTACTAGGAATTCTAGAGCAGGGTTTCTGAACCTCAACACTTGACATTTTAGGCCAAGTAATTCCTTGTTGTGGGGACCTTTGCATTGTAGGATGTTTAGCAGCATCCCTGAGCTCTACCCACTAAATACTAGTAGCACAGTCCCCCCTCCAGTTCTGACAACCAAAAACATCTCCAGACATTGCCAAATTGCCCATATTTGAGAAATGCTGTTTTAGAATGGAGAAAATAGCAGACAATATTTGAGAAGATAATCACTGAAAAATTTGTAGAATTCAAAAAAGGCATGAATTTTCAGAGGACCAGGCAGAATAAAAAAAAAAAAAATCTATCACCAGACATATCACAGTGAAACTGTAGAACATCAAGGATAAAGATAACAAGGGAAAACGTTATCTACAAAGGACCACCAATTAGACTGCTAGCCAACTTCTCAGCAACAACGGAGGCCAGAAAATAAGGAAGCAATGTGTCTAAAATGCTGAGGGAGAGTATGTCAACCTAAAACTTCATACACAGCTAAACTAACATTCAAGAATGAATGCAAATTATAAACATTTTTAGATGTGAGAGAGTTTAATACAGACCTTCACTTAATTATTAGAGGCTACATCTCTGCAAGAAGGAAAGTGAATCCAGAGGGAAGGTGTGGGAGTCAAGAAGCAAAGGTAGTTTCCATATTGAAGGCAGGGGAACATAGAAATTGATTTAATAGACCAGTAAGTTCAACTATTGACTGTAAAATAATATTTTTGTGTGTGTGATAAAAGGCTGAAAACAAGGTTAGACCAGCAGTTCTCAAATGTGTTGATCTTATGATTACTTTATACTTTTAAAAAAGTTATTGAGGCCCCAAAGAGCTTTTGTTTATGTGGGTTATATCAATATTTACCATATTAGAAATTGAAACTAACACATTTTAAAAAATATTTTAAAATATTTCATTAAAAAATAATAAACCCAGTATATGTTAACATTTTAATGAAAAATAAATATTTTCTAAAACATTTAATAAGAATGGCATTTTTTCTGCTTTTTTTTCAAATCTCTTCATTGTGTTTGGCTTAATAGAAGATGGCTGGATTCTCATATGTGCTTAAATATGTTGCAGTATGAAGCAAATGAAGAAAATGTGGCCTTTCGCAATATGTAGTTGGAAAATGGAGTATTTTGATAGACTTTTTGTTAGAAAGCTCAACATTTTTGTTGCAATAAATACTGAGAGTTGTTTCCTTGAAGTGACAATTCACTTCTTTTTCTATAAAACATCTGCCAAATACCCGAGTCTGTAGAACCATGGTTTGTCTCTTGGTCATTCTTTCGAATAAAAATGGCATTCCATGAAAAAAGTGCCTAGTTCAGCTCAGCTCAAACAAGTGCCTTTCCATGAGACAACCGTGGTACTTCTGTATGCAGCAGAAGTGCTTTATGCATACTTGCCATTTTACCATTCAGAATTTTAAACAAGTATGCATACATGGGTCAAAATTTAATAAAATTTACTATTTTTACTCCTTCATCAAGGGCATTTATTAGTGAAACTGTTTTTTTTTTTTTGCCTCCTGTGAGTGTAAGACAAGAATACAATGACTGCAGGACCAGTTTGGTACCACCACCTTGATTTATGCTAAGGCACCAGCAATTTTACTCATCTTCCCTTTTGTAATGCCAGTGCAAATATCAACACAATAAAAAAGACAAGTAACATCTTAGTATTATTATAAAACTAGCTTTAACTTTGCAGACTCCTGAAAGAGTCTTAGGGAACACGCTCTGAAAACTGCTGCTCTAAATAGTTACAGGTTGTGTCATCTGCATATCACAGGTTGTTAATTAGTTTTCCTCTGATTCTGATGTCACGTTCTTCATATAGTCCAGTGTCTCAGACTATTTGCTCAGTATACAGGTCGAATAAGTAAAGGATACAATCCTGATACACACTGTTCCTGATTTTAAACCATGCAGTATCTCATTGTTCTGTTCAAATGACTGCCTCTTGGTCTATGTATGGATTCCACATGGGCACAATTAAATGTCTGGAATTCCCATTCTTAGCAATGTTATCCATAATTTGTTATAATCCACACAGTCGAATGCCTTTACGTAGTCAATAAAACACAGGTAAATGTCTTTCTGGTATTCTCTGCTTTCAGCCAAGATCCATCTGACATCAGCAATGATATCCCTGGTTCCACGTCCTCTTCTGAATCTGGCTTGAATTTCTGGCAGTTCCCTGTTGATGTCCTGCTGCAACCATTTTTGAATTATCTTCAGCAAAATTTTACTTGCGTGTGATATCAGTGATATTGTTCGATAATTTCCACATTCTATTGGATCACCTTTCTTTGAAATGGGCACAAATATGAATCTCCATATGCAGATGACACAACCTTGCTTATTGAAAGTGAAGAGGACTTGAAGCACTTACTGATGAAGATCAGAGACAACAGCCTTCAGTATGGATTACACCTTAACATAAAACATAAAACAAAAATTCTCACAACTGCAATAAGTAACATCATGATAAATGGAGAAAATATTGAAGTTGTCAAGGATTTCATTTTACCTGAATCCACAATCAACACCCATGGAAGCAGCAGTCAGGAAATTAAGCAACGTATTGCGCTGGGCAAATCTGCTGCAAAAGACCTGTTTAAAGTGTTAAAAAGCAAAGATGCTACCTTGAGGACTAAGGTGCACCTTACCCAAGCCATGGTATTTTCAGTCGCCTCATATGCATGAGAAAGCTGCGTAATGAATCAGGAAGACTGAAGAAGAATTGATGCATTTGAATTATGGTGGTGGTGAGTAATATTGAATATACCATGGACTGCCAGAAGAATGAACAAATCTGTCTTTGAAGAAGTTCAGCCAGAATGCTCCTTAGAAGGGAGGATGGTGAGATGTCTTCTCACGTACTTTGGACATGTTATCAGGAGGGACTAGTCCCTGGAGAAGGACATCATATTTGGTAAAGTAGAAGGTCAGCAAAGAAGAGAAAGACCCTTAATGAGATGGATGGACACCGTGGCTGCAACAGAGGGCTCAAACATAGCAATGATTGTGAGGATGGTGCAGCACCGGGCATTGTTTTGTTCTGTTGTACATAGGGTCTGTATGAATCAGAACCAGCTTGACGGCACTGACCAACAACAGATAGTTATAACAAGTGGGAGGACCTATTCAGTGGTGTCTAAGAACATTTTCATGTTGAAGAGGAAGACAAACATAGCTGAAGATCATTTAAATAAACATAAAGTTGTGTCTCTTAAAAAAGAGTACTGAAAAAAAGACACATCTATGTTTCCAAACAAGCAGAGCTAAAAGTAGGGATATAGAAATCTTTATCAATTCACTAGAAAGCAGGAAAGGAGAAAGAGTCAGAGAAAAAGAGACAACAGACATAAAGAAAATACTATGTAATATGGGGAAATGAGTCCAGCTATATCAGTAATCACATTAAATGTGAATTTTAATTCCTGTGTTAAAAAACTAGTTTACCATTTTAGGTTTTTTTAAATCCATAAATATGCTACTTAAACACAGATAAAGCCTAATTTGAAAAAAAAGTTGAAAATAAAGGAGAAAATAATCCAGGCAAGTACTAACCAAAAGAAAGCTGGTGCAGCAATATTATTGTTAGACAAAATAACATATAAGGCAAAAAATTATTAATTGGGATAGAGAGGGACATTACCTACTAGTAGAAGAAATAATCTAGAAAGAACATATAGTAATCAAAAACTTGCATACGTATTCACTGGCAGAATTTCAAGGAGAAATAGATCCTTAGTTATGGTGGAGAATTTTGATGTACCTCTCCCAGAAATTGGTATAGCTGACTGAGAGAAAAAAAAAAAAAAAATCACCTTAAATGAAAATCAAAATCTTTCTTATACATAAGTAACAATTCATGTAATGGAAAGATTATTTATATTAGCAACAAACTCTTTCCATGACTTGTTAATAAAAGGATGGACAAGGACAATTTAAGAATGAAAATTAGAAACCAATCTTACGAGTATAAAGAAAAACAATATTTTAACAAATCAAATTTAGCTGTGTACTAAAAAAATACATAACATTTGGAATAAATTCTTGGGAATGCAATAATTTAAGAATTCTTTTAAAACGTAAGTCAGATTTATCACTCCTGCTCAAAATTCTCCAATGGCAAAATACGAAGTTCTGCCCTGAGGGCTTTTACACCTTCAGTTTACCAGGGGCTTTCTTAGATCTTTACTCACATGTCTCCCTGAGACCTTTCTGTCTTACTAAAAATTTTGTTTCCTAGCCAGCACTCCCTATTCTTATCCCTGGGCTCTGCTTTGTTATTTTCTGGAGCATTTCTCATGATCTGTCATACTATTTATTTTGTTGTTTATTGTCTATCTCCCCTCAACTAGAATTTAAGGTTCACGAGAGCAGAGATTTTTCTCTATCTGTTCCCTTCTGTTTTCCTAGAGTCTGCAGTAGTGCCCAGCACACTGCAGGCACTCAGTAAGTGTTTGTTGAATAAATAAATGAATGAATATTTCAACATCAGAAAATCTATCACCAGATTCAAAGGGAAAAATCGTGATAATCTGATGTGCAGAAAAATAATTTGATAAAATTCATCACTCATTCATAATAAGAATGCTTAGCAAACAGTAAATATATGGGAATTCTTTAACTTGCTAAGGATAGCTATAAAAAACCTAGAGTTAACCTTATATTTGATGTTAAAACTCCAAAGCATTTCCATTAGTTCATCCCCAGTGCAAGGAGGTCCCTATTATCACCTCTTCCGTTCAACAGCGTGCTAAGACAAGAAAAAGTACTAAGGGATATAAAAATTGGAAAGGAAAAAACTGCCCTAACTTGTGGATGATGAGGATGCATTGAATATTGAAGAGAATCTACAAACTATTAAAAAGTTTAGAAAGTTCAGCCAAGTGAATATTATTTAAAAATCAACATTCTTACACACAAGAAATAATTAGTATATGTAATAGAAAAAAACAATCTGATTTATAATAGCAACCACCATAAGCTACTTAGGAATTAATTTAGTAAAAACATGCAAGTCTTTTTTGGAGAAAATTACAAAATATTATCAGAGGACAAAAAAGACCCAGCTAAGTGGAGGTATATCATATGCATAGATAGCAAAACGTAATACAGAAATGTCAATTCTCTTCAAATCAATTTACGAATTAACTTACATGCCACACAGTTTTCCCTAGAACTTGACAGGCTTAACCCAAAACTCATGAAAAAGCAAAAAGCCCAGAATAGTTAAAACAACTTTAAAGAACAACCGTGTGGGCGATTTGACTTCATAGATATCAAGACTATAAAGCCATAGTTGCTCTTGTGTCTAATCTAGTGCTAAAATAGGCAGTACTCAGTGTTTGCTAGGGAGATGAATCGGAATTGACTCGACAACATCGGGTTTTTGGTTTTTTGGTTAGGTCGCTTGATGGACGGAAGAACCGACTAAAGTACGAATGCTTGGAACACACAGGTGTGCAGGGTACCTGTGGGTCCTACCTGATCTTACATTACTTGTCTGCGGTCACGATTAACTCTGGAACTGGTTGGGGTAGGAGAAGGTGAATCTGAAGATGAGGGTGACTCAGACCTGCAAGGACCAAGGAAGATAAGAACTCACAAAAGGCAACACACAGAGCTGGCTAATTTGTTTGTCTTAAGCAAATCATGGCTTGTCCAATTTGAACATGGGGATTGTATTTACTTAAAATTTAGCAAGCCTGTAACAGGAATTTACTATGTGTTAAGTATGGTATCTGGCTGAAGTGTAAGAAAACTTTAATATATTAGGTAGGAAAAGAAGTCCATGGTTTTTTCTTGGGCTATTTATTATGAAAATATGTTGGGAATGTTGGTATTGCATACATACCTAAAGAAAATGTGAAAATGTTCAACTGCTTTGTTTATCATAACATTTTTTTTGGAATTGTGTTTTATTATTACAGATTTTTTGTACAGAGAATATCCTTGCAAGCGTACAGATGTAACTGTATTTATGATTAGGAAAGAATTTGGCAAATGTTTATACCATTTTGTTTGTAATTACTGAATTTTGTTTTAGGTTTAATTTTTTTGACTTCATGATTAAAATAGTAGTATTTTAAATTGGAAATGTTCCATTGTTTGGGAAAGAGGTTGTTTAGAAATGCCAGGTGAGGAAATGAAAATTGTCAGAGTTAAATTTGGCAATATGTGATAAGGGACTAATGATGTTCTGATTCATATGTGATGGTAACATGCCTTAGAGAGGTGTCAGCTGGTAGTAAGGTGCTGTTCTCTCTGGTGGCATTCTGGTGATAACCAACACAGCACTTTATAGTTTCCAAAATATGTGAGCCTACCTGACTTTATTTGAGCCTCAAAGATATGTGAAGGAGGTTTATTTTAATTCAGTGATCATTTATGGAGCAGGCTTTGTGCCAGCTTTTGTGCTACATCATGGGGAACCAAACATAAGACAAGGACCCTGACCTCAGGTTAGTAGAAGTGTAACATTGGGATATCCAGCCAGGATGGTAAGCATGGAAACAATGATTAAGGAAGGAGACATAGATAATTGGATGTGGTAGTGATAGGTAATGGTGGAGTTTGTAGTCTGTCGTCGTTATATTTTGTATCTTAGGGAAGAATTGGTGTTTTTTTTAAACACCATTTTGAAATTATGTTTCACAATTTACGTAGCTGATTTGTTGTACTTTTGAAATTCATACAATAAAACCTGTGAAAACCAGAGCCTGTGTAAGGCAGAAACCTGTCAGAGGGAAAACTCCAATGTCTTCCACTGAAACCAACGATAGGAAAATGCTAAGACTGCACCCTGTCAAAGGCCGAAAACTCATGAGACTTGGAAAAACAAGGCAGTCCTGTTGAGTTCCGGCTCTCACAAGTTTCACTGTATTAAATTTTCTGTAGTTGTAATTTTTTTCCTTTGAAAAATCTGGGTGTTGAACTTTCTGTCTAGGCCAACCTCCTTGATATTGTGTTCATGGAAGGAGTGATTAATCTGTGTGCATAATGCAGTTTTGTTTATTAGAAATATTTTAGGTAATTGATGCTTTGTAGGCTTTTGTTGTTATTTTTAGAACTGAAAAAGATTAAGAGAAATAAAACGTGACAGAAGTCTAGAGGGAGGTACTGCTTGAAGCAGGTGAAGCAAATCAAACATCAACGAAAACAGAAGCCCCTGAGATGAAGAACGGAAAAATCTGTAATTATTATCATTATTAGCTCCACAAGGTTATTGAAGTAATCAGGATATCAATATCATAATTAAATGAAAATTTATTTTTAAATCTGAGAAATAGAGAAACCAATGCTTTAGGATATGTATCTTACATACTCAGAAGTTAGCTTTTTTTTTTTTTAAGTTGGGCATCAATGATGAATAAATAGTTCATTCATATTAATTACACCGATACAGTTCTGAGTACCAAAGAAAAGTATCCAAATTTAGGGAAGGTTCTTTTGTGGGTTGTATAGAATTTTTTTTCTTTATATGAAAAGTAACCTTGTAAACACTCTAGCAGAAGAATTTTAGGAGATGATTTTCTTTTGGAATGGGATCCCTTTATTCTGATCATTGATTCTAACCGAAGACCTCTACCCGATTCACTAATGGAATTATTTGAACAATGACAGTCTGATCAGGGAAGTCTAGTCTTCAGGTTGATCCTGAAGCTCTGCTGTGCTCTCACCAAGGGTAAGTCAAGATCTTCCACCAGGACTGGCCTTTGGATGACAGATTTGCTCCTTAATTCCTAGAAGGAGGTATGTGTTAAAATTGCCTAGTAATCTTCTCTGGTTGCTTTTGTGGAATTCAGGTGCAGATTTTATCAGTGACTAACCATGATCCCACATGTGGGGACATTGTGAGGTAATCAGTAGTTTTGGGGAAATCTCATATTGTTTCAATAGTTTGACCTCCTCTTTTGTGCAGGATTTGGGGATGAAAGTGGCATTCTATAGAGAAAAGAACTTAAGTTTTGTCATTGGAGAGTTTGGGTTTCACATCCGGATTCTGTCTCTGAGTAGCGGTGTAACTCTGAGCAAGTAACTTAACCTCTCTGAATCTCAATTTCATTTGTAAAAAGGAACTAATATTATAAAATCTTAGTACAAAAATAAGTTGCCATCGAGTTGATTCCAACTCATAGCGAACCCCTATGACAGAGTAGAACTGCCCCATAGGGTTTCCGAGGCTGTAAATCTTTACAGAAGCAGACTGCCACATCTTTCTCCTGTGGAATGGCTGGTGGGTTTGAACTGCCAACCTTTTGGTTAGCAGCCTAGCATTTTAACCACTGCGCCTCCAGGGTTCCTTGCCAGCATATAGTAAGTACACTTATTCTCTTAATAATACAAACATCTAGTGCTATATTTGACACATAGAGGCACTCAATAAAGATGAGTTTCTAATATTAATTTCCAATCTGTTAATACAGAGAAACTTCAGCAAAGACATTACTATACTAGCTATTGAAAATACTCGTTACTATTTGAGCACCAAAGGAAATGTAAACATTGTTATATTCTCTTTCTTAGTTTTGTGCCTCTGTTGTTACATTTTTTAATTCAGCTGATGCTATACTAAGGTTTAATAATGCACCCCAGTTTCTATTGCTTTTAGCTTTTAAACTGGAAATTGTAATTGAGCAGGAAGAGGGAGCAGGCCATATTTTGAAGGATTTTGAAAGAAACCTTATAAAATATAAACTGAGATTAAGCACTGTTATGCTACCAGTTGCCGTCAAGTTGGTTCTGACTCATGGCAACCCCATGTGGGTCAGAGTAGAACTGCTCCATAGGGGTTTTTAGTGGCTGATTTTTTGGAAGTAGATCACCTCTGGGTGGATTCGAACCTCCAACCTTTCAGTTAGCAGCTGAGCACATTAACCATTTGCACTATGCAGGGACTCCTTAGACAGTCTTAACCAAAACCAACCAAACCTGTTGCCGTTGAGTGGATTCCAACTCAGTGATCCTATAGGACAGAGTAGAACTACCCAGTACAGTTTCCAAGGGGTGACTGGTGGATTCGAACTGCCGACCTTTTGCTTAGCAGCCAAACGCTTAACCACAGCACCACCAGGGCCCCTAAACAATCTTAGGTAGATACAAATGAATCAGAATGCATGGGATGAGTGGAATACAAAGGACTGTTGAAAAACCTTATGCTTAAGGACTAATTGGCTGTTTTTAAACAAGGACAACCCAGGTGTCCTGAAAAATATAAAGAAAAGTTTCATTTTGGGTGGTGCTCAGGGAGCACTTAAGATGGGATGGAAAGAATTCTGAAGTTGAGCATGGCTCCACAGTACTGAGGAATTTTCAGGAGGGGCATTAGAGTATGAGGGATAGTCCCTGTGAATCTGTATGAGGAATTTACTTGATGGCTGTATTTTCAGAACCTGTTAACAGTTTATTCATTCTTAAAGCTTCTTTCATTTGCTACCTCCCCCCTGAAATCTTCCTCAAATCTTTCTACTAGCAAATAAGAATCCTTTCCTCTTTATACTAGCCAAAAAGAACTGTGGATTTTGAACAGCATTTTATCTGTGCTTCTTTTATGAGAAGTTACATTATAGTTGTTTGTGTCCTAGTGTTACATGAATGTGTCTATCTCTTAAATCATGTTGTGATGGGAAGAATATGCGTTCTTAGGTTGGAAATATCTGGAGTTGAATACTAGCTCTGATCTTTTCTAGCAATGTGTTCTTTTTGTCACATAATACCTATTCACACAGGGTTGATGGGAGGGTTAAATGGAATAATAATATGTAAATGCCTTTTATCACCTGCTCATCTGCAGACCACAGCCTAAAGGCATAGAATTTCTGTTCTGTGTTCTCTGCTCTCTGACAAGGATTCTAAGGAGGTAGTTTGAAAAGGGAAATTTATAGATACCAAATGAAATCCAAAACCCAGGTATTCAAGGAGTCGTATGTAAGATCTCTGTCTTTAATCTGACTGTGTGTATGAATGAAAAGGATCTATGTGGTATTGGAAAAGCTGTCAGTAGACAAGTTATGAATACACTTGCAGTATGCATTATGTAATGGACCGCTAATCACTCTTTGTATCAGAAACAGTTTCTACTGGGAAAATTCATTCTGACAGCACAAAATTCTTGTTCAAAATTTGGGCAGATATCTGTATTTTTGAATTAGACAAGGGATAAGAGAAAAATTTTAAAAATGTAGTTTGTCATTTACCGGATTTGATGTAAACTGTCTAGTAACCAATTCTAATAACGTTCTATCAAGATTTTGCACATAATATGTCACAATCCTCTACATAAGATGCAGTGTGGACCAGTGAAGTGAACCTGGGCTAAAAGTCAGAAAAATTGGATGTAAATCTTGATATTATCTGAGAACAGGCCTCTGTTGTGTAGCTCTTGTTGCTGCAGCAAAGATGATGGTAAAACAGACTGATCAGAAGCATTTAACACAGTGAAACTTTGCAACTCTGTGAGTATGGGCAATATGAGTTGTCAAAGATGGCTAAAACAGACTGAAGCAGTAACCTTGAATCTATTAAAAAACAGCAGACTCCCTATAATTTCTAAAAATAAACATAGGATTGAGAGACTCCCTGAGATATACAAGACACTGACCACACTTCACAAATCTGGTAGTTCTGGGTTGACATATCTTGAAAAAATGTTTATCAGGTGCTTGAGAAGCAAAGGCAGGGAGAGGTCCCTGGCATTTACTAGCTTGCACCAGACCCTCAGATGAAGACAGGCAAATTATTTAGCTGAGAAAATTCTTCAAAAATAGACAATGAAATCCACTTGAGGTGAATCCAGGTAATGAAAAGGTCAGGAAAAATTTGTCTCTGAAAAGACAAATCAAAAGAGAAATGATGACTTCAGGAGAAGATAAAGCTTCCAAATGCCTATGCGTGGAGTTGCCCGCCCAAGAAAATAGGCATTGAATGATGACATCTGAGTAAGTGACTTTGTCCACTGGAATTGCAAATGTTTACATTGTCCTCAGGTGAGTTAAATTTATACCTGTTCACTCTCCTTGATCTTGGTATAATTTCCTGGTGTTTTACAGTAACTCCGCTACTTCCTAATTGTGAGTTTTTGGCAAATTCATTAGCTTCTTTAAGTTTGCCTCAGTTTCCTCATCTGCAAAATAGAGATTCATAATACCTACTATTAAAGATTGAAGGATCAAGCAAAAATAATATATGTGAAAGTTTCACTATCAGTTATTTAGTAAGCTTCCCCATGCTAAGGAGCCCCTAGGATTGATAGGCAAAGCATAGTGTTACTCAACTGCTAGCCTCT
The DNA here is from genome assembly GCF_000243295.1 of Trichechus manatus latirostris. Classification (NCBI taxonomy): domain Eukaryota; kingdom Metazoa; phylum Chordata; class Mammalia; order Sirenia; family Trichechidae; genus Trichechus; species Trichechus manatus. The sequence goes on from NW_004444074.1 coordinate 4,078,511, forward strand.
AGCTACAGTAACACAAGCAGTCCGAATCCTGCTCTTTCTTGTGATCCTTCTAATAATTTGATTCTACCCAGTGGAAGAAGAAGAAGTGGAGCAAGTTGGGGATATTATGAAGCCCTTTATAAATGACTGTGAGGTTGACGCCTCAGTTCTTGCCCAGGATAGGTTTCCAAATAAGCCTTCCCCTAGGAAAATACAGATAGGCATAATTTCAGAAGCCCAAGGAGAAGCCTGAATACTCACCAGAAGGAGGCAGATGTATAAGCAACCAGTTCCTCCTTTAAAAAGCAAAAACAACAAAAAACCATCTTTATTGAGATGCAATTTACATATTATACAACTCACCCATTTAAAGTGTACGATTCAGTAGTTTTTAGTATATTCACAGATGTGTGCATCCATCATCACAATCAATTTTAGAACGTTTTCATCATGGTAAAAAGAAACCCCATACCCATTTCCCTCCACATTCTGAACACTCAGCCTTAATCTACTTTGTCCCAATAGATTTGCCTCTTCTAGAAATTTCATATAAATGGAACCATACAATTGTGGTCTTTTGTGACTGGCTTCTTTCACTTAGCGTAATGTGTTCAAGGTTCATCCCTGCATCAGTGCTTCATTCCTTTTTATGGCTGAATAATACTCCATTATACGGATATAGCACATTTCGTTTATCCAGTATCCATTCGTCAGTCAATGGTCATTTGGATTATTTGCATTTTGTCTTCACAGAGAAAGGACTTTTAGATGAGTGACTTGACTGCACTTATAACCCAGATGTGAAAGCCCTGATGTGTTTCCTATGTGTCTATAATTTGATCTGTATCATTACCTAAACCAAAATGTAAAGAACAATTCCTCTTTGAAAAGAGAAACACTCCTCAAATCTTATAGTATATTAAACGGCACTATTGCACTATTAATTGGTCCTTATGGGCTCCTAATTTCTAATTAGTCACCTTTTGAACTTTTTCGTAAAATTTTATGTAAAATACAGCTTCACTGTTAAAATGGGGAAAATACAGATAGGCAAAATCAAAATTACCTGTAATCCCAACACTCAAAGGCAAGTAACCATAACATTTTTAAGAGTTTACCCTTAATATTTTAATGAGTTTATTGATTTGTAAAAATGATACATGCTCATTATAAATTCAGGAAATGCAGAAAAGTACAAATAAGAAAGTGAATCACTCCAATACCCTCATCCAAAAATAAACATTTTAATATTCTGTTAACAACATTCCAGACCTCTCTCTAGGTATATATGCAGATAGGAGGATAGATGGATGGATGGATAGTTGAATAGATGGATGAGTGGACAGATGGAAAAAGAAATACATAATGGAATTATATATGCTTATTTTTAACAAAAATAATATTTTACTTGAATTTTACAGAATTTCTGTTCCAAGATGGTGAACTGAGCACATCCTGCAACTTCCCCTCTTTTCCTCCAAACTCTAGAAATGATAAGAAAAAAAATTTTTTTTTTTATTGTACTTCAGGTGAAGGTTTACAGAACAAATAGTTTCTCATTAAACGGTAGTACAGATACTGTTTTATGACATTGGTTAACAACCCCACGACGTGTCAACTCTCTCCCTTCTCAACGTTTTTTTTTTTTTTTGTGAAAATATACATAGCCAAAGATACACCGTTTCAAAAATTTCTACATGCACAGTTCAGTGATATCGACTACGCTGTTCCAATTGTGCTGCTATTCTCACTTTAGGTGAAGGTTAACAGAACAAAATAGTTTCTCATTAAACAGTACACATGTTGCCCTATGGCAGTGGTTAACAACTTCACTACACATCAACACTGTCCTTACTCAACCTTGGGTTCCCTATCACCAGCTTTCCTGTCCCCTTCTGCCTTCTAGCCCTTGTTCCTGGACTGCTGTGACTCATTAGTCTTATTTGGTTTTATGGGGCTGTCCAATCCCTGGCTGAACGGTGAACCTCGGAAGTGACCTCACCGCTGAGCTAAAAGGGTGTCTGGGAGCCATACTCTCAGGGTTTCTCCAGTCTCCTTTAGGCCAGTAAATCTGATCTTTTTTTTTGGGAGTTAGAATTTTGTAACCCTCTGTTGTGATCCCGGTCAGAGCAGTCAGTGGTGGTAGCCGGGCACCATCTAGTTGTACTGGATTCAGTCTGGTGGAGGCTGTGGTAGCTGTGGTCCATTAGTCCTTTGGACTAATCTTTTCCTTGTATCTCGTTCTCTTCATTCTCCCTTGCTCCCGAAGGGATGGGATGAGACCAGTGGAGTATCTTAGATGGCCGCTGACAGGCTTTTAAGACCCCAGACACTACTCACCAAGATAGAATTGTCTTTATAAACTGTGTTATGCCAATTGAGCTGGGTGTTCCCCGAGACCATGGTCCCCACAGCCCTCCGCCCAGCAATTCAGTCCCCCGGGGAGTTTGGATGTGTCTATGGAGCTTCCATGACCTTTCCTTGTACAAGTTGTGCTGGTTTCTCCTGTATTGTGTACTGTCTCACCCTTCACCAAAGATACTACTTATCTATTGCCTATTTAGTATTTTCTCCCCACCCTTCCCATCCCTGGTAACGACAAAGATTGTTACTTTTTGTGTGTAAACTTTTTCATGAGTTTTTACAATAGAGGTCTCATACAATATTTGTCTTTTTGTGATTGACTTATTTCACTCAGCATATTGTCCTCCAGTTTCATCCATGTTATGAGATGGTTCACAGATTCATCATCGTTCTTTTTTGTTTTGCATAGTACTCCATTGTGTGTATGTACCATAGTTTGTTTATCCATTC